>NC_091950.1:199496006-199828506 GCF_031021105.1 Erythrolamprus reginae
CAGCAATCACAAATTCATTGACATGCACTGTGGTGTGCTGTTTCTGTTGCTGTTACATTATCCTGTGGGAATGAGGACAAAATTGGACCATATTTACAGACTGTATGGAAAGAGACAGAAAACCATAATTTTCTTGGCTGCTTTTTAATAAACACTCAAACTGTGACTGGTCCACCAAACCTGAGCAACTGAGTTAGGAAATCACATTCTTGCTTTGAAAACACAAATGTGTTGTTTATCTTGCATTATTTGCCAGATATTTATCTCAGGGTGTTCTCTTACCTTGTCTTTACTCAAGAATAATTAGATTTTTTCCAGTCCGTGACTTTCTAGAGTCCTACTAGGTAGAAATTCTGTGTTGCAAATGTTCAATAATTCTCCTGAAAAATAAGAGAAAGCAACCAATGAAGAATGGATGAAGGAGTAGAGCAGAGCAGAATTCTTTATTTGCCAAGTGTGATTGGGCACACAAGGAATTTGTCTCCAGTGCATGAGCTTCCAATGTACGTACAATAACAAAAGATAAGTAATATATCATAAATCGTGGCTACAATCATTAATCCTAAGATACAATGTGATAAATCGTAGATACAATAGGAGATAGTAGTAGGTAAGAGAACACCCTGAGATGAATATCTGGCAAATAATGCAAGATAAACAACAGATTTGTGTTTTCAAAGCAAGAGTGTGATGAAAAGATGAGAAGGAAGGAAGGAAGAAGGGAGGGAAGGAAGGAGGGAGGGAGGGAAGGAAGGAAGGAAGGGACTTTTAAAACATATAGTTCACCATTTCTCACAAAAAGATACTATTTACAACAAATCAATAATATAGTTGCAGCTTTTAAAATGAATTAAAACATCTTTTTAATAAAAATTCCTAATACAAGCTATTGGAGGAGATGAAAGGGCTGCCTGGATTTGTTATCATCAGTGAGACTAAGCAACTTTGTCCTGCCTTCAACAGAACTTGACCTCATTCAATCTCTATTGGCTTTCCTTACACTGTGCAATACCTAAAAGCATTTTAGACTGCAGGTTTACTCAGCTTGTAAGTGAGGCAGAAAACCACAATAATAGTCAAATTTGTATTGCCTCAAAGAATAAAATGTTTTGATGCAATTTGTCAAAAATCAAAACGATGCTTTAATGGACAATTTACTTTAAATGATTGCAGTTATTGCCATGCACAAAGCTTAGTATTTTTCAAAAGAATGCACTCAGATGGATGTAATTTGCTAATATAAACAGTATCTACTGTATATCTTTTTTTGCTTCTCTATTTAATCTAGATATTATAAAACAGTATCAACCTTTTCATATTATTGGGGCCTGTTTGCTATTCAATGTGTCCAGTATCATTCACATGCAGTGGTAAAATTAAAAAAAGGGAAACTTATTTTACATGTAAAACCACAGAAAAAGTTATCTCAAGTTGCCTCAATACCAAGAAATTGGAAGATAACTTATTGATTAAGAGAATTCTCTGGGAATCATATACTTTTGCCCCCTTTTCTCACTAAAATCTGGAATTGTTCTTCACTTCATGCAGTTGGAAATTTTATCCAAATCAACAATCACATAGCAAGCAGGAGAACATTAAATACTAGGTAGACAATTCCAGTTATATTTAAAGTAAGTGCAAAATGAATGAGCAAAGGCAAATCTTTATGAGCAATGATGCTGCAAACTTTAAAAATAAGCTAGTTTTGATACAGCTGCCTAATATTTGCCAAAAAATAAGTAAAATGTGGCTCTAGATTTTAGGAAATCTAGAGCTGGTATGACTCAGCTCTATCAGAAATCTTTTCCAGGAGTGCTATATAAAAATTTTTAAAGGATGAAAGAAAACTGGCATGATAAACATGATAAATAATTGTTTCAAAATCATTGTGGTAAAAGTTGAATGAGGTTTATAACCAGAAATAACTTACCTCATTCCTGGTTTAATTCCTCCTGTGCTGCATGCCTGCGCTGCATGGGTGCACATGTGCTTCACATGTGTGTGCATAAGCAGTGCCAAAAAAATAACTACCCCCCCCCCCAAAAAAAAGCCCAACACAAGATAGGAATGCATGCGCAGTGCTGGAAACTCGGCATCTACATGTGCTGAAAAGAAAAGGCGGGGCGGAATCCAAAAAATTCCCCAAAAAGATGGTGGCGTCCATGGACCGACACCGACTGAGCCAGTTCTTTGTGATGTCACTAGTGGGTTGCTAGCGGTTCAGGCAAACCAGTCCGAACTGGAAGGAACCCACCTTTGATTATAACTATTTCCACTAACAGCTCAGCTTATCTACAGTAATTAAAATTTATATTGCATTTTGAACAATACAGCTACTCTAACAAAAGCTTATCCCCCAAATAGATTCAAATTTCTTGATTTATATTGATGATCAGAATGTTAATGTTTCTAAAGTGATATTTATTTAATTGGCTCATTAAGATCTATTGTGGACATGAAGCATTAAAATAACTTCCCAGAAAATAAAGCAAGTGCTGGAAAGGGTGAAGGGAGTTCGCAACACAGTTTGAAAATAGCAACATAAGTCTGATGGCCCAAGATAAAAGACCCTCACAGAAAAATTGGGGTCAAAGTCTTCCATGCGTAGCAGATAAATCTAGAAGCAATTTAAGACGTTCTGTAGGCTCAGGGTAAAAAATATAATTGATATTTGATCAATGCTGGTATTTGAAGTAGCCTGGTTTTGGGAGCACTTACTGTAGAAAATCAATAACCAGCAACTTTTTAAACATATCTAGCATAATAAATGACAGCAAATGAAACCAAACCCATATAACAAAGGCTAAACAGTAAAGCACAATAAAAAATGTGTCCAAAAAGAGCCATACACAGAGGATCCGGATTGTGGGGACAATATGCTGGCTCTGTTAAAAAGTGCTACTGCTAAATGTTGTAAGCCGCCCTGAGTCTAAGGAGAAAAGTGGCATAAAAATCTAATTAATTAAGTCTAAGGAGAAAATGCTCCCAAAACCAGGCTGAATTTCATTCAGGAGGATCTTCACTCAAGTAGACTAGTTTTTATAATAACTGCTGGAAAGAAATAATCATTCTTTGAATTAATTAATTAATTATCCTTTGTATTCTTTGTATACAAAGAATGATTATTTCTTTCCAGCAGTTATTATAAAAACTTGAGTGAAGATCCTCCTGAATAAAATTGTATCTGGAAAAAAAAACATCCCTTGCTCAGGAGAAGTCATCATGGGGAGGACACTAATAGATGGGATTCACTCAATCATAATTTTATTAAAATTATTATTATGGAGCTATTTGCTAGGACAGAACAGTGTGAGGATATTTGTGTACTACCCGCAACCCCATGCTAACTGAATGTAGAGGCAAACAGATTATTGTCAATAGATTAATGTTTAATAAATAGAAAACAGATTTTATTCTGTATTTCAAAATGTTATTCTTCATAGATTTCTTAATGGTTGAAAGATTTTTTATTGTCTTGTTTTTATCTCTTAAATCAGTTATAAGCCACCCAGAGTTGATGGGGCCAGACAACATACAAATTAATTAATTAATAAATAAGTAATAAAACAAGAGATAACAACTGAGGCAGCCCTGTTTATTAGCAACTTTTATTACTCCTTCAATTGCTGGAAATTTCCCTCCATGGTCGTTCTGTTCAATTGGCCCAATCAGACACAACAAGGCATCTGATAGGAAGACTACTGAGGCTTTACAAGTCCAGTAAGATCTCCAGACTGTGAACCTTCTTCCAGGGAAGTTAAACCCACTAACGGTCAAAGATGGAACTACATTCAAGCACATGCATCAACATGAGTTTCATCTTGTAGGGATTTGTTCTAAATCATGCCTGAGGGCAAGTGGAGGGGGTGTCAAAACATTCAGAGTGGTCCTTGGAGCAGCATGATCAAAGCCTTTGTACCAGGTTCCTCCCGGTTCAGACTGGTTCTATAGAACTGGTAGTAACTTGGTGCCCTGAGTTACTGGAACTGGCAGTGATGCAGATCTGCCACGGCTCCAAGGCTATAGTATGCCATCTTGTTTTTACTTCTGAGCATGCACATAAACTTTTGTTATAGTACTATGTTTGTGCAGAGGGTCATTTCTGGGAAGTGATGTGCAAAACGTGCACTTTCATCACGATGCAAACCAGTGGGGAAGATAAGTAAGCCCATGCGTGCTTTGTACATGTAATGTTGGCAACACACAAAAGCTTTAGGACTTGGATATGCTGCTTCAACCACCATCCTCCCTCTTCCCCAGAATATTTATTTTTAGATACTTATGAATATTCAAATATTAAATTAAACTACAATTTTGTATAAATTTCCACAGATACATTGGAACCCATGGGAAATATGAAGCTTTCCCTACTTAATAGACTAGCTTGATATTTTACTATATATTGTACCATATCTTTAAATCTTGGTAGACTGGGAGAAATGAAATGCCTTGTTGTCTACAAGATGTAATGTATCATCAAGCTTATAATACAAGTTGTTTACCACTCCAGCAGATTTTATTCTTGAAATGTCCTTGAAGATAGATCAGGGCTTCAAGTATCAAGCTAAATATTGTATTCAAAAGTGGTTAAACTTTATTTTCCATTGTTTTGTTTATATCATCCTTGAAGCATATGCAATTTTAAGAACTTGAATATACTTTAAGTACATCTGAAATCATTGTCATATTCACAGATTGTCAATTGATACTTTAAAAATGCCCCCAAATATTATTTCTTCAGTTTTCTAAAAACAAAATGATGTATTTAATTGCTGTTGTAGAAAAAAATAGAACAACATTATTGAGACATGGACAGATATTGCAACTGGACCAGTATTACATTTTTTTTCTGTTTGCTCAGCTGAAAATTGAAAGACTAAAATATTATCATATCAACCTGGGAAGAAATCTGAAGTAAAACTGAAGAAAAAAATAATTGCCATTAGCTGCTTAATTAATTCCAACATATATGCTTTCTGCAAACAGGAATTAAAGGTAATGCAGTATTATATAATGAAACTAAAATCTCCAGCCATCATAAACTGTCTCACAGAATATTTTGTTAACAAAAATATCAATCCATAAGCATTCATAGCAAATTATTATCTTCAGTAGGAACATGATTATTAATAAATGCAATACAAAGACTAATATTAAAAACATTCCTCTAGATCATTTATTCCTTTTTCTGCTGTAAATTTGGAGAATCTATTAAAGTTACTAGACTTTCAGCAGATTTTGTATTTTTATATTAATGAAATACTGTAGGTGCATAGGTAGCTGGAATCTGTAAATTCTCTTTATTACAAACAGAGATTTGATCATTGTGGTTTTTTATATTATATTTTAAAATTTCATTAATTATTTTCCTTGTTTTGACACTTTATCATATCAGCTCCAAATCTCACAATGTATTGTCATGCTAACTGTTTAACCTGAATTTTTGGATGAGTCATTTCTTTATGGTTTAATCACATCAATGGAAGATATAGACCAGGGGTGTCAAACTTGTGGCATTACATTGTCTTCATGTGATATGTCACAATGTTTTTCTCCATCCCTAAACCAGAGGTAGGTGTGGCCAACTCATGATGCATCCAGCTGCAAGTTTGACATCCCTATTTTAGGCTGTCCAGAGTAACTGGATAAATATATCTCAATCCACAAAGAAAGATAAAATAATATTTTTAGGATACTTGTAACTTTTATTCAATATTATTGAATCAACATATATCATTGTTCAGGATAAGAAAAAGGATAATCTTAGATTTTTCCTCTTGCCATGTTATTAAATGTCTATTTTTATGATGACGAAGGTATTAAAAAATTTGTTCGGCATAGAATGTATTCAGATTACAAGATTTTATTAAGTAGACAAAATTAAAACCTCTGTAGTATTTTTCCACACATTGCTTTATAATACTTAATTGGCTTCAGAACCTTCAAATAAGCAGCACAGCAATAAAAGAATTATGCAATCAAGGAAAAATATTGTGAATCTTGAAATAATTCTAAAATCTTATATTTCATAATTCTAAATATTTGTTAAGCACAATTTACCATACAATCAACTAATGAAGTATACCTCAATCTGAACAATCAAAAGTTCATATGAATAAATGAATGCAAATTTGAATGAAGTTAATGCAAATTAGAATAAAGTTAAAGAGATGGAATAGTGAGAAATCCAATGGAACAAAAGAATTTACTTCAAATATCCTTAAAGATAATTGATGTAAGATATTTTGCTATTGGTACATTAATTCAGTTTAAGACTGCTAAAATTAGAATAATTTTTCCCTGAAATGCTGATAATGTAATGCAATGAAAAGATTGGCTTCTTCTTCCATATGCAATGGTAATATTACAAAACCCAACAATATTGGAAAATTTTCCAGAGTGGAATGCAGGAGTTTTTTTAATGGTAAAATGAATTTCACCCTGATATATTTTATTACATTTTACTAAGCCATATATTGCAAAATAAGCTGAACTGGCATTATATATGTATTAATACCTGCAAGGATTATATTTGCTTTTTTTATTGGAAAGACCATTGACCCCCTCTATGAAAGAATTCTCTATTAAAAAAACCTACATATTAAAAAAAATAAATCTGAGGTACAATTAAAGCTTTTTGGAAACCATTTTAGACTATAATTTTATATATGGAATCGTGCCACATCTAAAGCTTGGGATTTTGAGCCTATATTTAGATTAGACATACAATAAAAACACCTTTCTTATGACCCTGTAATCCACACAATATAATCTATGTATATTATTTACAACATTTTTTATTGTACTATTCGTTATCCATATTTTTTTCCTTGTTCATGTTAAATGTTTTTTAACCCTGCTGTTCTGCTCAAAAACACACCCTAAAGTTCTGTTCCCGGGTCTATTTGACCCAGACCGCAAATTTTTCATTTTAGGTACATATATTTGGTCTTTTGAAATCTTTTTTCACTTGGAAACAAGTTTGAACATTTCTGCACACAATGAAATTATAATTGAAATGAAAAAAATCAATGCTTATTGGTTTATTTTGCTGATAAAATGCGCCCCCCCCTGTTTTTGTGATTTTTTTTTTCAATTTATAGTTTTGCCTGCAAAATGTGTTCTATTTTACTAAAGTTGGTGTGGGATTGGTAACTTGAACATTTCTGAAAATACTGATATGAAAACTGAACTGAGAAAATTGATGCTTATTGGTTTATTTTTGCTCATAAAAGGGCCCCCATGCTTATACTCAAATAGGCTTATACTCGAGTAGGCTTATACTCGAGTATAAGACCATATGATCTTATATTCGAAAATAAACCGATAAGCATCAATTTTTTCAGTTCATTTATATTTTTTTAATGATCAGAAATGTTCAATTTTGTATATCAAACCTTTTGGTGGAAAATCCCTTGGAGATTTGTAGCCTAAAAAAATATATAAACTGACATAAAATGCTCAAAAATTGCAGGGGGGGGGGCTTTTTGATCAAAATAAACCAATAAGCATCAATTTTTTCAGTTCAATTTTCATATCATTTTGTTCAGAAATGTTCAAACTAATTTCCCAGCAAAAATAGTTTTCAAAAAGCCCAAATTTAAGTACCCAAAAGAATGTTTTTGTTTCGTGTCAAATAGACCCGGGAACAGTACAAGTGTAGGTAAAATTTTGCCCACAAAAAAGTTAGCCCCCACCCCCAAAAAATATTTTTATGATGATCAGCAATTTTAAATTTAGTAAATCAATGCCTAAGATATTAAAAATATTTCTGATTTGGAGCTTTTAAAAAATTTAAAGTGAAAATGGTTGTAAGCATTTTTTTGGGAGGGGGAGGCCTTATTTCTGATTTTAAAAACCCAATAAGCATCATTTTTTCAGTTCATTTATACTGTTCTTATGTTCAGAAATGTTCAAACTACCAATCCCACACCAACTTTAGTAAAATTGAACGCATTTTGCAATCTAAACTATCTATAAATTGAAAAAAAGTTCACAAAAAAGGGGGAGCTGACTTTTATTATCAAAATAAACCAATAAGCATTATTTTTTTCAGTATAATTTTCATATCATTGTGTGCAGAAATGTTCAGACTACTTTCCAAGTAAAAAAAGTTTTCAAATTGACCAAACATAAGCACCTCGAATGAAGAATTTTCGGGCCGAGTCAGGGTGACCCGGGAACAGAACTTTAGACCTATTTTATTTCAGCAAGAAAGAAGCCCCCACTCCACACCCCACAAAAAAATTATCATAGAGAGAACCCCTGAAATGATGCAAAGTCATGATATTTCAAGTTTCAGATATGCAGGGAAAAATTTTTACAGGGTCTCAAACTTTGATTTCGGGTCTCACAGACCTAAACAGAACACCAGGGTTAAAAGCAACAGTGTCATATTTTGACCAATAATTGCATATGAAATATTTCATAGTGCTTAAGTTTTAAAAATTTCAATATAATATATTAGTCAAATGATAGTTTACATTTTTTGGTTATCCAAAATGTGTTGACTATTTTATTTAAATTATTTTTAATTAATATAATTGCTATTATCATATTTACTATCTAATTGTCTATATTCCTTTAACTATGTGGTTGCATTTTTTTCTTTTTACTTTAAAAACTGTAATATCTAACTTGTAGGAGTAATTCAATGTAATGGGAATGTTTGTTTTAAATAGATTAGATTCACAAAATACAAGGAGAACATTTGCTTAGGACCTCTTTTCTTTTCCTTTCCTTACACAGAAAACAAAATAATCTAGCACTAATAAATAATGCTGATAGATCTTCCTATAGGCAGTCTACAAGTCACAATTTATTTAATTGGCCACAATTAATCAAGGTCAGAACATAAATTAAGCCAAAAGGCTTAAAATCACGTAATGCAGCAATTTAAAATCAGATCTCATCATTTAATATGTTATGCAAAGCAACTTGGGACTTCAAGATTGATAATACAATGCAGTTATGATTAAAGAAGACAGATGCATTAAAATCTGAACAGAAACAGTATATCGGTCATAGAATTGTTAAATTATAGTAACTATACAATATAATTTTAAAAAAAATTAATTGAGATTAACTTTGCCTAAATCTTTCAGAAGGGATATAAATTCTCCACCCCCACCACTTATAGCAGTTCCCTCAGTCATGGTAACTCTTTTTTTTAATGATACATCTAACAATAAAAATAATCCACTCAGCTATGTTATACTGTTCAAAACACAGTATTTCAAATTTAAGTAATTGCAGGACACACACTTAACTATTTGAAATTGTCATCATTTCATAGGAGATAAACAAGTAATTAGATCTTAAAACCACAATATAAAATACTGAATAAAAACTTCCAAATGGCTTGTTGCCAAAATTAGAAAACCATTTCTTCACACAATTATGAAGATTCTTACTTTGATGTGACATATATGTAGCAATTTCCATAGCAACTTAAAGATGGAAGTTGGGGGGGAGAAAACTTCCCTGTTCAAGTTGTGATCATCAACTACCACAAAACTATCTTTGCTAAAAGGCAGTGGATTTTATTGCATGGTTTGGGGAATGAAGTCAGCCAGCTGATTTTCAGCCCTTCTAGGCCCACTGGGAGTCAGGAAACAGCCTGTTTTAAACCTCCGGAGGGGGTGAGGAAGACCTGATTTTTGCTCTCTCCAAGCTTCAGAACTTTTCTAGGAGTCTGGGAAGGGTGAAAATGCCCCCCCCCTTCCTGGAAGCCAGAAATAACCCATTTCCCAACTTGAAATGGGCCATTTTTGGCCTCCGGAAGGCCTCTGGGGGGAAGGCCATTTTTGCCCTCCCTAGGCTCCTAGAAAGGCTCTGAAGCCTGGGGAGAGCAAAAAACCCCCCAAAAACCAGAACTTCTGGTTCAACTGGAAGTTGACAAATGGGGGACATTTTCTGCTTCTGGAGACCCTCCAGGTGTGCAGGGAAGGCTGTTTTTGCCGTCCCCAGGCTCCTACAAACATTCTGAAGCCTGGGGAGAGCAAAAATTGGCATGCTGTTGCATGCGTGGGTCACACACGCATGCACACGCTAACCCTTTTTGCCACACAAACCAAAAAAAGGTTTGCCATCACTGGTATAGGGTCTCCTGCTTGAGCAAGGGGTTGGACTAGAAGACCTCCAAGGTCCCTTCCTGTCATATTCTGATTGAGATTGAGATCTAAAGGTGGTGGCAAGTGACTCAATTTAATCGTAACTCCAGGCACAGGCCTTGATTCCATTTTTTCAGTAGAGTACTAGCATAATTTCAAATGCTCACTGAATGAATGGTTATAAGTCGAGGACTAACTATATTTTCTTGACCAAAAAAAGAATCAAGAAGTAAGAATTTGTCTCAACCTCCTCTTCTGTCCAATATCACAACCTATAACTAATGGAGCCAAACAAGCCAAATATAGTGTCATAATTAGAGCTAGCTGCATTTTAATTCTAAAAAAAGCTATTAAACAAGTTTTTCCAATTAAATGTAAGTAAGATTTTCCAAATTGATTGTTAATTACAGCTCCTTGATGGTACATTTCACTCATCTAGAGGGAAAAGTTCAAGCGACTGCTATAGCATATAAGTATCAATTTAAGAAATTAAGGTGTGATTGTCTATGTATGTATGAATGTGGCCAATGAAAGTTTGACATGTTTTCAATGAAAAAGCAAATACTGACTATATATTCTTACCTGGTAGAACTTTGCTTATGGAGTTACAGAAGGTAGAATAACATTCCTTGAGGTTATAATAATTAATTTGAAAATATAATGTCGTCAATCCCTTTCTACTAGTTAATAACACCTGTTTGGCAAAAGCTTAGCTTCAAGCTTTGAGGGATACTTGAAGATATATACTTGAAATTATATTGTGGGGGTTTTTTCTGTCAATCAAATAAAAAATGGATTGGATACAAGAGTGTTTTTTGTATTGCTTGCTTTACTGGAATTTCTAAAAACATTAAATCACTCATTTAAGTGAGTGTGCAAGAATTACAAAATGTATGGGTGGGACAAGGTAATTAATTTAATCAATCAAGTATACATATAAGATTATATACTCAACTCACAGCTTTCAGGTATTCTTGAGCTCCTAAAACCAGATTAATCTTTCCCAAACCATGTGCTCCAGATAATCCCCAGATGAATAGCTAATGCAACTAGGCAAAATTGGGAAAAACTGTCTAAATTCTGGCAATATTTATATGCATGTAAATGTACTGAATGTATTTACCACAGACTGGGCAACAAAAACTTGCAAATTTATTTGACACTGAGGATTAACTGGGCCTTAAAGGAAGTTCTCAAAACCAATGTTTCAAGTGCTAAAAGTTTCTTTTATGATGTAATAAAATGTAATGAAATTAATAATGAAATTAATAATGAAATTAATAATTTATTAGATTTGCATGCTGCCCCTCTCTGAAGACTCGGGATGGCATACATATATTTAGTTTCAAAGTTAATTTCTTGGTCATCTTAATCTGTTTTATTAAACCGATTGTCCATTGAAAATCACAAAATCAGTGATCTGAGAATGGAAAGCTAAATATAGTTTTTCATATCAGACTGCACTTTTTAGACAATTGTTTTCTTTGTCCTTTAGAAATTTCCAACCCTTCAGTTGTACTCTACAAGCTAAGCTTCATTATTTTTGCTTCTAGGACTTGTTCCGAAGTTCAGCAGGCAGCTGCCTGCTAAGTAATTTAAAATATTTATTTTCAGTGCTAGAGAAATTCATAAAATCTGTTGTCAGGAAAGAGGGGCATAAACTTTATATATATATTTTTTTAAAAAAAAATCATAATGCCCAGTTGTAGACTAGCTCACCTTCAGAGGCAAGCTTAAAGCTTTGTATACCATAAAAATATTAAAAGTCAAAGGAATAAAATCACTCAGCCACATAGGTTAAAGGCAGTCAACTTGCGTATTGCCAAAATGCTGGTTGCAATGACCTGACTAGAACCATCGTGATAACAACATGAAAGGAAGAAAATAGTAAAAAATAATCAGCCGTCTATGGAACTAGTAAAACATAAACTTGCCGCAAGCTACATTGTTATAATAAGCAAGGGATGCTTATACATTGTGTTTATTATGTTGATTATTTTTCAATGGCTTGTAAGATGCTGTATTTTTTGAAAGTGGGGTGGGCTGAGTTGTCTTGAGAGGCATTTGTACAAATTCTTTTAAAAAACAAAAACAAAGGCACAACAAAGCCACAGCAGATTTTGTGTATTTTGTTGTTGTTGACTGAACCTGAACCTCAAATAAAAAGTTTCAAGGTTGAGTAGGGCTTTTGAAATATCCACTCAAGTTTCTCCAAGATCATC
The DNA here is from genome assembly GCF_031021105.1 of Erythrolamprus reginae. Lineage (NCBI taxonomy): Eukaryota > Metazoa > Chordata > Lepidosauria > Squamata > Dipsadidae > Erythrolamprus > Erythrolamprus reginae. The sequence goes on from NC_091950.1 coordinate 199,508,341, forward strand.
ACCTACTGTTAGATTTTCCAAATGTACTCCATAAAATTGTGATTTGTTTTCAGAAGCGTTTCAAGTATTCTTTCATGACAAGAACAAAAATACTAATCAAAGATTTTACAGGTAGCTTTCAAATAACCAGATTTTTTTCTGATGACAAAGTGAAGTCTTTGTCATCACAAAACCATTATCTGAGTATTATCACTCCATGAAGAGGATCAGAGCAGCATTACTTTTTGACTTTAAAATCTGTTCTAGCAGCTTTCCAGCATATAATCTGTTTTTAGGTTAAAACCAAACAAATACTATTCAAATTGGATAGGGTTTTGTCGGTTTTATTTTTAATAACATAAACAGCCTTAGTCCAAATGATCTGTGGCATGACATATAATCACTTCCAAAGAGAAGGCATGCTAGGCCAAAAAATTAAATTTGATTTCATGTAACTATAATTACATCATTTTACTCTAGGTAATAATATCTCTGTGTATTCATCATTTCTTCCTTTGACCATATTAATTATACTGTGTCTAATCTAGAACCCAACCTTTGTAGGAGTTATTGTTTCCTGCAGGACAAATTTTCTACTGCCTTCTTCAAAGCTTGTAAGCAAACTGTGTAAAAAACATGGGAAGAGTTTCTTAGTTAGTTTTTTAGATTCCAGATAGTCAACTTAGTTATTTTAAGTGATAAAATAAAATAAACTTATGCATACCCAAAGCAGCATAATTTTGCTTTCCATCTTCTTCTGCTAAAGATTGTGTAATTGCTCAGGTTTGACTGAATTTCTACAGAAAACCAGCCATTTATTACTATCCATACTGAATAATAATTGTTTAAAAATCCAGCCAAGCTATTCAGATCTTAGAACTACAAGATGAATTAAACAGTAGTCTAAGACAGTGTTTCTTAACTTTGGCAGTTTAAGATGTCTGGACTTCAACTCCCAGAATTCATGCTGGCTGGGGAATTCTAAAAATGAAAATCCAGACATCTTAAAATCGCCAAGGTTGGGAAACACTGTTCTAAGGACTCTGGTGCGTAAATATGTCAGTGACTAACTGAGGTATTAAAAATAGATGAAGAAACCAGAGTCTCTTAACTCCAGCTCTGTTTATTCTGATCTGAACTTCCAAAGCCTCTGATTTTTTTTTTCTGAACTTGAGATTTCTATATGGCCTGGAAACTGCAGAAATAATGTAAGAGCAGGAAATTCAACACTCAGATAATATCAGGAACATTGTATGTATGTATGTATGTATGTGTGTGTGTGTGTGTGTGTGTGTGCGTGCGTGTGTGTGTGTGTGTGTGTGTTTGTTTGTTTATTAGATTTGTATGCCACCCCTCTCCATAGACTGTATAAGGCTATGAAGAATAAAGATTCTGAAGACTCCCTCTGAAAATTCAGAATTAATCACCTTCTGAATTGTTGGGTTGGTATGTGGGAGAGAGTCCTTGAGAGACCAGGCCAAGAGATGCAGCCAAGGGAACAGTCAGATAAGAGACAGTATAACTCACAGCTGGATAGTTGGCAGGGCAAGACGCTCAAAAGGGACTCTTCCTTGTTTCTTTGTAAAGAAAACAGGGAAAAGAAGTTCTTTTCAGACTAGCCAGATTCTGTCAAGCAGTTTTACAAAAATGTAGACCTAATGTATTTGGTTGTTTATTCCTATCCTGCAAGGCTGACAAATTGTTTTTGGAGCTCATTTAGGTTTTTGAGTCCAACATTCTGAATCTACAGTCCTGCCATGTTGGTGTCTTCACCTGACCATCATGCAGTTAAATCACCCTTAGAAGTATTTTTTTTAAAAAATGAGGACAGTCAACTCTCCCTCTGCTTCAAATGTTGTGAAGGTCTTTTTGCATGCTGTATTTTTGCTCCTGGGTTTATATCATAATACTAATCATGCTGCCTAAACTCTGACACTGGTGGTTTCTATTTGACTACCTGGCCCCTTTTTTGCTGACTCCCCCAGCATTATTATTATTATTATTATTATTATTATTATTATTATTATTATTATTATTATGTCAATACAACATAGCAAACAAGATCACTATGCTGGATTTCGTATTTCATTACCAATTGGGCGCTTCCCAAGTACCTAGGACTGCGTGATGTAGCGGCGAATTATGTTTGCCGATCCCAGTAAAGTGGCCTTTTGCAATTGACAGATGGAGATTTTGTCAACTCCGATTGTTTTCAAATGTCCGCTGAGATCCTTTGGCACTGCGCCCAGCATGCCAAGTACCATTGGGACCACTTTCACTGGCTTATGCCAGAGCCGTTGTAGCTCGATTTTTAGATCGTCGTATTTCACTAATTTCTCTAGCTGCTTCTCCTCAATTCTGCTGTCCCCTGGGATTGCGATGTCGATGATCCATACTTTCTTTTTCTCCACAATCAGGATGTCTGGTGTGTTATGCTTCAGAATCTGGTCAGTCTGAAGTCGGAAATCCCACAGTAGTTTTGCTTGCTCACTTTTTCAGGCTTATGATCCCACAAGTTCTTTGCCACTGGTAAATGGGTAGTTCCGGCACAAGTTCCAGTGGAACATCTGTGCCACAGCATCATGTCTATGCTTGTAGTCAGTCTATGCGATCTTTTTGCAGCAGCTGAGTATGTGATCGATTGTTTCATCTGTTTCTTTACAGAGTCTGCACTTTGGATAGTCTGTTGATTTTTCAATTCTGGCTTTGACAGCATTTGTTCTAATGGCCTGTTCTTGTGCCGCCAGTATTAGTCCTTCTGTCTCCTTTTTGAGTGTTCCACTTGTTATCCACTTTGCCTTCAATCTTCTCCAAGAACTGGCCATGCAATGCTTTGTTCCGCCAACTGTCATTACGACATTGAGTTACAGTTTTTCTGTACTGGTCCTTAGTTTGCTTCACCTTGAGAAGCTTCCTATTGTTGACCCCCATCAACACTGACTCTTTGCTCTCCTTCACATAGTCAACTAATGCACGATTCTCTTCTTCCACTGTCTGCTTCACTTGCAAAAGTCCTCTGCCGCCTATTTTCCTTGGTAAATACAGCCTGTCAACATCCCTGTGGGGGTATAATGCATGATGGATCATCATTAATTTTCTGGTTTTCCTGTCCATGTTGTCCAGCTCTGCTTGAGTCCAGTTCACCATGCCAGCTGTGTATCTAATGACAGGTATGGCCTAAGTATTTATAGCCTTGATAGTGTTGCCACCATTTAGTTTGCTCTTCAAAAATTTTCTGGTCCTCTGGATGTACTCTTTGCTGATCACAGTTTTCACATGACCATGCTTGATATTATCCAGTTGCAAGATGCCCAAGTATCTGTAGGCTTCTGGCTGGTGGCACTTGATGGTTTGACCATTTGGCATTTCAATGCCCTCACTTTCAGTGATTTTTCCCCTTTTTTAGTGCCACTGTGGCACATTTATCCAGGCCAAACTCCATGCTGATGTCATTGCTGAAGATTCACACAGTGTTGGTTAGTTGTTGTTGTTGTTGTTGTTGTTGTTATTATTATTATTATTATTATTATTATTATTATTATTATTATTATTATTAATTTTGACTTCTATGCCGCCCAATCCCCCAATACAACAGTGGTATAAGTACAATAAGAATAAATACAAAACAGTAAAAGAAGTCGAACAGTTAACTGATAGGTCCACTGATAGGTCAAAAATATTTCTTATCATTTGAACTAGAAGAAGTCACTGGCAGAAAACTTGTCAATTTTACTGGCTACAAAAAATAAAGAAGGGTGGAGAGTTCACCTTTCCATTGTTGAACCTGTTAAATATAAATACAGTGGTACCTCTGCTTAAGAACTTAATTCATTCTGTGACCAGGTTCTTAAGTAGAAAAGTTTGTAAGTAGAAGCAATTTTTCCCATAGGAATCAATGTAAAAGCAAATAATGCATGCAAACCCATTAGGAAAGAAATAAAAGTCGGAATTTGGGTAGGAGGACGAGGAAGAAGAAGAGAAGAAGGACAGGCGCTGCCAAAGGAAGACAGTGAGGTGGGGGGAATCAAAAAAATCCAAAACTTTGAGGCTTTACAAAAAAATAGAGGGACTCTGAGGCGGTGAGAAGGAGCACGCGCCTCCCATACACCCGGCACGAGGCTGCCTCCCATACACTGCACCAGAGAGAGAAACCCAGGGGGAATGGCAGGAAACTGGCTGGGCCTTCATGCTGCTCTCAAATTTCCTGGGAAATTTTTCAGGTTCTTAAATAGAAAATGGTTCTTAAGAAGAGGCAAAAAAATCATGAACACCCGGTTCTTATCTAGAAAAGTTCTTAAGTAGAGGCGTTCTTAAGTAGAGCTACCACTATATATATTTCCAGTCACTTAAGTCTCTGTTCCCAAACTTATTTTGCATGACTTTGCTGCTCATGAATTTTACTCAAATCGTTCTAGTGCTGCACAGGACCAGGGGCTATACAATGAAATGAAGTGATGAACAGCACTGCTTTTGCCAAGTTAGGACAGCAAACACTTTTATCTGCGGCAAGAAAAGATGCAGAGAAATTGTCTCCTTGGGGGCAGATAGGGGAGGAATTTTCTCCCCTATGAAGCCATTACTCCATGCTATGCTGATTGCACAGATAGACCACAAGTCTATGGTAGCTATCATTCAACTAAGTATGGGACTTAATGTATGCGTAGTTTTTAAAAAGCAATAACAGTATTAATCCAATGACGTTAAATATTCTTTTTTCCTGAAATTGTGTTTTTTCTCCAAGCTTATTATTTTTATCACTTACACTGTGAAGGATTTTGAGGACAAAAGGGCAAAAAAATATGCATACCCACAAAACTCAGAAAGATGAGGCTAAAAATAAAGGATTTAGAATTGCTGGAATGCAAATGCATGAGGACAAAGAAGACTGAGAAGAAAGTGTTTCAGAAGCCATGGTACCCAGTGTCTAATAGTATTGTAAAGAAGCTAATACAAAGCTTCTCATTGCTGCATGAATTTAATCTTGCTCGGAATGGCTTTTCTTTGAGTGTGAATCCATATCCAATCAAACCGCACTGCTTTGTCTGAGTCATCACCCCTGACAGAAGCATATAGTAATTAGAGCAATAAAACATGTCATTTTGTGCCCTTTCTTCCATTCCCTCCCATTGTAGCAACTTGAGTGTCAGTGCTGCACATTCCAAATAAAGCAAGGCCTGGGATAAGGAAATATGAGGAAAGGGGATAAAACACAGTTTAAGTGGTATCTAAAATTGCATGGGACAGATGATCACTAGAAAGAGTAGTAGAGGAGATTAAAGAAAGTGTTGTTTAGGGTGATAATCCTCAACCTGGAACTTAATGATGTTATTTAGAAATGATTTGGGCTGAGCACTCTCTGGGTATCTGCAGTCAATCTCTGAGACATGTAAACCCTTTTGCATAGTTATTGCATATTGCAAGCAATAACCTACAGTTGAACTTGAGCTCTTCTGGATTTTTTTTAAAGGAAACAATCCTGACAGTATTTAATACAGAAGTCTTAATTAATTGGTTATTGCTGAAAGCATCTCCTTCTACTTAGAGCAGGTGTGTCAAACTGGGGGGCTGGATGCATCACACACAGACATTAATGAGCTGCTGCCCCCACTTGGGGGGGGGGGCGCAATAGGGGTAGTAAGTTTATGCATTTTATTGAATACTTAATAGTTTTTTAATTGTGCTTCCTTCTCTAGTACCTTAGTATGATCCTTAATTACTTTTAAAATAGGAAATAATTAAATAGTACGCTTTACCCATACACACTTTAATCATCTTAATCATTATCTAGAACTGAAATTTTATAGCAATGAAAGAAAATTGAGCTACTTGCCTAATCTGTTATCATAGTGAACCTTGTGGGTTCAGTACAAAACCTCAACAAATAATGCTATCGTTTGTCATTTTTGTGGCTATTCAAATAATATGACTTAATCAACTGAAAAAGAGTCCAAGCACCTATTTGAAAACTTATCTTGGTCGGTAAGCCACTCCCATCCAGTCACATGACTTTTAAACCACACCCACAAAGTAAGCTACACCCACAGTGTGCCAGTAAAAATTTTGGCAGCCCATCACTGCACGCAGGCCATGCCCATCCCAGCTTTGCGAGTGGTTACATGGTGGGCACGCTTGACGTCGGAGGGCTTTGCGGTGGACATACTCGGTGCTGGAGTGCCTGGAAGAAGGAGGGTCTGCCATTATAGTGAACAAGGATATTGTGAGAAAGAAACTGCCAGATTGAAATTGACAGTATGAAAACCTTGTGGCTGCTGGATGCTATAACTGAAGACCAGGAGATACAGAGATACCTCTCAAATAACAGCAGAGGTACTGGTAGACATTTGGGGCGACCCATGAAAGACCAGGGGTGTCGTGGAGGTGAGAAAGCTGATAACAACGACAGTGGCAAAGAGAAAACCTGGGAGGACAGAGGACAGAGTTTATACTCAGGACTGTTTGTCCTACTAATAACATCATACATCCCTCGGACTCACCTTTTTAGACTGGATGATATCTATATGAACTTGGCTTAATTGATTAATTAACTGACCTGTTGAAATATCTTCTACCTATATTTTTATTATTATTATTTATATTTATCTATATTTTTAATAATTAATATTTTAATAATATGAACTATTAGTTTTATATTAACTCTTTTTAATTAAATTATTGTGGGGATTTTTAAGTGGATGGGAGGATGGTAGTGATGGCATGAATGAATGGGACTATTTTAGTAATTATTGGAATGAATGGAATACTGTGAATGAAAATGAATGGGAGAGGAGTGATAGATGGAATGGAGTGGGTGGGAGGGATTATAATATGTATGGAATGAATGAATATGACATGAATGGAATTTTTGGCACACCTGACGCTGGAGGGGCAGGAGGGGAGGGGACACTTATCTCTGGGGTGGCAGAGGGTCAAAATATCCCGGTCTTGCTGGGGAGAGGCAGGTATGGCGGAAGCCATGGAGCTAGCCGTTCCAGGGGAAGGAGGAATCGCTGCTTAGTAGCGATCCCTTCTTCAGGCTCCATGAGCTTAACTCAAAGCACTGGTGATGAGTGTAATTCTGGCCCTGGGCTCAAGTTGTTGCTACTCAATGCCAGGTCGGTGGTAAATAAAGCTCTCCTCATCCGGGATCTGATCCTGGATGAGGAGGCCGACCTGGCTTGTGTGACCGAAACCTGGCTGGGCCCGGAGGGAGGAGTTCCTCTCTCTGAAATTTGCCCACCTGGGTTTCGGGTATGGCACCAACCTCGACCCCAGGGAAGGGGGGGAGGAGTGGCTATTATAGCCAGGGAGAGTCTTGGCCTGCGTAGGCTCATTGCTCCAGAGGTTGCGGGTTGCGAGTCCCTCCTGGTGAAGTTGGACTTAGGGGTTCAGGTGGGCTTGTTACTCACGTACCTGCCTCCCAGCTGCGTGTCAACAGCCCTGCCTGTGCTGCTCGAGGAGGTGGCCGGGCTGGCGGTGGAGTTCCCCGGACTTATCGTCCTGGGGGACTTCAATCTGCCGTCGCTCGGCGGTTCCTCTGGACTGGCACAGGAGTTCATGGCCACCATGACAGCCATGGACCTGACTCAAGTAGTTCAGGGTCCGACTCACGAGGGTGGGCACGCACCCGATATGATATTCCTCTCTGAGCAACTGAGTAATGATCTGAGATTAAGGGGCTTAGAAGTGCTGCCTTTGTCGTGGTCAGATCATTTCCTACTGCGGCTTAACTTCCTGGCTCCAATCCTTCCCCGCAGGGAGGCGGAACCAATTAGGAGGTTCCGCCCCAGACGCCTGATGGATCCAGAAGGCTTCCAGATGGCGCTTGGGGTTATTCCAGATACACTTGTCCACAGTTTGGCAGAGTCTCTTGCTGAGGCCTGGAACAAGGCTGCAGGGGAGGCTCTTGACCGGATTGCGCCGTTGCGACCTCTCCGCGGCACTAGACCCCGTAGAGCTCCATGGTTCAATGAGGAGCTCCGGGTGTTGAAGCGCCAGAAGAGACGTCTGGAGAAGCGAATGGAGGAAGAGTAAGTCTGAATCCGATCGAACACTTGTAAGAGCTCATATTAAGACTTACAAAGTGGCGCTCAAGGCGGCAAGATGCGCGTATCATGCCGCCTTGATTGCATCAGCGGAATCCCGCCCGGCCGCTCTGTTTAGGGTAACCCGCTCCCTTCTTAATCAGAGGGGAGTTGGGGAGCCCTTGCAGAGTAGTGCCGAGGATTTTAACATGTTTTTCGCTGATAAAATCGCCCGGATCCGAGCGGACCTCGACTCCAATTGTGAAACAGAGTCGACTGACAATGAGTCAGTCGAGGTGACTGGGGCTAAACGTCTTTGTCCATCTGTCTGGGAGGAGTTTGACTTGGTGACACCTGATGAAGTGGACAAGGCCATTGGAGCTGTGAGTTCCGCCACCTGTTTACTGGATCCGTGTCCCTCTTGGCTGGTTTCGGCCAGTCGAGGGGTGACACGGAGCTGGGTCCAGGAGATTGTCAACGCCTCCTTGGGGAGGGGGTCCTTTCCGCCACTTTATAAGGAGGCGGTTGTGCGCCCCCTCCTCAAGAAGCCTTCCCTGGACCCAGCCGTGCTTAATAACTACTGTCCAGTCTCCAACCTTCCCTTTATGGGGAAGGTTGTCGAGAAGGTGGTGGCACTTCAACTCCAGCGGTCCTTGGATGAAGCCGATTATCTAGGTCCAAAGCAGTCTGGATTCAGGCCTGGCTACAGCACGGAAACTGCTTTGGTCGCGTTGATGGATGATCTCTGGCGGGCCCGGGACAGGGGCTTGTCCTCTGTCCTGGTGCTCCTTGACCTCTCAGCGGCTTTCGATACCATCGACCATGGTATCCTTCTGCGCCGGCTGGAGGGGTTGGGAGTGGGAGGCACTGTTCTTCAGTGGTTCTCCTCCTACCTCTCCGGTCGGTCGCAGTCGGTGTTAGTGGGGGGTCAGAGGTCGACTCCGAGGTTTCTCCCTTGTGGGGTGCCTCAGGGGTCGGTCCTCTCCCCCCTGCTATTTAATATCTACATGAAACCGCTGGGTGAGATCATCCAAGGGCATGGGGTGAGGTATCATCAATATGCCGATGATACCCAGTTGTACATCTCCACCCCATGTCCAGTCAACGAAGCAGTGGAAGTGATGTGCCGGTGCCTGGAGGCTGTTGGGGCCTGGATGGGTGTCAACAAACTCAAACTCAACCCAGACAAGACGGAGTGGCTGTGGGTTTTGCCTCCCAAGGACAATTCTATCTGTCCGTCCATTACCCTGGGGGGGGAATTATTGACCCCCTCAGAGAGGGTCCGCAACTTGGGCATCCTCCTCGATCCACAGCTCACATTAGAAAAACACCTTTCAGCTGTGGCGAGGGGGGCGTTTGCCCAGGTTCGCCTGGTGCGCCAGTTGCGGCCCTATTTGGACCGGGAGTCATTGCTCACAGTCACTCATGCCCTCATCACCTCGAGGCTCGACTACTGTAACGCTCTCTACATGGGGCTACCTTTGAAAAGTGTTCGGAAACTTCAGATCGTGCAGAATGCAGCTGCGAGAGCAATTATGGGCTTCTCCAAGTATGCCCATATCACTCCAACACTCCGCAGTCTGCATTGGCTGCCGATCAGTTTCCGGTCACAATTCAAAGTGTTGGTTATGACCTATAAAGCCCTTCATGGCACCGGACCAGAATATCTTCGGGACCGCCTCCTGCCGCACGAATCCCAGCGACCGGTTAGGTCCCACAGAGTTGGCCTTCTCCGGGTCCCGTCGACTAAACAATGTCGTCTGGCGGGACCCAGGGGAAGAGCCTTCTCTGCGGGGGCCCCGACCCTCTGGAACCAGCTCCCCCCTGAGATTAGGATTGCCCCCACCCTCCCTGCCTTTCATAAACTCCTTAAGACCCACCTTTGCCGTCAGGCATGGGGGAACTAAAACACCTCCCCCTTGCCCATGTTGTTTTGTTGATTGATTGACTGTGTGCCTGTTTTTTATATATACTGTTTTTTATGAGATTATTAATTTAAATTGGAACTGGATGGGTGGACATTGGATTTGGTATTGTGTACTGTACTGTTTTTTATTATTGTTGTGAGCCGCCCCGAGTTTGCGGAGAGGGGCGGCATATAAATCCAATAAACCTAACCTAACCTAAACCTTTTCCCTCAGCACTTTTCCCAGATAAATTTTAGAGGTTAAATACCAGCTAGGTAATGCATCTTTTGTATGAACCATGTAATCTTCTTGAGCCTGTTCATTATCCATCCACGCCTACAAAATCTGTGGTTGCATAATGAACAGACTCAAGAAGAAGACATTGCCTACAATAGATGAATCAGTATAGATTTTCCTGGCCATGATGCTGTTATTGAATCACAGGTGAGAATGCAGATGCCAAATGCTATTATGTTTATTTTCTTTTATTCATGATAACATGCCATTAATTGCAAAATAAGATCAAAGGCTATTTGAAGGTGAGGCAGAGAGAATATTAAACAACTAAAAATATTTTAACAGTGGTTGAAGAGCCATTTGGTTGGATGGCTACAGTTAATATCCTTGCAAATTCTGCATCCAACACAATTTGGGTGTCAGGGCTCCAAATAGCATTGAAAATTAAATCAGAGTCCGAGGAAAATTATTCCTCAGAGTTCCAATTTATTAGTCATGTTGGCACATCTGGGAGAAATATGAATCTGAAATCCCAAGAGTTTCTCCACCCAGTTGAAAGTTTAAGCCCTTGTCCCCACATTCCCAAGTCCATCATATAGACCAATCTTCATTTGCCAACTTGGCAGCAACTCCCATATCCTTTTGTGCAGATACAGGAGTGCAAAAACAAAGGATGATCTTGATAATGTAGAAGGAATTTGTTATGGCTACACGCAGGCATCCCTCACGCAATGATGCCTCCCAAATTCCCATAGCAAAGAATACTAACAGCATAAAATGTGGCAGGCCAAAGACTCCAAGTAAAACGGCTTCAGCCTGGTATTGGATTGACTTCGATAATCCCATATTAATTATATGATTGTTTCAAACGATACAAACGATACAAAGCATTGGCTGCCGATCAGTTTCCGGTCACAATTCAAAGTGTTGGTTATGACCTTTAAAGCCCTTCATGGCACTGGACCAGAATATCTCCGAGACCGCCTTCTGCCGCACGAATCCCAGCGACCGATTCGGTCCCACAGAGTGGGCCTCCTCCGGGTCCCGTCAACTAAACAATGCCGGTTGGCGGGCCCCAGGGGGAGAGCCTTCTCTGTGGCGGCACCGGCCCTCTGGAACCAACTCCCCCCGGAGATCAGAACTGCCCCTACTCTTCCTGCCTTCCGTAAACTCCTCAAAACCCACCTTTGCCGTCAGGCATGGGGAAACTAAACATCTCCCCCTGGGCACGTTGAAGTTATATATGGTATGTCTGTATGTGTGTATGTTAGTACAGGGGATTTTCTTAAACTCATAATATTTTAATTAATTGGATTGTATTGGATTGTTTTTCACTTGTTGTGAGCCGCCCCGAGTCTTCGGAGAGGGGCGGCATACAAATCCAAATAATAAATAATAAATAAATTATATGTGTAAATTGGCCTGTCCTAAAAAGGCAAATCTGTAGCCATAAGAAGCTACTCTAATTTAAACTTAGTTTTAAGACCAACCCTCATTAACTGTTTAACATTTCATACAGAAAGAAGTTCTGTAACAAGGAAAGAAGCAGAATAAATGCTTGCTTTGCTTTTTAGCACATAAAGCCAAGAAATCAGCTATCCAAAAAATAATAGGGAACTTTGACGGAAGTTGTTAGTGGAGGAACTGTGCTTTCTGTAGGTTAGGAGAATCTGTTAAAGCTGTTGACTTTAGCTGCTATGGCCAGAAAATAGATGGATTGCTAAATGGTTTTCCCATCAGGACCACAATTCCAACCTGTTCAAGTGGCTTATTTTAATAGAATAGAATCCTGTAACACCGGGTCGCAGATTAATTCTTTATAAGAGTTTTTAATGATAAATATTTTAGGAATGTAGAATAGGGTTGGGGCTCTTGTTTGTTTGTATGTTTGTTTGTTTGTTTTTTATTTGTTTGTTTATTTGTATGTTTGGGAGTGAAGGGCTGGATACAGAATTACCAGAATAAGGGGGTTTCATTGCAGGATTTATGCACACTGGAATGGCCTGAACTGCACAGATTATGACTAGAGGGAATAAATGAGAAATAATGATACTGAGAAAAGAATTGCAAGGGGAGGTCAGGACAAGGTTTCAGTAGTGATGATTGGGAGTTGCTAGTGCTTGATGGATTGTCAGAGACCAGCAACCATAGCGCTATTGTAAAATGCAGCTCACACAGATGTTGATGAATCCATCTAACAGAGAAAAGTGTAATAGTAAGTGGGAAAGACCTTGGGAAAAAGGGCAAAGAGATGCTGCCTAGATAACAGATAGAATAGCCTGCAGCTAGATAGTAGGCAGAGCAAGAGGCTCAGAAGGGACCGTCCTTAGTTTCTTGGGGAATAAATTGGACAGGGATAAGTAAGAGTACAAGTAAGTATAAGTAAGTAAGGGGTAAGTAAGAGTGTAGAGTCCCACACTACTCTGCTCACAAGAGAATAATTTATTCTGCCAGACTTGAAATTCTGGGCCTAGACAACTTAGAACTATGCCACCTTTGGGATGACCTAAGCATAGTTCTTAAAATTATCTGCTACAATATCCTACCAGTCAATGACTACTTCAGCGTCGATCACAACAATATATGAGCACACAATAGATACAAACTCAAAGTGAACCACTCCAAACTTTATTGTAGAAAATACATCTTCAGCAACAGAATAGTCAATGCTTGGAATACACTACCCGACTCTGTGGTTTCATCTCCCAACCCCCAAAATTTTAACTTTAGACTGTCTACTGTTGACCTTATTCCTAAGTGGATATTGAATAAGTGTACCTGTATACTTGCTGACCTTGTTCTAATGTCCCCTTTTACTTTTATTCATTTCATGTATTCAAATTATGTATATACTTATGTGTATTATTTAATACGAGATTGACAAAATAAATAAAATAAAATAAAAAGGAAACAAGGAAAGGGTAGAAGTACTTTCAGACTTGCAAGATTCTCTCAATGTAACTTTACAAAAAAAAACACACCCTAGAATTAGTTTGTCTGTCCGTGTTTCTTGCCTTGTCTACCTGGTAAAGATGACACATGGGGCTTGCCATGACTTCCAATAAACTTTTGTAATTTAAATTCCTGGCTTTGAGCTATGAAGGGCTGTATATCTGTATTACCCAAATATCTTCACAATCACATTTTCCAGATAGAATCAATCTGACTAAATCCATTGTCCTGGGAGAAGCTGTTGCTTGTACTCCGGGGGCCAATGCTCAGAGATGCCTCCTTTTTATTGAAGTTTGACCATGGGTGTTTTATATTGTCGATAACCAACAGGAGCTCCAGTAGATTACCCTGGTATGCAAGTTAAGTCAGGAAAAAGAAGAGAAAGAGGAGGATCTCTGAATTCTTATATCTAGAGACCAATCTTGATATACCTTTAAGGATATAAGTGCATATTCTACTATATGTATTTCAGGAATATGGAGGCACAGTAGTATGGAATGAACACAACCTCAGGGTTTAGATGTTTTCCTAGAAGTGGCAGACCTATTCATATTTATTCAGACCATTTTGAGTTGAAGTAATTCACTGTACTCTCCCCACAAGAATAAAGCTTCCATTATTTATCCTTCATCTAGTAATTGCCATAAGCAAATTCTGTTAATGCAAGAAGCATTTCAGAGAAGTCGCTGAAAAATAACACTCTGGTTCATGGGATCTTAAAACACTGCCACTATTGGCCCCTTTTTCAGATGTGTAGAGAGTATTGTTTTTAGAGAAGAAAATTTATATTCACATGGTTGAGATTGGTGCAGACAATTATATCAGAAGAAAATAAAATTGGTGTTATTGAGCAATGTCTGATTTTGACTCTTGATAATGGGTTATTCTGGACCCACTTTGTCCATCGAACTGCTGCCCTACATAACATAGCGAGTCGCAAAAAGAGTTTAAAAAAGAATAAAAAGCTCCTTGGGAGTCTGCTATCTCAATATATATATATATCTTCTGCTCCTTCAGTTTCTGTGGAAGACGAGTTAGCATGATATGATAGGCAAGGCTTTTCTACATGTCAATACCTTGAAGTTTGTCTGTAATTTTATATAATAGGATTCCCACAATCAAGGTTTCTGATATCTGTGATTATGTTGCTATATAAATTTTCTACATTATGCATTCACATTCAGAATTGGAAATTTTTGTTAAAAAAAATGTTATTTCAGTATGTTTCCTTAGCTGGCAATAGAAAGACAAATTAGAATATTTTCTTGGCCAGCAGTTCTAACTCTCTATCTTAGGGGTCTTCAAACTTGGCAACTTTAAGACTTGTGGACTTCAACTCCCAGAATTCTGAGAGTTGAAGTCCATACATCTTAAAATCACCAAGTTTAGTTTAATTTAATTAAATTAATCTGACTTCCATGCTGCCCAATCCCAATGGGATTCAAGGCGGTTTACAACAGTAAATAGTTTGAAAACCTCTGCTCTATCTACTGAGTTCATTAAGACTTAGAGACAATGTTTCAATTTTTCTTCTCTTAATTGTAATTAATCTGTGAGGGAATTTTGCAAATTAAAAAAAAGAAATCATATATCTCATTTGGGAAAAAAAATATTCTGGAATAATAGCCTTTCCCAAGACAGTGCAAATCTGATAATGTGCAACTTGAAAAATTGGTTGAATTTACCAATTTGAAGAGCCAATTCAATTTAGATTTCTAAACCAATTGGGAAATTGAGGAAATCATTAGGATTCACGCATCCAAATATGATTCAGGCTTTGAATTGATCTTTAACAATGCTTTTGTCCAAGTAAATGGTCAAAACCATTTGGAATCATCAGTTGGATGAAGTGGATCTTTGAATAACGTATTTGCACAGCTCTATCTGGCATAGAATGGCAACTCTCAGAATTCCCAACGCAGTGTACCTGGGGAATACCAGGTTTGTAAAGATTGTTTATTAATTCAGTGTGATGCTGCCCAGCTTCAGAAAACTTTGGGCGTCTCACAAAATAACAACACAATGTATCAGACCAATGTATCAGACCAAACAAAGTCAAAAGAAAGACAAGGGAAAAAATAGAAAAGCAAGACATAACATCCCACTGACAATTAACATATAACAAATGGGGTACCACTCTAGCCAAGGACTAGGGACAACAGCCAGTTCTATTACGGACCTTCAGAATACTAACAGGAGCAGTAGCCTGAATCTCACAGGGAACTTCGTTCCACAAGGCATGTGCTGCAACAAAGAAAAAACATTGTTTAATCAGATAGGTGGCCACTCAGCGATACAGATATTATATCTCTTGTACATCAGTTTACAATATTTATACGCACAGATATTATCTTCTTTCTCAGAGTAAAGCATTGTGAAGCTGTGTATAAATGCTATTGCTATTGTTATGTTTATGTGCCCTTAATGTTCCAGTTAAGTTAGAAATAATGTAAACAAGCGGACTACTCTCCTTATTCAGAGCAGACTTATACTCAGAATGGCTCTACTGAATTTAAATAGGATAGAACTGTAAATCCACAAATACTACATGATAAGGCACTGAAGTACCCTATTTTCCAGTGTATAAGACGCACCTTTTTCCTCCCTAAAAGAGGTGCATCTTATACTCTGAATGTAGCTTCCCCCACCCTAGCTAGCTGCTAACAATCTTCTCAGCTCTTACCTTGCAGGCTCTTTCATTGTTTCTCTCTGTGAATAATGTTTTCCAAGCCCTAAGTCTTTGCAGGGTTTTTTTCATTACTCTAATTTGCTCTGAGTAAGTTTCTTTCTAAGCCTAACCAAGTGCTAATGATGTTCCCAGCTCTTACCAGCTTGCAAGCTCTTTCATTGTTACTCTCTGCAAAGAAGAATGTTTTCCAAGCCCTAAGTCTTTGCAACTCTTGCAAGCTCTTTCATTGTTAGTTTCTCAGAATAATATTTTTAAGCCCTTAACCAGGAGATAAAATAAGATGCTGAAGCTGACCAAACTAAGGACACTAGCCAGATGAATACCTGGTACGCAGATTCTTTTCCCTATTTTCCTCCCCAAAAACTAAGGTGTGTCTTATATTCCAGTGCCTCTTATACTCCGAAAAATACGGTAGATTGAAGATATTTCCCATTGATTTGCATTATGGGCCTTTGTAGATAGGATCAGTCATTCTCTAAAATAAACCTTTCAAATGACATATTCGTTACCAAAAGCATAAATGACAAGAAGCCAAATCCAGTGTTATTGTGTTTCTTAACTATCACTCCTTAATAGAATATTTCTCTGTTGAGTGAGCTGTACAAAATTTGAAGAAAGGATTTCATGGAACATTTTGGCTGCTTCCTAAAAGGGGATTAAAAGTTTGTTCTCACCAAAGTTTCTGGATTAATTTAATTGTGTAAATAGCCGAGGCACTGAGATCCACCCCTAAAGGTACAGTATTTCTTTACCACTCCAGCAATCTCAGAATTAAACTTGTATGGTCACTCTATGAAAAGCTGAAAGAAAATAATATCCCTGCTTCAAGGAGCAAATGAAACAGTGCTGGGTTTTCTTACTTAATTTCTTTTTTCTTTTTTTATCATTTAGGAGATTGGTAGTTTTATTGGGGAAAAAACACTCTTCTTCAGGGCAGAAAAAAATCACAACTAAGCCAAGTTACTGTCACCTTTCCATACTTGTTAATGGCAACTACCAAAAAGTCACATGAGAGTGTTCCGGTCTCATAGCCAACCCTGTAGACTAATGGAAGCTGTTATAACATCATCACACTTGTCATGCAGTCTGGCTATTAAATTGACTGCAGGAGCCAATGCCATCTGAAACAGTTTCTCTGAACAAAAATGGTAACAAACAATGTCAAGCTGTCACCCCAATTGGACATTACTGTTTGGTTTTGTCATTGCTGGCCTCCCCCCCTCCATAATATTCTTCACATTCTGTTTCTCACTTCCTTTCCCAGAACTGAGCCATATGTTGACTATATACAGCAGTGTTTTTCAACCAGTGTGCCGCGAGACATGGTCAGGTGTGCCGCGAAGCTCAGAGAGAGAGAGAAAACAAGAGAAAGAAAGAAAGAGCAAGAGAGAAAGAAAGAGCAAGAGAGAAAGAGAACAAGAGAGAAAGAAAACGAGAGAAAGAAAGAAAGAAAGAAAGAGCAAGAGTGAAAGAAAACAAGAGAGAAAGCAAGCAAGAGAGAGAAAGAAAGCAAGAGAGAAAGAGAACAAGAGAGAAAGAAAACAAGAGAAAGAAAGAAAGAGCAAGAGAGAAAGAAAGAGCAAGAGAGAAAGAAAACAAGAGAGAAAGAAAGCAAGAGAGAAAGAGAACAAGAGAGAAAGAAAGCAAGAGAGAGAGCACGAAAGAAAGAGAGAGGGAAGGTGGGAGAGAGAAAGATAAAGGGAGGTAGGGAGAGAGGAAGAGAGCAAAAAAAGAGGAAAGAAGGAAGAGAGGAAAAAAGAGGAAGGGAGAGAAAGAGGGAGAGAGAAATAGAGCGAAAGGGAGGAAAAGAGAGAATTTTTTTGTCCAAACTTTTTATAGCGCCCCCCCCCTCCCTCAATGTGCCCCATGGTTTTGTAAATGTAAAAAATGTGCCGCGGCTCAAAAAAGGTTGAAAATCACTGATATACAGTAATCCCTCTTATGCTAAAAGTTATTTTTAGCCAATTTAGCAAGAGAGGTCTCGGTGGACTAAAAGGATCTTTGGAAAGCCTGTGAATCTTTATCCACTGGCAGGAATTGATTGCTTTCACCGTAGTATTAAGTCCCACCTTAGAGGAATGTAGCACATAATTTAAAAGTCTTTCCTAATATTCAGACCTTGTGAAGGCTTTATAGGAAGCCTGGAGAATAGAATAGAATAGAATAGAATTATTTATTGGCCAAGTGTGATTGTATGCACAAGGAATTTGACTTTGGTGCATATGCTCTCAGTGTACATTAAAAAATGATGCATTTTTCAATTGGGGGGCGGGGTCTCATGGCTGCAGCACTGGGGATATTTCCCTCTCTCCTGGGAATGTCCCCAAGTCCCATTGCCCGAAGGTTCTGGTCCTTTTGGACCAGATCGGATCTCTCCTGCAGGGAGAGTGATGCATGGGACACTGACCTTTTTTTCTCTTTTCTTTTTTTGCTCTCTTCTTTCTTTTTTATTATTCTGATTGATTGAATTATAAATTGCCTATTTGATTTATGGTGATAAACAAAGTGGGAGGAAGGGGGAAAAGAAAAGGGAGGAGAGCTATAATAACAAGAGTAGGATTAATATGGGATAATAACTAGCACTAACTATGTTAGGCATCATAAGGAAAGACAGATGAAACAATGAAGAGTTAAAATGAATAGATTAGGGAAGATTTTCACACTGAATTCGATAGTGGAAGATATTTAAAATTAGGGATAATATATAGATTAGGGAAATATATAGATTATGGAAGATTATTGCACTAATATGACAGTGACACACAGATTAGGAAGATAATTATGCTGGGATTGGCAGCGGGGTTTATAGATTAGGGAAGATTATCACACTAAGAACGGCAGTGGAAAATATCTAGATTAGGGAAGAATATTAATACTTTTGCCTTTTTTAATGGAACCTTTCACACAAAATAATGGAATAATAATGATTTATATTTATTTTGATCTGTTAAAGTAGAAATGATATACTGATATAATGAAAGAAGTGAAATAAATGAATTGAGTAGGAAATGTACTTTAAAATTTCTAACAACAACCCTTCCTCTTATGTATAGATTAAGATACGATGGGAATAGTGTTTCTTTCTTTTTTTCCCCTCTCTTATTTTTTCTTTCCTTTTTCCTTTTTCCTTTTTTTCTTTTTTTATTTTTTTCTTTCCTTCCTGGGCTTTTAAAGAGACGTAAATTTGGATATTTTTTATTGTTAAGGGCAGCTATGATAAAATGAGGTTTTTTTTCAAATGAAAGTAGGAATGTGTTTTGTAAGAATGCTAGAAAGGGACTGGAGCATGATGGCGCATTTAGTAAAAATAGCAAATAGCCAAGAGAAATTTAGATAGCTCTAGCACTTTAAATATAAATGAAAGCGAAGAACATTATCTAAAATCCAGGTGATAGCATTTGGAAAGGAAGTAACACAGGATGAATGATACCGTGTTTCCCCAAAAATAAGACACTGTCCTATATTAATTTTTGCTCCAAAAGTTGTGCTACGTCTTATTTTCGGGAGGTGCCTTATATTTCTCAAATAAGACAAATTCACAGGCAGAAAAGCTGACACCCCCAAAGAAAGTGTACCATACGGTACACTGATTACGGTACGGTACCTGTCAGTATGGCACCCACACACACAAACAATGGCACTTATATGGTACAACAGTATACTCCTGCTATTGCAGCTTCCGGCCACCAGAGGAACTACAGTCTACGCACTGTAGTGGAGACTGTAATGGCGGTGAGACAGCAGCAGACTGTGTCTGCTGTACTGGACAGTACAAAGCGATGGAAGAGGCCAGCAGGGGACACCACATTATTACGGTACCACTATGAACAGCTTTTCCACTGTACCATATGTAAACTTGACTACGCCTTATTTTTGGGGGGTGCCTTATATTAGCAAATTTGGGGGAAACAGGGTATATACCAGAAACAATTGGATAAATAGTTAGAAAAATTTGATTAATTTGACTAAGAATTTGGCATTTGACATTGTATTGTATTATATTTTGATTTGAGGTATGTAAATTGGAATCTCTGTAAGGTGTAAAAAACAATAAAAAATTTGTACAACCCCCCCCCCCAAATACATTTTTCAATGATACATAATCAATCATAATCATAATCAACACTTAGTGATAGTCACAGGATTTTAGTGTTGTTGTTGTTGTTGTTGTTGTTGTTGTTGTTGTTGTTGTTATATGAGCATTTGAAGAGCTGCAGTTGGCTTTTGTTTTTTGAAGACCAGGAAATGGTGCAGATGGGTGAATCTATATTTCCCATGAGGATAAGGGAAATGTTCTTTTTAAAATTTTCTTCATTTTTTTTCTTTTTAATTATGACTAACTTATCTTAAGACCTATGCAACAATTTCAGAGAAACCTTTCAATTATAGAACAGCAATAGAATTTAGACTTATATCTCACTCCACACTGCTTTACAGCCTTCTCTAACCAGTTTACAAAATCAGTATATTGCCCCCAATAATCTGGATCCTCATTTTACTGACCTTGGAAGGATGGAAGGCTGAGTCAACTTTGAGCCATTCAGGATCGAACACCTGGCAGTTGGCAGCATTAGCTTGCAATACTGTATTCTAACCACTAAACCACTACAGCTCTCTGCACCAATAATGTTGGGATATTATGGTTTTCTGGAGTTTCATCAAACAAAAAAATTGCAGTAGTAAGTTGAGACATCAGGCTGCCTAATTTTAGAAAAACCTACATGTGCCTTCCTTTCCCATTCTTTTATCATTTGCCTTGCACCACCACCAACAAAATCCATTAAATATGTCACCAGACAAGGCAATCACATTTCCCCCTCTCTGGAAAGCAAATTATAGAAGAGACAAAGAAACATAAGAGGTTTACAAGGAATTCAGATAACATTGTCTGTATTCTTTGCAAAATTCCATGAGTAATATGCATAATTGCCATCAACACAGCATAAATGTTAGCAGGAGAAGAGTTGAAAGCACCTTTAGAAAAGGAAAGCAGCCTGCGACTGTCCATCCCCTTTGTCATCTTGGACTCTGGTCTAACCATGCCACTACATTTCAGCTACACAATTTCCTAACTGAGATGGAGTCCTACTGAAGAGGTAGGCCCGATGTTGTCAGCTTGGAAAGTCACACAGGTGAAGCAGCTCCAAGAGACAGATGGGGCCTGTCTCAGCAGCAGATGGAGAGCAACTCAGACAATAAGAGGCCATATCTTGATGTGGTGCCAGGCCCACAAGAACCCGCCAACAGCTAAGGAGGGCAGAGCAAATGCACCTGGTCATCTCAAGAGGAAAGGATAGAATATCCCCTAATTAAGTCATGCCAGCAACTTGGGACACAAACAAAATATTTTTCTTTTGCCTTTGTGTTCTGCAAAAATGCCTGCAACAGAAAACTCAACTGTTTGGATGGAATTATGTCAACCCATAAACCGTAGCATACATTCCAGTAACGACCACTCTGAACCTTAGCCATTTTGGCATCGTTGGTTTTGCAAGAAAACTGTTTGCTGAAGAATTACACTTTCAGAATAGGAGGTGAGGGGGAAAACCAATTTCTTAATGTAGTCCCCAATTACCACATGTGAATGGCTCCATTGATTTAAAATTCAGTATTAGAAATTACCTCAGGGACCGCCTTCTGCTGCACGAATCCCAGCGACCAGTTAGGTCCCACAGAGTGGGTCTTCTCCGGGTCCCATCAACCAAACAATGTCACTTGGCGGGACCCAGAGAAAGAGCCTTCTCTGTGGCCGACCCGGCCCTCTGGAACCAACTCCCCCCAGAGATTAGAATTGCCCCCACCCTCCTTGCCTTTCGAAAGCTGCTTAAAATCCAACTCTGGCACCAGGCATGGGGGAATTGAGATACACTTCCCCCTAGGCCTTTACAATTTTATGCATGGTATGTCTGTATGTATGATTGGTTTTTATATAATGGGTTTTTAACTGTTTTTAGTATTGGATTTTGTTATATACTGTTTTATTGCTGTTGTTAGCCGCCCCGAGTCTGCGGAGAGGGGCAGCATACAAATCCAATAGATAGATAGATAGATAGATAGATAGATAGATAGATAGATAGATAGATAGAGAGAGAGAGAGAGAGAGAGAGAGAGAGAGAGAGAAATCATCAGATGAAATAACTCTTAGCTGAATTGGTTAGAATATAATCTCTCAAGAATTATTTTTCCTTTTTTGCCTTCCCATACAGACCTGCGGGCCAAATCCTGCCTTTTGACTGTCAAGGTCCAACCTACAGTGATGGGTGGTGATAGAATGAGGAGAGGCAGGGCAGCAGCAGCAACAGGGGGTAGGGGAGTAATGGCAGCAGTGGGGCAGCAATCCCACCCACTGAAATCCTAGTTTCCCATGTGGTCTCTTGGAAAAATGAATTGCCATATACACTTTCAATGTATATAAAATGAAAAAGAAGGAAAAATATTAAATATATATATCATTGTAAAATTGAGTAAAAGGAAGCAAAAGGAAAGTATAGCCGGGGCGGATGGCCATTACCTCCACTACTATTGTGCTGCGTCACAGCTTCATTCTCTTGCATGCATGCGCACACATCCCAGCATGTTTTTGTGCATGTGCATGCACAGGGAGCAAAAACGTGCTGAAATCTCATAAGAAGACATGAGAGAGAGAGACATTTTGACGGGGCTTTTTTGCTTCCGTGCATATGTAGAAGCAAAAAAATCACCGAAATCTCACATGCGCATCCCTTTGTGAGATTTTTGCTTCTGGAAATACTCATGAAGCAAAAATATGCTGGGATGCACAAACATGCATAGAAGAGAACCGAAGCCAGCACACCACCCGCTACCAGTGCGCTATCCTCTACCACAGTGTTTCCCAACCATGGCCACTTGAAGATATTTGGACTTCAACTCCCAGAATTCCCCAGCCAGCGAATGCTGGCTGGGGAGTTCTGGGAGTTGAAGTCCAAATATTTTCAAGTGGCCATGGTTGGGAAACACTGCTCTACCACACCTGTACACCTGTTACTGGGTGCAGCTCAGATGAACCTTCTCTCTTTTGCCTTTTAAACAGACCCAGCAGATATTAAAGGGTTTATTTTCCCCTCAAAGTGAAAGTATTTGTTTGAGTGCTAGCCAGCAATAGACAGCAGAGTATAAATGCTGACATTTTTCCTAACTGTTCCCTTGTTCCTTAGAATTGTATTTCTTGTGAATGACTTACAGAGCTTCTATGAATTAATAAATATCTTTCTATCTCCCAACACAAAATCAAGGGTATTTCTATGGTGCTCCTATATATATCATACACCTACGCACTCCAAATATTTGTCTTTCTGCCTTTGTGCGGGTACATTGGTTTCTCGGTTTTCAGAATATTTTCTTCCCAAAAGGGTATTGTAAAGATGGCTGCAAAGAAAAATATATTCTTTAAACTATTAATGGAAGAGCGGTTACAGAGCTGCCACGAGGAGCCTTTGAAGCACCTGGAGGATAAAATCACTCAGATTCTCTCAGAGCTGGATGCCAACTGAGCAAGCCCTATGGAAGTGATTAAGTCTACTTCTTGCGAGGTTATCTGAAATGAACTTGAACTAATTACTCCTGAGAAAGTGGACAGAGTTCTGCATGACATCACTTGGCCTGCATCCCTCTCTTTCCTGGGGAATGAGTTATTCCAGGAAAACAACAGGAAGCTGGGTCAGGACAGTGTCAAATCCATAATTGGGAAGGTAGAGTACCTCATGTCTTTCCTCAGAGCTACGCTGGTTAACACTTCATTTCAGGTACAATTCAAGATGTTTTAAAACCCAGCAGATCTGAGGCCCTGGGTTTTTTCAGCCCAGCTTATCTCACAGAGTTGTTCTTGCGAGGAAAATAGGACAAGGAAAAGATGTTGAATATGTTCATTTCCTTGAGTTATTTGTAAAAGTAATAAAGATGAAGTGCAAATTAATTTATAAGTACTAACATATTAGATACAAATTTTCAGGACTCCCTTCTTCCCATTAGTTCTGCCTGTCTGATAAGATCAGGAGAGTATGTTCTCCTTGGGTTCACTAGTTAGGGAAAGTCACCATCATGGCCTACAGAAGTGGGTCCTTTAAAAAATATATATAATTACAAAAATAAAAAATAATGCAATCTTTAAAAAGGATAAAAATGAAAAAAAACATGGAGATAAAATAGGAAAAAATAAGATTACAGTAAAGAAAAAGAAAAAATAGTATATAAAGAAATTACTTCCCCTTTCATATCTGAGAAAATAAAAATAATTCTACAGGAGCCAATTGAACAGAAACAGACTTTCACTTGTTGATCAAGGAAGGCTAATTCAGGTCAAATCAACCTGAATAAGGCAAACTTAATAGTGTTGGGCGAACCGAACCTGCAAAGTTCGGGTTCGTGCTGAACTTTGCGTGGTTCGGTATACCGAACCTGGGCCCGAATTTTTGCAAAAGTTCGGCAAAAGTTTGGGTTCGGATTCAGGTTCGGGAGAGCGCCAGGAAGCGCTGCTGCCCAGCTGTCACCTTCAGAAACAGCCGGGGTGCTCTCGGTGGTCTCCCAAAAGCTGAACCCAGAAGTTCGGCAAATGTTCGGGTTTGGGAGAGCACCGGGAAGCACCCCGACCACCGTTCCCCGTAGGCTGTGTGCCCGCGCGCCCGCGTGCCCCAAAATACCCCCCACACGCCCTTTTCCATGGGCGCGCAGTCCCCATCCCCCTGCCCGCCCGCGGGGGGCGGGGAGGTGCCGGCAGTAGAAGGCACTGCCCCCGCCCGCCCGATCCGCTCCCTTTCCTCTTCCGCCGAAAGAAACGCGCGGAAGCTGCATGCTTGAGCCTCGCATTGCTCCACCCCGCTTCGTCCTGCTTGTCATCCTCCATTGTGTTTTCGGGGGGGAGCGGCGGGAAAGCCCTGTGCCGGCCAGGAAAGCTGGGTTTGCTTTCCGTGAAAGCAGCGCGCCTTTTAAACACGCTGCTTTCCTGAACCTCTTTCCTGGGGGGGGGGAGTGGCATCAGCGCCACCCCTCTACGAGCAGCAAAAGCCTCAGCGACTGGGCACGCCGTTTGCTTTTCGGCTCCGTCGTTGAGGCTTTTGCTGCTCGTGGAGGGGAAGGCGCCGATGCCGAAAGGCAAACGGCGCACCCCGCCGCTTAGTCTTTTGCTGCTTCTGGAGGGATGGGCGCCGATGCCGAAAGCCTCAGCAATGTTTGGCTGCCGGGGGGGTGGGGAGGAGAAAATCCTCCCCCCCCTCCAGAAGCAGCAAAAGCCTAAGCGGCGGGGTGCGCCGTTTGCCTTTCGGCTCCGTCGCTTAGGCCAGCGTTTCCCAACGCGAGACACGGCCAGGTGTGCCGCAAAGTGCCTAGGGAAGCTCCAGCTGGGCGGGGCTCTGCCGGTGCTGACCTGGAGCTCCCGCTCGCAGCTGTCCCCTGGCTCCTGCTCGATGCCGCGGTTTTCGGCGCTCTCCTGCTGGGCCCCAAAGAAGGAAGGCAGGAAGAAGGAGAGCTCCATTCTTCATGCCTTTTTCCCGCCTTCCTTCTTTGGGGCCCAGCAGGAGAGCGCCGAAAACCACGGCATCGAGCAGGAGCCGGGGGACAGCTGCGAGCGGGAGCCCCAGGATGGAGGCACTGGCAGCGCCCCGCCCAGCTGGAGCTTCCCTGGCGTCGGCGGCAAGTGTCCTTTGTGGCCCGGCGGGAGGGCACTGGCGGTGGGAGGGGGTGGGTGCAGCAGCCGCAGGCAGTCACGGGGAGATGGCGGTGGCGAGAGGGAGCTCCAGGCGGCGGCGAGAGGGAGCTCTCTCTCTCAGCTGACTGCAAGCGGGAGCCCTGATGGTGGCGGTTGGACGTGCTGCTGGACATCGTACATGCTGGCGCTGCGGGCCTGGCATATACGGTGTCCAGCAGCACGTCCAGCTGCCGCCGTCAGGGCTCCTGCTTGCAGTCAGCTGAGAAAGAGAGAGAAAGAGAGACATATAAGAGAGGCAGAGAGAGAGAAAGAGAGACATAGCAAGAGAGGCAAAGAAAGAGAGATAGAGCGAGAAAGAGAGACAGCAAGAGAGGCAGAGAAAGAGAGATAGAGAAAGAGAGAGAGAAAGAGAGACATAGCAAGAGAGGCAGAGAGAGAGAAAAAGAAAGAGAGACATAGCAAGAGAAAAAGAGACATAGCAAGAGAGACAGACAGAGAGAAAGAGAGAAAGAGAGAGAAAGAAAGAGAGATAACAAGAGAGGCATTGTATATATGAGGAGGTTATTTATGTATGTATGTATGTATGTATTTATTTATTTATTTATTTATTTATACCTCTATGCCGCCCAGTCCCAAAGGGACTGTCGCTCAGACACTATACTTTTCCACCCACACCGAAAAAAAATTAGAGGGAACATTGACCCCGACTGTTCCAGAAGGTGACAGCTGGGCGGCGGCACTTCCTGGCGCTTTCCCGAGAGCCGAACTTGAAAGTTCAGCAAAAGTTCAGGTTTGGGTGCCGAACCCAATTTTTTAAAAAAAAATTCAGGTGCCGAACCCGAACTTCGTTGGGTTCACCCAACACTAAAACTTAATACTTCAGATATCCATTTTATACAGCACAAAACAGATCTCTTTGTCTTAGTTCTAAACACAACCATCCCATCATGACACTGGCCATGATGTATATTCTTAATGTGTTTTTTGCTCTTACTTATGGGAAGAGGTACTTACTTACAGGAATTTTTGCAAGCAGAAATAACCAGACAGAAATCTCCTAGCTCTGGTTTTATATCCTGTTTTTCACAAAATGTTCTATTATTACAATGATGTTTTTCATACATATTTTGCATGCATGGTTACATAATGATACAGAATTTGAGAATGAAATATATTTTTGGTTATAAAACAAAATATGGCTGCACTCTTGCTCCTTTTACAAAAAAATAAATCATCAAACTTTCCATTTTTCTCTCCCATCACAAGCATAAACAATTTTTGTATCTTATTATCACTTTCTCTTAAAATACCACAAATTATATCTTCTCCCCATATTCCATCTCTTATCTACAAATGAACCCTTCAAGCCTCATCATTTCATTCTTAATATCAACAAAAAGCCTATTAAGAGTTACTCGAGATATAAAACATATCCATTTTAGCCTCAATCAGATAAACCAACTTTATATTCCTTCTTCTTTTTTTTACTTTTTACAATATTGAATAATGTCCCCAAACTTGGCTTCTTCAGTCTCTCCACCTGCCTCCCAAAATAATAATCTAGTCCCTTCACAACCATACAGCTACAACTTTGCAAGACTTTAAAAAGGCAATTAAAACCTGAGTTTTCCAGCAGGCCTTGAGGGAAAGATATGTTATAAAATGTTCTTTCTTGTTCTCTTTGAACTGAGTTTTATTGTCCCTGGCATAGAATGCTGAGTTATCTGAAACGTCTTTGAAAGTTTTGTATGTTTTTTTAACCTTATCTTACAGAACAGAATATGTAAGCTGTTCAGAGTCGGTTACAGTTGAAGCAGAATATAAACCAAGTAAAAAATAAATCAATGTACCGAGAAGGCTGAAAAGCTGATGGTACCTGATTTGCACTGCTGAGCAACTCTGTAAAGGTAGCATTGTAGTGAGCCTTGTGGAGTGTGGTTTCCCAGCAATTCCGAGAACAGTAGCATGTCAGCAAAGATCATGTAAAGAATTTTCTTGCTGACAGAGATCACGATTGCAAGTAACCAAATTGGGATAAACAAAATGCTTTCCAGAAGCAGAGTCTCCAATGGGCAAACAGATACTGACAAGCCCAAGCTCCTAGTGAAATCTCCATCTTGGATTTTTTTTTTCCTGAAATGGCAAGGAACATAGAGTTTTAGAACTGGGAATTTATCTCCAGTTTTGCTTGCTCAAAAGCAACATGATAAAATTGAGGGAAACCCATAACCCAATCCAGCTGTCAAGGTTCCAAATACCATCCAAAATTAAATCAGAGTCCAAGTCAAAGTATTCCTCAAAGTCCCAATTTATTATTAGAGCTACGTTGGTACATCTGGGTGAAACTTGAATCTGAAGTCCCCAGGGTTTCACCACCCAGTTGAAAGTTCAAGCCCTTGTCCCCACACCCACAAATCCATCACATTCTCCAATCTCCAGGTGCCATGCTTGCAGAGCTCATTCATCTCCTTCCGTGCAGGTACAGAGGTGTAGAGATAAAGGATAACCTTAGCTTTCTAGAAAGGAATTAGTTATGGCTACCTCATGCCATCCCCCCTCCCACCATTTTCCCATAATGCATAATAATATAGAGTGTGGCAGGCCAAAGACTACAAATAAAATGGCTTCAGCCTGACATCAGCTTTGAATCCAAGTGGCTAGATCTCATTTCAGATGCTAAAATACCTTATTATTATTCCCAAAGCTCATGAATAAACATGTTTATTTTTACATGAAAGGACCGCCCTTTGCTTGCAGCGCCGCTGCGGTGTCCTTTTTCATAAAAATAAACATTGGTATTTTTATGTGAAGACCTCCCTTTGAAGGCCCTGGGGAATCCCTCCCATGAAGAGATTCCGGGGGTGGAGCCTTGACGTCACCGGCAGGTTGCTAAGGACGCCAAGGTGATCACTTCCTGGATTCCATGGAATCCAGGAAGTGATCACCTTGGCGCCCTTAGCAATCTGTCGGTAACGTCAAAGCTCCAAACGCCGAACGCAACCCCGAACTTTGCCCAAAGTTTCAAAAAAAATTGGGTTCGTGTTCGACATACCGAACACTGCAAAATTCGGTACAGACCCAAATTGTGTGGCTTCGGTTCACCCATCACTACCCAGAGCGAAGGAAGCATTTATTTTTTCTGGGCACTGGCAGAGATTTATTTCCTGTCCAAGAGCCCAGAGAAAGGAAAATGCTTCACTCAGGACTGCCAAAGCTTCCTTAAGTGCCACTCTGGCAACCCAGATGGCTGGGATTAAAGGGGGAATGGCAGGAAGCTGACCCTTCATGCCCCTCTCAAATTTCCCGGGAAATTTTCCCAGGCTCAGGTTCTTAAGTAGAAAATGGTTTTTAAGTAGAGGCAAAAAAATCTTGAACACCTGGTTCTTATCTAGAAACGTTCTTAAGTAGAGGTGTTCTTAAGTAGAGGTACCACTGTACGCCCTTGATTGTCCTTGACTCTTAGCTAAATCTAACTTGGTCCTGACCTTTGTAAAGAACAGTTCTGTGCATAGGCCTTTAGCAATAAATGATTTAAACTGACCCTTCATGTGTGGACCTGTATGGACCTGGTTCTTGACAATAATGCTCTTATGCCTTAAAAAGGATGGCTTAGAACTAGGGTTAGAAATCCATAGTGGTGAAAATGTTGGACTAACACTGTGGCCTAAATTGATTCCTTTGCTTACAGCACAAACTATCTCAAAGGGTTGCTGTTATAGGGAAAATGTATGCTCCATTAAGCACCTGAAGGAAAGGCGGGATTGAATTATAACAAAAAAATAAAAAATCAAGTTGCCTATTGGACTTGCCTTGTCTCTTCTACCATAGCTGAGATCTAAATCTTTTTGTAGCATCCCCAAACCTCTAAAAAAGATCTCATTCTGCAATTGCAAAACTTGGAATGATACAAACCAAAAAGATATATGGATTTAACCACAACCTGAAATACTGGAGCATATGAGACTTTTAAAAGCTTCATTTGAAGACTTCAGGCACGGTACTTCTCCAAACTTATCTGTCAATCCTGAAGCTGACTTGGGTTAAGCCATCTTAGATCTTCAGTATTTGCCACACTGGAGTGAGGGATAGGTAGGTGGGGTTAGAAATACTGTAGATGGGCTTGTGTAGTCAAAATAAAATCCTTTCTCAAGACTTTCTTCTGAGAACCAAGGACATTCTCACATCTGTCCGAGAGAAGAGGGAGCGATGTCACCAGAACAGCGGGTGCTGCAGTGATGGGCCATGTGATAGATTGTTTGGGATTGAGGAAAAAAACCTTTACTTTTAATTATGTGAAAGCCACAGGGTCTTTCAGAGTCAGTTTTTACCAGATATGTGCTAATATGATACAGTGGTATCTCTACTTAAGAACTTAATTCGTTCTGTGACCAGGTTCTTAAGTAGAAAAGTTCTTAAGTAGAAGTAATTTTTCCCATATGAATCAATGTAAAAGCAAATAATGTGTGCAAACCCATTAGGAAAGATCAAAAGGCTGCTGCTGCTGCTACTGCCTACTGCCTCTTTCTTCCCACGCTGAAAGGCTCCCCTCTCCTTTCGCTTGCTCGCTTTGTAGGCATCGCCTTTCCTTCACTGTGGTGACTCCTCTGTTTGGCTGGAGCCAAGTTGATCTGGCCGGGGTGAAGCGCCCCCTTTTTCCCTTCTGTGCCCAGAAGCTCCGGGAGGCAACCTCGCACCGGGTGTATGGGAGAAAGCGTGAGGGAGTCACCACAGCGAAATAGTTTATTCCCTCTCCAAGCGCCTAAAGAAAGGAAAATGCTCCATTCGCTCTGGGCTGCCAAAGCCTCCTTAAGCGCCACCGAAAGGCTCATCTGGCAACCCAGAAAAGTCTGAGATGGCCGGGATCAAAGGGGAAATGGCAGAAAACTGGGCGGGCCTTCGTGCCGCTCTCAAATTTCCTGGGAAATATTTCCAGGCTTGGGTTCTTAAGTAGAAAGTGGTTCTTAAGAAGAGGCAAAAAGATCTTGAATACCCGGTTCTTATCCAGTAAAGTTCTTATGTAGAGGCATTCTTAAGTAGAGGTACCACTGTATTTCCAATAAAGCTATTCTTTGAGGAATTTACCCACCTCAGAGTTCTGCTTGCAATAGATTTATTACTTGGAGCCCTGACATTATCATTTTAAACATGAAAAAAACGCAGGATGCAATCTGGGTCAGTCACCAGACTAGAGTTGCAAAAGGCTCCACTTACTTTTTCCTCTCGGTACGAGATCCTGAGGCTGGCATGGGCGCCCATGGCTGTGTGAGATTTCACTTCTGTGCATGTGCCTGAAGCAAAATCTCAGGTGAGGACACTCGCATGGGCGAGATTTCAACAATGTTTGCCCTCTTTTTGATTCTGCACATGCGAAGGACCAAAAAAGAGTGCAAAAATTGTCCACGACAACCTCCGGAACCCATTAAAAAATTCTAGCAGATTGCCAATCTCATCTGTACCGGGTGGGATCCATCACTGGACCAGAGGTTTAGTCTTCACTACCAGGCACCATATAAATAACACAAAGAGAATGTCCCAAAGCACACACTCTATTAGAGAGAAGTTCCCTGCGGATTGGCTCTGGTATGAGCCCAAAAGTTTGGAAGACTAAACCACTGGTTCCCATAACTGACTCAGATTGGATCCTGCAACATTATTCTGGAACGCAAATATTCGCCTACATTCATGAAAAAAATGATACAATAAATCAGTGATTATCATACAAAGTGCTTTTAAATTTCATCAAATTTAAAATTTTGTATTACTTGGGAATTTGGAATTAAGTTATTTCCTAGTCTGGGAACAGGCAGTACCTACCTTGATCTCCAGTTAGATGGGTATTCCATAGAAATGCTCTATCACATTGAAGGGGCCCTATCTTAAGAGAAATTGTTTTCATTTCAACTCTTTATTATAGAGCAAAATATATCCAGAACTGAAGAAGACGTTCAACTTAACCCTCTCTTCCTCATTCATTCTTATAGCCATCTTTGAATTTTCTACTTAGGTAAACAAAATTCATTCTTGATCTCTGATTCGAGGATATGCCATTTCATAACTGCAATGGTTTGAGACTAGAACTGTGTTTATTTAAAGGTTACTACAGATGAGAGATGCTCAGCACGTGCAAAAGAGATTTGCTATTAGGTGATTAGCTCGATGGTAGGCTTGCATGAGGCCATTTATCTAGGTAGATTTTCCTGTCAATTCTCCTGCATTTTCTGTTTGCAGTAGCACAAAAGAGGTGGCAAAATGACTGACACCAAGTCTGGTGTATGTAGCAATTTTCCGGTAGTTGACAGCCTAAAGACATGGTTTCACTGAAGTGTTTTCTTTCACAGAGCTCCAGAGGAAATTTAGTGAGATTAGGAAAGACACACTGAACCCATGGGAAGATTACAAAAAAAAAAAAAATTATGATAAGTGCATGATGTAAACAAGAGTGACATCTTATGGACCTCTGGAAATTTTGAATGAGCAAGTGCGCCTGTATTTCCAGAAGGGAAGGGAAAATGGGGCTGGTACACATCATCAGCAGTTGCCATGAGGGTATATATGTATCATTATTAATGTCACATTAAATATTCATTTTGTTGGAAAAAGTGAAACATGAGGAAATTAAATTTCAGCATGCACAAGGGAAGCATCCTTCTTTATGCCTTCAAATAATATAGGTGGACATAAACATTTATATTTATAAATAGGCAACTCATAAGTGAACTGATTTCATGGATAAGTATTAAGCAGTGACACATGAAAATTGATAAGCTCTCTCTGTCTGTCTCTCTGTCTCTCTGTCTCTCTCTCTCACACACACACACACACACACACACAAACACACACACACACAAACACACACACACACAAACACACACACACACAAATCCCTGTATCACCATAGACAGAGGTGGGTTCCTCCCTGTTAGTACCAGTTCACCCAAACCAGTATCAACTTGTTGGTGACATCAGGATGATGTCACAAAATGTTCAGGTGGTGGTAGTCTATGGGTGCCACCATCTTTTAAAAAAAAAAATTAATGGGATTTTTTTTCTAGGACTTTTTTTTAGAATTTGTTTTATTTTAATTTTTTTGACACTGCACATACTGTATATGCGCACACAAAGTGAGTACACCCACAAAGTGTGCCAACATGCAACGGGAGGAAGCAAATTGGCAGCAAGATAAGTTAGAACCCACCCATGACCATAGATGTCTTCTACCTTGGTATACCTTCAACCCTATAAAGTACTTTCAAAGTTGTGGCCTTTTTAGGTTACTCTTCGTACTTATGGAAAGGTTAACCTAGAAAATCATGCAAAAAAGGATTGGCCACAAATTTCCAAGACTTCCTTAGTCCTCCCTTGCTTTGGAGTGGAGTTGGGGTGATTGAATGGAGCTGAGCATTTACTGGCCAGATGCCCTTCCTGATACCTAAGCAAAGCTCACAGCAAATATTTGCTTTGCACCTAGAGAGAGAAATAATTGTCACTACCTAGGATCAAATTCACAGTCTCTTGATTGTGAGGTAAGAGCTCCATCTATAGGCTACCACGTTGCTCCCCTTATGAGTCTTCTTTAATTAAATTAAATCTTTCTGCATGTGCCTGGAAAGATAAATGGAAATTCCTTCATCCTGGGAGATTCATCTTCATATTTTTCATATTCTGCATTAAAAGAATAATGCAGTATGAACTATTGCCAATCTTCTAATTACTTTAAATGTATGATGGCCCTTATGTTGTTTTTAGCTCTACATTTTCTAATAAGGGCATCCATCCCAAGAAGAGGGGCTTTCCATGCTACATCTCCAAGTAATGCTGAGTCATTTATTTCTTGCGTACAAATAAATGGAAATGACTCTTTGACCTGCTATTTATTATGCAATGAGCACATTAGCTATACAAAAATATAACAACACCCAGACTTCATTCTATTTTATATTGTAACAAAATATAAAGAGCTCTAAACAAACTAAACTGAAAGCTATATACTAAATGAAAAGTTTTAAGCAGAAATGTGTATTTATTGATTTACAGTAATACCTCATGATACGAACTTAATTGGTGCAAGGAGGAGGTTCGTATGACGAAAGGTTCGTAAGACGAAACATTGTTTCCCATAGGAAACAATATAAAGTCAATTAATCCGTGCAACCAAAAAAAACCCTCAAAAAAACAGCTTTTGGCGACTGCTGGGAAGCCGCGCGGCTGTTTTAAAAGGTGACAGCCGGCCTGGGTTCGGGGGGGGGTGCTGGGAAGCCCCCCAGGCCGGCTGTCACCTTTTAAAACAGCCACGCGGCTTCCCAGCTGTCTCCGAATGCCGAACGCGGAAGTTCGGCTTTGGCGTTCGGCTTCGGGAGACAGCTGGGAAGCGGCACGACTGTTTTAAAAGGTGACAGCCGGGCTGGGGGGCTTCCCAGCAACCTCCCGAACCGAACCCGGGGTTCAGAAAAATTTTCCCTCTTCTTACGAACTTTGTTCGAGTTACAAACCGGCGTTCGGGAGGCTTCTGGGAAGCCCCGCCGCCCGGCTGTCACCTTTTAAAACAGCCGTGCGGCTTCCCAGCAGTCTCCGAACGCCGGTTCGTAACTCAAAAAAAGTTCGTAAGAAGAGGCAAAAATTTTCTGAACCCCGGGTTCGTATCACGAGTTGTTCGTAAGACGTGGGGTTCGTATCTTGAGGTACCACTGTATTTTAGTTTACAATAACTGCAAGAAAAATCTTGAATATGGCTGCCAAGATCCTAGTTTCTCACATCTAACAGCGCATAACAAGACAGTTTCCAATCATAATATTTGACAGGCGGCAAACAAGAATGCAATTGAATTAAGATTAAGGTTTGAAATTTTATTTGGAAGCTTTTCAACCCCTCCTCCCCCTCACACCAATTGTTTTATTATGAACCTTACCGAAATACATTCAAAGGCGACAAACAGAGTTAGCTTTAGTGTCCTTATCAGGTTTAGTATTTTCCAATCACATTCTGTTTTGTTTTCATTATTTCCATTGTTCTTATTCCTCTGACAATGCTTAAAAGGAAAATAGGGGCCACTCTTTTTAACTACACAATGCACACTTTTTAATCACTTATCCTACAGATGCAGTACATCGTAAATGAACAGATGCACCATGGATGCAAGCTGCACATAATGATTTTGGATCCTCATTTCTTGCTATTGATAAGGATCAACATGATTTCCATCTGTGGCACTGCAGTTACTTACACTTTGCTATTCCAGTCTGGACCTTTTGCCTAAGCAGCAATTCTTGTGCAGCCAATTTCTAACAACTAGAGCAGCTGCCTGTGCACATTCATCCTGAACCCACAGGAATTGCTGTGGAAGAAGGAAACATGATTGATTCCGCTTCAGAATTAACTCATTGGGATCGGTCTGCATAAACGGGGGTTGACAAGCCTCGCTTTTAACTAGAAGACAGCAATATTGCTTTTCAAGGCTGCATGATGCAATTTTCTGCATTTTTCTAATTCTGCTTTCTGCTCTCTATCAGCGTCTGTGTTGCACTGGCTAATTTGTTTATCCTCCCCCTCCCCCAAGTAAGGTTGCAGATTCCATATATGTAGGCTCTATTGCTTTTGATTCAGTAGACATGGCTGTCTATACCTCTCTCTCTCTCTCTTTTTAAATGGCATTTTGGGAGGGAAATATAGAACAAAACTTTTAAAATTTGAATGTGTTTTTAACAGTATCAGAGATATAGGAATAATAAAGGCATTTAGGTGAGATGGGTACAGGGGTAGGCTGCTGCCCAGATGGGGGGGGAATGCAGTGGAGTAGCGAAATTGCGCCGGTGGTCTTCATCTCCCGGCACCTTTTTCTGGAGGCCCGGGAGACATGGAGATCTGGTGGCAGCCGCCATCTTATATTCGGCCAAGATCTCGCGAGGCTTCGCGAGATCTCGGCCGAGGATCAGGCCAGGGTGGCCTGATTGTGACGTGTCCGGGCGGAGCCTGCCTGCCCTATAAAAGGGCTGGCAGGCTCAGAATCAGCCTTTTCGCCCGGATGACGTCTTAGCAGACACCCACCCGCCCTCCCTTTCTTGCAGTGTGCCACTGTGGGTCGCCCTATGGGGCCGAATAGGAATTTTTTGCGGTTATGGCGGTTTTTTGCCTATTCCACACTGTGGAGACGGATAAGCGGTTAGGGGGTGCTTGCACCTGTTTTAGGTTAATTGGCTTACCTTTGGTCATTTGGGTAGGCAGGTTAGGGGCGGAAAACTGGGTGGTGGTTTAGCAACTGCGTGTTCTCCGTTGGGCATCTTTGGGGATGATTGACAGGTTCTCTCCAAAGGCTTGTGGTTTTGGCGACCTGAGCAGTTGGGGGGAACCTGTCTTTGGGTCCCGCCCATGTAATTCCCCTTGTAGGGGTTAGCTGGTGGGACCTCCCACATGCAAGTGCATGGCAAGGTCTCAGGTGAGGGAGTGGTCCCTCACCTGGATTAGCATAGAGCTACGCCCATAAGTTGCCCCGGAAGTTTATTATACGTCATTTTCCACCCCACAAGTAATTGTTTGACCCTGCGGGTCCTTGTTAGGGTTATAGTTAATTATGCTAATTATGCTAATTTATTTAAAATAAATTATGCAAATTAATTTTAATAAAAATGACCCAGTTTTAAATCCAGCTCTTGTGTCCGTGTCATTACTCCGCCTCTCCTGCAAATGGAGCTCCACCCTAGAGCACCCAATTTGCACTGAAATTTGAAAGAAAATGCAGGGCATCCTGCATAAGCCATGCCCACAGTGTGGTAGTAAAAATTTTGGTAGCCCTTCACTGGATGGGTAGTATAGAAATGTAATGAATGGATCGAATTGATCGATTATATGGATAGAAAATCACATTATTAATAAAAATTAACAAGATATGTTAATATTTTGGAAAATTCTAATAATAAGTATGGGTTTTTGGTTTTTAACTTCACTGTAGAATTATATCTGACCACTGTCACTTTCATCCTATATTATTCAAATTTGCAAACAAAATTTAAAAAGGGGCACTATTTTGCATATCCAAAAGTAGAAGTATGAACTTCTGTGAGTTCAGCCTCCTAAAAACTTAATTTACTTGTTTTGAGCTTTATAAAAATTCAGCTGATTCAAGTTGCAATTTTTTGACATAGAAGTTGTATTAAAAAAAAAGCCAAATGGTTCTAGGCTGCAAAAATCTAGACAATTGTGTAATTGAGTCATTAATTGATTGATGGATTTTATAGATTTATACAACTGACTGACATGTAAGTCTGGGTGACTAACCAACAGAAAAATAACCACAATGATAACAACAAATAAAATTGCCACAGTAATAATTTGTAAAAATAGCAGCAGAGATGAGTTTTCTGCCTCTCTCTTTGCTGCCAACTGATGGCTTTCTGGATCTATGTAGCCCAGATTATTTGTTTGTTTGTTTGTTATTTATAAGCCTCCCAACTCCTTCCAATTTAAAACAATAGAAAATGACTTTAAAACCCTTTAAAAAAATCATTCATATCCACTTAGCTGGGGCTAGATGTATGGATTACCGCCCCCAGGCCTGCTGGCAAAGCCAAGTCTTTACAGCCTTCTGGAAGGCCAGGAGGATAGGGATCATGTGAATCTCCAGGGGCAGTTGGTTCCAGAGAGCTGGAGCCACCACAGAGAAGGCCCTCTCACGTGGCCCTGCCAGCTGACACTCTCTAGCCAACAGGGCCCTGAGAAGAGGAACTCTATGGGCCATAATCGGTCACTGGGAGGTGTGTGGCAGTAGATGGTTCCATAAGTAGGGCTTTAAAGGTGATAACTGACACCTTGAATTGACTGATTGGGAGCCAATGCAGTTCACAGAGTGTTGGTGTGATGTGATATGATAGCTGAGTGCAGGAGTAGGCAAAGTTGGCTCTTCTATGACTTGTGGACTTCAACTGACACAATTCCTGAGGCAATCATGTCATAGAAGAGCCAACTTTGTCTACCCCGGCATAGTGCAAGGCAAAAATATTGTAAATGGGATACACCTGTTGTGGTTGGCTCCAAGCCAGCTCCTCGGGCCACTGATTTTGACTCAGAGGAACTAGGGCCGTCAAATCATAATTTATTATTCAGTTTTGGACAGAGACATTGATACATCATGGTTTCGTTTTGCCTATGGACCTCTTTGAACATTCTGACACTCAAGCAGTGAGTAATTGGCTGATGTAAGCCAGAAAGACTTCTGTTGCTGGCTTGAGTGATTAACTCTGACCTTTTGGACTAATAAACTAGCATTGCTTTTGCATTCATTGAGGCTTGCAGTCATTTGTACATAAATAAACTTTTTGCCTTTTTTCCAAGCCTCTGTGTGTGTGTGTGTGTGTGTGTGTGTGGTGCGCGTGTGTGTCTATGTTGTGTGTGTGTGTTTGTATAATTGCCTTGTTCAATTATCTACATAATTGAACTTTACACAAAACTGAGAAACAAGCTGGTACTTGGAAAATATTAAATTAAGGTCCCACTTGTGTTATGTGCCAGCAATCCAATCTTGTTGGATTAGATATTGGTTCACATATCACCTGTGCCACTAAACCCAGATATAGTTCTTTTACTTTGAAAAACAAAAGCAACATTAAGCTTTTCCTGTGCTCCAAACTCTATCCCCAGATTCCTAAGTCTTTAGTTCAGAAAGAGAGGCATGCCATTAACACCCAGTTATTTCTGCAATCCACAATTAACTAAAAGATTCTCCAATTCACCAAGCACCTTGAAATCCAAGGAGAGATAAACAACATCTAATGGTTAGTAAATAGTTTAGTTGATTTGTAAAAGCTGGGATTTGGTCAGAATTAAATCTAACGTATTTTGATAGAGGCAGAAGGGTTTTTCACAAAGTTTTTCATATGTATGTATGTATGTATGTATGTATGTATGTATGTATGTATGTATATCAAACCACACCCAGCCACCAGTATTTATAGAGGGAAGGCAGCTCAGGTCTCGCTGTGTTCGCCCTAGAACAAGGACAGATGCACCAGCCTGAAGATGACGAGTGGGACCTCATCGAAACGTCACCAGAAATTTCTGAATCCTACACGGGAAGAAACCTGAATGTGCCAAGACCATCATACCTATAACCGTGAAAATCTACGAATATATGCCTAAACTCTTTCTTATTAAAAAGAAAATCCTCCTAAATCCTAAATCCTTTAGAAAGAAAAATTCAGTCTGCTTCCAAGCCAGTAGAAAAAAAAAATCAATGGAGGCTGACCACAAGGAAAGAAGCTCTCTGTTTATTTGGTTTCCAGAAATGTCAGTGACAGCAGCATGTTTCTGGGGTGGCTGACAAAATGGCTGAATGGCTGGATCTTTACAGGGTTCTGGGTTTTTGTGATTGAGATGCTCCAGGGGGTTGTGCAATGTAGTGTACCTTGTGTCCTTTGCTATTTCAATGGGGGTCGGTTAATCCTATTATGTCCTAAAGGTCATGTTCTGTTCTTAAAATTTGGGTGTACAATTTACAATTGGGAATTTAAATTCTTAATCCCATCAGCGCCACCAAAGGCTGGAGCTGTGGCTGAAGGCATTTTGTTTATGAATAGATTGGCCAAGTCTTTCTGAGTAGATATAAAAACTGTATTCCTAAAAGTTGGCTTCTTCCAACGTCTTAGTTTGAAGCTGTTTTCCTATGGCAGGGAGACTGGGGCTACTTTCTGCCTCTCTTATGATTTTTCTCCATTGCTCCTTTGGGAAAGTATTGCATCCTGCCTCTTTTTAATATTAAGAGTAAAGATGGTTTTAATCTGGGGAGAGGTGGCTCCCTACACTAGATTATGGGGATGTATATCTTCCTGAAACAAAGCTTATCAAAGCTTATCTTGCGAACACAACATTACTGTCTGCTGATAAACAATCATTTTGAAGTGGAACTCTTTTAATCAAGGTCTTCTAATGACAGGGTGATTAGAATCTTTGGGGAGGTGACATATAAATCAATGTGTAAAATCAATAAAAATAAATAGAGGACAATGTACTTTATTTTGTTAAAGATGGGACCAGTCAACACTTGGGAACATGGAGATCAAGACAGATCACTGTCCCATGTGGCTTTCTTTCCAAAGCAAAGAAGATCTCTGATGTGGTGATGTGATATTTTTCCCTTTTTTGAACAAGGAAAAAGTAGCAGTACCATATTTCTAAATAAGTAATTTGAGTAAGAAGAAGAAAAAGACAAAGAAGAGGGAAATTTGAAGCAGCAGGAGAAAGAAAGAGAGGAAAGTTAAATCATCAAGACAACATAACATGGGACATTATGCCTCTACTGTATTAATATTTAACATTAACAAGTGATACATCCAGAAAAAGAAAGGGAGAAAGAAAAATAATGGTGGGAAATACATATATTGCTTTCCATAATCAAAACAATATTTATGGTAAACTCTTTTTTATCATACTTATGCATACTTATTTGTTTCTTTAATATTTACAAGATTTACAGCACATGGACACCTGTTCCATATGATGATTCTCAGCAGCTCACATCTACCTATTCAAAACATTATTTTTTTAAAAAAAACATATCTACTGGAGAGTTTCCATACAGTGCTAGCTTTATTTTCTTAAATGTAGCTGTCTCTGCTGATTAATGTTGGTGAGAGTACAAACAGGCCCTGGAGAGACAACTGCAACTTTCTTTTTTGCCACCCAACAAATCCAGCTGAATTGTATATACATGATGACAAGGATAAGGCTCAGAGGACAAAACTGACTTTGATTCTGCTGATAAGTTCTGCAGCACGAGTTACACTTTCGTTGTGTCTGTGTCTGTGCAGAAGTGAAAATTCTACAAGAAAAGAAAGATAAATCTCTGTTAGAATAATTACATAGCCATACGCTGTGGTATGCTTTTGCCCCAGGTTCTAATGTTACAATCAAGTGATGACCTAAAAGAATGGGAATTTCACACTATTCTATGTTCAGAAGCTATGACCTACTTGAGCATTGATGCCAGGAGCTAACCTTAACACTTATTTTTAATGAAGAGTCAGATTCATTTATCACAACCAGAATGCCAGCATCCTCTAGATTGACAGCTCACAGAGGCTTCAGGGAAAAGATACTGCGATTCACACTTTCAAATCCCAGCTCGCTGTGTGACTCAGATATCACTCTCTCAGACTTTATCTCTATTTCCTATTGTTAGCATTTGAGCTTTCAGCCATTTTACCTACTGCAGCATTTAATTTGCATAATGTTTGTTTCTTCAATTCATGTGTGTGTATGTACTGTGTAGCCTGTCTCTTGTTCTTTAATGTTTCTTTCCTTTCATTGATGTCCTCAGTCAGACTTCATATTACTTCATGACTGCAAACCTACAGTATTTGGTAGAGAAGGAAAACCTACTGTTGGTGGTGTTCAACTCCTTAAATTTGTCAGAATAACAAAGTGGGAAGGGACCTTGGAGGGGTTTTTTGTACAACCTCCTATTGAAGCAGAAAAGCCTGTACCATTTTAGACAAATGGTTGTCTAATATTTCTTAAAAACCTCTGGTGTTGAAGAACCCACAACTCTGGAGTCAAGTGGTTTTACTGATTAATTCTTCTAAATTAATTAGGAAACTTCTCCATAGTTCTACATTGTCTCCTTGATTAGTTTCAAGTGCTTTGGAAAGGTGCTTTGGAAAATAGATTGGCTCTCTCTTCTTTGTAGCAACCTCTTGGCTATTGGAACACTGCTATCACGTCACCCCTACTCCTTCCTTTCACTAAACTAGAAATACCCAATTCCCACAACCATCTCCAGTCCTCTGATTACCTTAATTGCTCTTCTCTTCATTCCTTTTAGAGTTGTGTTTGATGTGGTTGATGGGAGTTGTAGCTGTGTAACTGGATGCATGGTCATAGGTAATCTACCTGTAGAAACCACACATAACTCAAGTAGATGCATACACCCAGGACAAGTCCAGGGTGACAGTACAACAGGTTCCAGCCCCTATACAAACTATAAAGAACAGTAATGCTTAAAAAGGATATACATTAGTATTACAAACAAAAAAATGCTACTTAAGAAGATGCACTTCTGTGTCAAGTATAAATGGAGTAAAAAAAATCCGTTAGGAAATGGTTCTTTCCTTTCCAAAAAGAGCTTACTGTCTTTCCTATTCAGTAAAGCAGACAGTTCTTCAGTTTCAGTATATTTGCTTTATCTAATCCCCCACTGAATTGTTTAATTATTAGGTCTCCTTCAGTATAATATTATACTCTTCATTGCTAATTCTGCAATAGTTCTCCTTTTTTTTTCCCCTGCCAGGAAAAGAAAATATTCCTGGACAAAATAAGTGTGCGATTGGAGGAAGAAAGCTGTATCTGGGATTTTCTTTCTAGCTGGCATTCTGCTGAACAACTGTGAGTGTTACAATCCAATCTTGCTCGAGACAGGCATCAAACTTTTATAGTTGGAAAACAGGATCTGCTCAGCAGCAGTCAGAACAAATGCTTGAATTCACTATTTAATCTAACACTATTGCCCTGCGTTTCGTTCATGTCTTTCCTTTCCTCACAATTCCACCACAGACTTTTTAAAGGGACAAATTAGCAGAAGCAAAACTCTACTCAGTGTTCAGGGTAATTGATGTTTAGGGTCAATTTCTTACAAATAGCGAGTACACTATGGCAGCCCCAACAAAAGCTTGAGACATTTCTGTAACCTATCAATTTGAGAGGTAGGAGAACAATTTGATCATTTTAGTAGACAGAAATTGTTCACCTTCAAACCTGTGCTAACAAGGATGTGATTGCCTTGAAGTCATTCAATAACAACTGCAGAAGAAAAACAGTGGTATCCCAGGATGTATGCCAAAGAGAGAATCCTATGACTTTTAGATATTGCCAAACTATAATGTCCAATAGCATGCCCTACTTTTGATTTATGGAAAGACAGGGAATTCTTTTTGGGAGTGGAGGAACAATGTTAAAGCCTTGAGGACCTATCCAGAAGATTATATCAATTATGTTAGGGGGGGACTTTTGTGTGGGGGGCTTCTGATCTTTTATTTGCATTTATCTTTTTATTGTTTATTTATTTATTTATTCTGATATTATTTTTATGAATAATTTGAGCTGGCGAACATATCAAATACCCTTCCTCCTCCTATTTCCCTACCACAACAGCCCTGTGAATTTGGTTGGGCTGAGAGAGAGTGACTGATCAAAAATTACCCAGCCAGCTTTCATGGCTAAATCACAATTAGAACTCACAATCTCCTAGTTTATAGTCTGGTGCCTTAATTGTGCCTGTATAATACTGTTTTTATTGTTGTTGTGAGCTTCCCCGAGTCTTCGGAGAGGGGTGGCATACAAATCTAATAAATTATTATTATTATTATTATTATTATTATTATTATTATTATTATTATTAATTATTATTAATTGCTAAACTATTTGGTTCCCTACTTAACTGATTTACAGTAGAAATAGCAAGAAATTATATCAATTGGGGGTGATTTGCTGTGGAAATCTCCATACTGTAATATTGAGGTGTTCTAAGTAAGTGGGTGTGGTTCAAATAAGGAGATGGTTTCCGTATGGCCCATCTATGCATTGCCATTTCTAATCCATAGTAAGCAAGGAAAACTGATTTTTCGTTATTTTTTCCCCATTGAATCATCTCCAGTTTTCAGAGATTGCCGTTTTCTTGACTGTTTTTTTCTGCTTTAGGCTCCAGCAAAAGCTGGGGTCAGCCTTAACTGTATTTGTACATTTGACTATAGAGCAACACAACTGAATAAGAGTTTGCAAAAAAGATATTATTTTTTGTCAGTGGAAAAGATAGCCTGCTTTTCCACTGACCTTAACATATGTACAACATTAGGGTCATTTTGCAGATTAAGAAATGAAAATAAATTATTAAAGGTAAAAGTAAATGTGTCTGACTCTAGCGGGCAGCGCCCCACTCCGTTTCTTAGTCAAGAGAGCCAGCATTGCCCAGAGAAGTTTCATGTGGCCAGCATGACATCACCCTGCAGCACAGAGTATATGGGGAAACATGGAACATTGTTACCTTCCCGCCAAAGTGGTACCTATTTATCTACTTGCATTTTCATGCTTTCAAATTGCCCAAAGGTGGGCAGGAATTGGGGCAAGAGTGGGAGCTAGCCACATCACACTGCAGTCGAGTCTCGAATCCATGCTTTCAACTTTTCAGCTGACATGCTGAACTTCTTAACTGCTGAATCTTTGCACTCCCACAGATAAATTATTATATTAATCCTTGTATAAGAATAGGTTTGTCTCATATTATTTGGGTTTTTTATTTTGTTAAAAAAGTTACAACAACTTAGGTATGTGAGGCTTCCCTTCGTTCCTTTCAGGTATCTTCCACTCTCCCTTTTAAAATATTTCCAACAAGGCAGATACATTGCACAAGTGATTTACAGTCAGTTAACCTCACCCTGAACATAACAAAGATTGAGGCCTTTAAAAAAGAGCTGTTTCTTCTTTCCAAGATGTTCTTTTAAAAGCAAAATAAAACCGCAGTAAATATGCACACCCAGCATTCTGGCACATGAGTAAGACCCCTTGCCAGACTTGACAAAAAGGCTAAATCCCTCCAAATCCTAATTCACTATTTTAATGAAGAATTCAATCAAAAATCAGTCAGAAATATTTGCCATTTAATATCAAACAAAGCATAGGTTGCAGTCCACTTCATTGCCAAAATTTAATAGGAAGCTTAATTTTCAAGGATGCTTACACATTGGTTTTCTGGGAAGCCTCAGCAGGATAAGACCTCCACTTCCTGCCAGCTTATAGAAGACAAAGCAGGTTCACTCAACAGGGATTTTTGTGGAAGTTACTTTGGGACGGAAATTTAGATTGAGCAATCAATGCTTTGAGTGACTTGATCAGATCTCTCTCAAAAGAATAGCACAGAATTGAATCATAAGAAATTTAGCCTGAAAAGTTTTGGTCTGATTTTTGTCCCAATATATAATCTGGTTCGGTTTAACAATTGAAAAGAAGAATTTAGAGCTGTCCCATCAGTCTAAATATTTTTATCTGTATGCTCAAGAATCAGCTAGCACAGATATTAATATTTGTCATTCAGATTGACAAATACTAGAA
Organism: Erythrolamprus reginae; assembly: GCF_031021105.1. Lineage (NCBI taxonomy): Eukaryota > Metazoa > Chordata > Lepidosauria > Squamata > Dipsadidae > Erythrolamprus > Erythrolamprus reginae. Next base: position 199,552,871 of record NC_091950.1, read on the forward strand.
AACTCGTGCCCTGCTGGGTCATCATTTCAAAAATATTTCCTTACCTAAACAGAGAAGCTGAACAACATGGGTGGGCAAAAAAAAGAGCAGTGAGTCTGGGAGAAATTTCTGACTTCCTACAGGCTTCCCCACTGAGTTTCCTTGAGGGACACTAGCAGAGAGCAGTGGAAATCTTCCTTTTATCTCACTCTTCATTCCTAGATTTCTTGCCAGCCTGCCGATTTACTTTGCTTGCAGGAGAAGCAATGGGAGAACCAGCAGGACATTGTGAGTCCAAGACCAGCAGATTGTTGATGGATGGGGGGGGGGGGACAAGGGGGCATAGTACAGGAAAGGTACATGATAGGGCTGCATGAGTTGGGAAGGATACCTGCAGTGAAGGGCTACCAAAATTTTTATTACCATAGGGCTTATGCAGGATGTCCTGCATTTTCTTTCAACATCTTTCAGTGCAAATTGGGTGCTCTGGGGTGGAGATCCATTTTTGCTACCACACTGTGTGCCCCCCCCATCTGGGCAGTAGCCCACCCCTGGGTACATGGATTTACAGAAGAGATGTTGTGTGGGTTGGAGAGGGCATGTAGGGGTGTTGCAGTCAGGGAAGGCAAATGGGGTGGTGACATGAAGAGGGAAGGACGTGTGAGAGTTGCTCCCTTCCTCAGGTTCTTCCTTAGTTCCTGTCAACACATTCCATTCCACTTCCTCCCTATAGCTCCTCCCCTTCCCTTCCCAGAAGACAAGTAAGTCACTGTTGATGAGGGAAGGAGCCAGCGGTAGGTTGCTCCCGGTTCGGCCTGGTTTGCAAATTGGTAGCGGCAGTGGCAGGCTCTACCCAGTTGCCTGGGATGCTTCTGCGCATGCGCGCAGGCGAACCAGAAGCAACAGATTTTGGAACCACTACTGGAGGAAGTGAGGGAATGTGAAAGTGGCTAGGAAACTGTTAACAGGTTGTTTAAAATGAAGATCATATGACTGCAGAAACGCCTTGCAGCTGAACCAGTCGTAACTTCCCCAAATTTCATTTCCTTGGGAGAACTGGATCCTGGAGTTTGGATGCATTCTGCAAATTAGCCTATTTGAGCCCTAGGATGCACAATTTCATGCAGTTATAGAAACAAGAGCTTAGTAGTATATAGAAAAATGTGTGTGCATACATTCATATACATTATTGTACATTATTTAGTCCTGCACTTAAATAGCCCTAGCTCTTATTTTGTGCTGTTAGACCTGATAATCAGTTTTATAGTTCCATGTACCTGAACCTATCTTCTCACAAACAAGGACTTTGTCTTATATTCTAGTGTAGAAATAATAGCAAGAGCTCCCCCTATTGAATCAATGTAATTCTTCTTTTCATTTATTTGATGTAATCCAGAAAGTATGGCCCAAACGGTAAGGCTAAGACGACTTGCCATTATATCATGGTGGTAGATAGATAGATAGATAGATAGATAGATAGATAGATAGATAGATAGATAGATAGATAGATAGATAGATGATAGACAGACAGACAGACAGACAGACAGACAGATAGATAGGAAGATAATTTATTTTCAGCTTTGAGTTGATTGGAAATTATGTAACACAACTTTTGAAGCATTTTCTGAGCCTTATTTATGAATTGTAAGTGAAATGTGACTTGGAAATTGAATAAATTAAAGATTGTATGATAAAAGGGAGGCAGAATTTAGATACAATTTAGATGACTGACATGCATAGTCAGAAAAAGAAAAAATACTAGATTTCCGCAAAATCTCGTTAGTAAAAGATTGTACACTAGTACTGTATAGTATAAAATGTACCGCATTATTATTATTATTTTACTCCATTACTGATTGCTAAATGGACAGCACAATTTTCAAATGTGAGAAATTGAATGATATTGAATCATTTTTCAATATTGAATGGCAATGTTATCTGACAGAACATCTCTCCCTGGTTACATCTACCCATCCCATTAGATCTAGTAGAAGAGACATGTTAAGAGTCCTGTCTATTAAAAATGTGACAGAGCCTAGGACTGTGTTTTCTGCTGCAGTGACCACTTGTTGTAACATCATTTCCCCCTGAACAGGCCCTAATCCTGCTTTTCTTCCAAAATGCTCTAAAGACATGGGTGTAACGACCCAGGACAAGGCACAAAGGCCATACAGCCAGATGAGAGCTCAAATTTCCCTTTAATGCTTCAATGTTTATGGCAAATCTCATACACACAGCAACAGCAGCCTCTAGCTACAAGTAGTCCAGCAAAGCAAAGGAACAGGGAAATGAATCCACGAAACAAGGAACAAGGCACTGAGTCCGGCAAATGCTAGACATCTGCAATGGCACACAAAACTTTACTGATTCAGCATTTGTTCTCAACAAATGCCCCTCCCCACAACTTCTCCTTAAATCTCAGTCCCCAGGTGTGCCTTGTGAAAAGGGGTGAGGCACTTTCCTCCTGAGTCATCGTGTTGCCTGCGTTGTTCCTGCCTTCTCTCCTCTATCCATACTCAGGGATCAGGAGGGACGTTCTTGCTCATCACCTTAGCTCTGTTGCTCCTCATTTCCACTGCTTACTCGGTTATCCTACCACCCTTCCTCCCTAGTAGCAAGTCATCCCAATCAGGAGGGGCCCAGGATTGCCTTGTTCTGCTCCTCCCCAGATTCCTCCAAAGCCAACAAAGCGGCCCCCTCTATCTTCATCAATTCCATCTCTGTCTCATCCTCCTCCACAGATTAAGGCTCCAACAGGGGCATGATACATGGGTGTCAGTGTGTCCAGGAATCAAACATTCTCAGGTGATGGGTTGATTGATCCATGATTTCCATTTTTCTGCTTTTTTTTGTTTCTCAGATTTAATTTTGGTTATTAGTTGGGTTTTTAATTTGTGTTTTATGGGATTTTTTTGTGCTTTATTGATTTTTGCATTGTGTTTATTGATTGTTTTTAATTATATGAATATGTCAAGAATGGCAAATTTGAGATGGGGGTGGGGTATTTGATAAATAGATACACACATGCATGATGTAAAGCTCAACAATTTTGGGAAATGATTGATAATCCAGTGAAATAGAATTTAAAAGCTGTCTTTTTTTCAATTAAATATTGCTAAATCTTACATTTCTACTGTCCTATTGTCCTTTATCATTAATGTACAACCAACTTCCTGTGCGTTCCTTAAATACCTTGTTTTTAGACATTCTTTTATGGCTTTCTCCAGTGTTAGACTTCCTTTTTCTGTATCTTTAGGAAAAATTTGGGTCTCTTTCTACAATTCCTCATCCTTTCTTCCTTTTTCCCCTTTTATTTTTATTTCTACAATATGCTGAATCAGAAAGAAAGAAAAAACAGAAGAAAAAATTCAAGAATATAAAACCCCCCCAAAAAACAATATATTAAAAAGAGGAAAGAAATATCCCAGCAGCAGCAACAATTTCTTCCCACTGTTGGGTTGTGCCTGAAAGCAACTCTCCTCAGTTCCTCATTCTTTCTTCAGAGTTGCAGCCTGCCTGAAGTACGTGCAAGTTCCAGGTTAAAGGAAGAATGAATTTTTTTATGGGACTTTCTGGAACAAACCGTTGCAGCTATTAAGCGAATCTGGCTTCCACAATTGACTTTGCTTATTGGGCGGGAAGGTTGTGAATGACAATCACATGAACTGGGATGGTCCAACTATTATAAATACATACCGTTACCAAGCACCTGAATTTTGATCCTGTTGCTGTAGGAATGTTATGACATACATAAATGGAAGAACCAGTTATAAGTCACTTTTTTCAGTGCTATTGGGGTTTTGAACCGTCAGTAAAAAAAAATTGTAAAGCAGTAGTGGGATTCAACTGATGTAACAACCAGTTTACTGAGCACGCACTCCTTTTTATAAATCTTTCATCTTATTTCCCTACTCCTTTTACTTTACTACTGTATTACTCCAAGCCTTTCCCATCCATCTCATAGCACAATGCTGACTTTTTTAATAGCAGCTGCAGAAAAAGAAAGACACAATCACAGAATAGAACAGAAGAAAACAGAACAGAATAGAATTCTTTATTGGCCAAGTGTGATTGGACACACAAGTAAATTGTTATTGATGCAAATACTCTAAGTATATATAAAAGAAAAGATACATTTGTCAAAAATCATGAAGTACAACATTTAATTATTGTCATAGGGGTCAAATAAGCAATGAAGAAACAATATTACTATAAATTGTAAGGATACAAGCAACAAGTTACAGTCATGCAGTCATAAGTGGGAGGAGACGGGCGATAGGAACAATGAGAAGACTAATAGTAATAGTGCAGTCTTCATGAATAGTTTGACAGTGGTGAAGGAATTATTTGTTTAGCAGAGTGATGGCTGTTCTTGTGTCTGGATGTCTTGATGTGCAGTGCCCTATAGCATCGTTTTATGCCTAATGTATCCATAGGCCTAATGGAACAATTCTTGTAAAAGTAATACAGTGATCCCCCGATCATTGCGAGGGTTCCGTTCCAGGACCCCTAGCAATGATCGGGTTTTTGCGAAGTAGCGCTGCGGAAGTAAAAACACCATCTGCGCATGCGCAGATGGTATTTTTACTCCCGCAGCGCTAGCGAGGAGCCGAAGATTGGGGTTCCTGTTTTAAAACGTCGCCGCCGGCATGGAATTGGAAAGCCGCGCGGCTGTTTTAAAACGTCGCCGCCGGCATGGGCGGCTTGCCAGCACCCCCCCGGACCCCCAACCTGGGGTTGGGGGGCTGCTAGGAAGCCGCCCATGCCGGCGGCGACGTTTTAAAACAGCCGCGCGGCTTTCCAATGAGTCCCGAAGACAAACGTCAAACTTCCGCGTTTGTCTTCGGGACTCATTGGAAAGCCGCGCGGCTGTTTTAAAACGTCGCCGCCGGCATGGGCGGCTTGCCAGCACACCCCCGGACCCCCAACCCAGGTTTGGGGGGCTGCTAGGAAGCCGCCCATGCCAGCGGCGATGTTTTAAAACAGCCGCGCGGCTTTCCAATGAGTCCCGAAGACAAACGTCAAACTTCCGCGTTTGTCTTCGGGACTCATTGGAAAGCCGCACAGCTGTTTTAAAACGTCGCCGCCGGCATGGGCGGCTTGCCAGCACCCCCCCCCCCCGAACCCGGGTGAGCAGCGAGCGAACGGCGGGTGGCCGGGCGAAGGGCGGGCGAGCGGCGAAGGGCGGGCGAGCGGGTGCTGGGGAGGGCTTCTCGCCCTCCCGCCAGCAAGAGGGGGAGCGAACGGCATGGGCAGGCTGCGGACAAGCCGTTCTCTCGGGCCGCTTCCCAGCTGAGTACTCAGCTGGGAAGCGGCCCGAGCGAACGGCGTGGGTGGGAGAAGGGCGCGCGAGCCGCGGGCACGCGGGCAGGCAGGCTGCGGACAAGCCGTTCGCTCGGGCCACTTCCCAGCTGAGTACTCAGCTGGGAAGCGGCCCGAGCGAAGCGGCAGCAGCGAGGAGTTTGCGTGGGCGGTGGGGAAACTCCTCGCTGATGCCCGCCAAGAGGGGGAAGACCTAGGGAAGCCGCCCAGCAGCTGATCTGCCCGGCGCCATCTACGCATGCGTGCCCATAGAAAAAAAGGGCACGCATGCGCAGATGGTGTTTTGACTTCCGGGTTCAAAAATCGCAAATTAGCCTGTTCGCAATGGTCGGGAACGCAATAACCGGGGGATCACTGTATTGCCAATCTAACATAAGTCTAAGTTTACTTAAGAATGAAATAGCAATTCTTGCTGAGCTGCCTCTGTTCCTTTGATCGAGAAAGTATTATTATTTTTATTAAGGAGCATTTAACAGATTGCTGTATGTTTAAAATGTGTAGACATTATCTTAATAATTTAGATTTCAATATAAGATGGTATTTATTTGTTTATTATTTATATGGCTGTCCCTCTGGGCAACGTACAGAATTTAAACAACAGTATAAATAATTGTAAAAGCATACAACACATAATCTAAAGAAAAAGAAAGAAAAATCAAGAATATTTAAACAAAAATATTTTTTAAAATCCTCAAAATAATTGCTATCCACTCATGCTTCACTAACTTCATAACCCTAATGCCTAAGCCAACAGACAGGTCTGAAGTCCTTTCTGAAAGGCCAGCTAAGAGTCAATCTATCTTTAGGTGATAAGATGACCCAAAGGGTAGGCACTGCAACTGAAAAGACATGTTTTCTGGTTGCTTGCAAGAATACTTTTTTTAATTGATGGCATCAAAACATGCATCTCCTGCCACATCTCACATAACAGACATACAATTAGAGAAAGGTTATAGATAAACAATGTTAGCACTATAATTTGCTCCTGTAAGCCCATTGGGACTTGGGACAATGTGTGCAGCAAACATATAACAGGCAATTTTTTAAAAAAACCTATCATTCCCTGCATCTCCACATTTTGAACCAATTGCAATAGTCCATCTGACTGAGTGACTGATTGTTTGATTATGCACCATGAAATCATTTTTGACTCCTGTTGTGGTTGGCTCTGGCCCAGCTCCTGCCCCAAGGAATGTGGAGGTGGATGCAGGGGAAACATCAATATGTCATAGGCCTGTTTTATTGCCGACAGAGTCAGGGAGTGCAGTTTCCGCGGATGAAGCAGAAGGTGGGGGTGACTTGGAAGAGGGGGGGCTTGGCACACAGCCCAGGAAGCCAATCTCCATTATCTTCGGTTGATTTGGATGAGGAAGTGTTAGACCCATGGAGGCGCAGACTTATGGATAGAAGAGACCAATTGCGGAAATATTACAGGAGATAAGAGAGGCCACCTGTGTTTGGGTGGGGCTCCAGTAATTAGAGCTGCTGATATAAATAGCAGCATGCTGGCTTGAGCAGTTGTGGAAGATTATCTGATTGTTGTTCTTCATGACTGTGCCTTGCTGTTTCCGGACTTTGTTTGTTGATTTTTCACGACTTTGAAACCAAAGCAGAGCAAAGTGTGTGTGTTTCCCTTCATGGAAGAAGGAGGGCTATGATGTTTCTTCACAGTTGCTAGCTAAGTACAGTACTTAAGGACTGGTTAAGGGGATTGTACAGACTACCAGGTTGTTTTTGGGACAAGTGCTCTTTGCAATACAAAAAGGGTGAGATAAAGAACATTGTTTTTGAACTTTCAAGTGTGCGTGTGTCTGAAATTTGTACCCTTGAATTTTCGGGAGACTCATACCATAAAGCCCGGCAGAACAACTCCTAGCAACCACAGAGATTAGTTCTTCTTCATGATCATCTATCCTTAACATCTTCATTCAAGTCTCCCAGCTGTGCACTCATTGCCACTGTAAGTGATCAAGCACCTTGCTATTAGTCTTCCTTTTTGTCTCTTTCTATCTTTCTATCTTTCCTAGCATTTGGACAAATCTGAATCTTCTCACAATGTATCTAAAGCAGGATAATTTAAGCCTGGTCATTTGTGCATTAAGTGAGAACTCTGGGTCACTTTATTGAATGAGCTATCAATTTGTTTTCTTGGCTAGCCACAGCCTTTAATATTGTTCTAGCTTACCTGAGTTGGGGACTGAATGCCATTTGGTAGTAGGTCACAAGCAGCAAAAAGTATGAAGCTAGCCCAAAACCTATTGTGCCCTTCTAGTCAGGGTACATTAATCTTTCTTAGTGTTGTGTTCCCAGGAGGGTTGAGACTACATTTCCTAAACCTGACATAGCCTAAAATACTTTTCTATATATTTTTTGTTCATTTTTCTTTCATTTGGACCGTAGACCATGCTACGTGAATGAGTCGTAATTTTGTGCATTTCCATTCTACCATGTCTACACTAGACTGCAAATACTGGCTTCTCTTTTAATTTCATCAAAACCAAGGCACATTGTGGTTATTTAAATAAGGATCTGCTCAAGCAAAGCCAAAAGCCAACAACTTGTTTATTCATTAAAAGCAGTAAAACTCAGAACAATTAGCCACCATTATTTGAAAATATAAAGAATACTGACTCTGAAGATTTGAAAAGAGGGATATTTGTGAATACATTAAGGTATGCTTTAGAATTATATTCAGACAAGGCTCGGTCAGATCAGATAGTCTATGTGCATATTTTCTAAGAAATCTCTCTTCTGCTATAGCAGAACCACTGAGCATAATCTTCGAAAAATCCTTCAGAACCAGCACACTTCCTAAATTATGGTCAAAAGCTATGGTCATCCCCATCTTCAAAAAAGGAAACCCCTCTCTTGTCGACAACTAGAGACCAATATCACTATGCTGCGTCCCATGTAAAGTTATGGAATCAATTATAAACCAATCAATTACTCTCCACCTAGAAACTAATAATCTGCTCTCTAACAAACAATTTGGATTCAGAAAAAACACTATCCTGCAACCTACAGCTCCTCCACTGCAAAAACATATGGACAACTCATCTTGACCAAGGAAAAACTATAGATGCAATTTATATTGACTTCTGCAAAGCTTTTGATTCAGTGATCCACAACAAACTACTTCTAAAACTCAAATCCTATGGCATCTCAGGAGCCCTCCACAGCTGGATTACTGCATTCCTATCAAACAGGCAACAAGTAGTCAAAATAGGAAGCTCCATATCCACACCTGCCCCTGTTAAAAGCGGTGTCCCCCAAGGTAGCGTACTGGGACCTACACTCTTCATTCTCTACATCGATGACCTTTGCGATCTCATCACAAGCAACTGTGTTCTTTTTGCAGATGACGTAAAACTCTTCAACACCACTGAAAACACAACTACTCTACAAAAAGACCTAAACTCAGTTTCTGACTGGTTCAATACATGGCAACTCCGAATCTCAACCAGCAAATGCTCTGTCCTACAAACATCGGCAAAAAGAATCAGAACTTCAAATACAAACTGAATAAACAAATTATCACAGATACTCCCCACTTGGTGAAGGACCTTGGAATACTAATAACTAAAGATCTAAGTACCAAAGCCCACTGCAACAACATCGCCAAGAAGGCCTCAAGAGTTGTTAATCTAATCCTACGTAGCTTCTGCTCTGGAAATCTCACACTACTTACCAGAGCTTACAAAACTTTCACCAGACCCATCCTAGAATACAGCTCATCTATTTGGAACCCATACCACATTTCTGACATTAACACCCTTGAAAATGTCCAAAGATACTTCACCCCTTCACTCCTCTACCAGAAACAGAATTCCCTATGAAACTATACTTACAATCCTGGGTCTTGAAAGCTTAGAACTACGATGCCTTAAACATGATCTAAGTATTGCCCACAAGATCATATGCCGCAATGTCCTGCCTATCAAAGACTACTTCAGCTTCAACCACAACAACACAAGAGCACACAACAGATTCAAGCTTAATATTAACCGCTCCAAACTTGACTGTAAAAAATATGACTTTAGTAATCGAGTTATTGAAGTGTGGAACTCATTACCGGACTCCGTAGTATCATCCCCTAATCCCCAACATTTTTCCCTTAGATTATCCACTGTTGACCTCTCCAGATTCCTAAGAGGTCAGTAAGGGATGTACATAAGCGCACTAGAGTGCCTTCCGTCCCCTGTCCTATAGTCTCTTCTATATCTCGTATTTCTTCTCTACTATATTCTCTATAACATTCATTGTGTATTATTGTGTATTGGACAACATAAATAAATAAATAAATAAACAAACAAACAAACAAACAAACAAACAAATAAATAAATAAATAAATAAATGTTGGGCAAGGATCAATTAACTGGTCGAGCCAAACAACCGTGGCTTATTTGATAAATCATGGGGTTATTCAAAGCTATAACCCATAAGCTATGGTTTACAAACAGCAGTCATTTGGATCACAACTGAACAAAATACTCAATGGAAAATGTAATATGTAAACTCGAGCAGGGTATATATGTCAGCAAACAGAACAATTCTCTTCTTTATATACAAACACTGCTCGAGGGGTATGTCTGTAAATAAGAAGTTCCATGAGGAATTTGCAAAATAATTTCCAATTGATGTCACAGCACAAAATTAAGGAATTTTGTGATTAGTACTTAATGATGTGAATAGAGAGCAGGATCAATAGGTGCTGTTTTCTTCCATCTGTATATATCATTTCTTGCTAAGAATTACATTTATGACAGCCTCAACAATCCAACACTTAGAACCCCTCACTTCAAAATAAGCTCCACTGAACCCTTTGAGCCTCCTGATGAGAGATGTTTAAAGGAGCTGCACAGCATGTCATATGTTAAAGATCTCCCATTAAGTTTTTCTTTTTTTCTCTTTTCCACGAGTGTGGCTTTGGCACTAGCAAAACATTACTTTATTCTCTGACAATGAGATAAAGGCTGACAAGCATTACCCATACTCCCGAATCACCTAGCACAAGTAGGAATGACAGCTTGCAATTACAATGCAGCAGTTGTCAGAAGGAAATTGTAATGCAAAGAAATGCCTTCATGTAGCAATTACAGAGGCTCAAAAGGAAGCATAATTAACAGCCTTCTTACAAGTTTAATTTGGTACATCAGATACTGTTGTTGTTTCACCAACCTGAACAGGAAACAGGCTAATAGACATCCCGCTCAATTGCCCTTTTGTGAGGGATGTAGTTCCTTTAATGATGAACACTTCCTCTGAAAGGTTAAAAAGTTCTCTGCGCAATTAAAATTCAGTGTTCATGTTCACGTGTGGCAAAGTGAGCACTAAGAACTATGTACCTCCTCTAATGTTACCGGTAAAGGAAACCTGTCTGTTGAAAACCTGGTCAAAAATTTTGCAACTTGATCCTTAGCTCAGACAGTAGCTCAACAACTATAGTAGGGATGTTAAACTCATGGCCCGTGGGTTGGATGCTGCACACGCCTATATCTGGTTCAGCGAAGGGGGGGTCATTTTATTTATTTATTTATTTATTTATTTGTTTGTTTGTTTGTTTGTTTGTTTGTTTGTTTGTTTGTCTGTCTGTCTGTCTATCTATCTATCTATCTATCTATCTATTTATTTATTTGTTTGTTTGTTTGTTTGTTTATTTATTTATTTATTAGATTTGTATGCCGCCCCTCTCTGAGGACTTGGAGTGGCTCACAACAAAAACAATACAAATCCAATACTAAAACTATTTAAAACCCTTAATATAAAAACAATCATACATCTCATACAGACCATGCGTAAAGTGGAGGCAGCCCAGGAGAATCAATTACCCCATGCCTGATGACAAAGGTGAGTTTTGAGGAGTTTGTAAAAGGCAAGGAGGGTGGGGGCAGTCCTAATCTCCGGGGGGAATTTATTCCAGAGGGTCGGGGCTGCCACAGAGAAAGTTCTTCCCCTGGGTCCCACCAGACGACATTGTTTCGTCGATGGGACCCAGAGAAGGCCAACTCTGTGGGGCCTAACCGGTCGTTTCTAATTTGACTAAAGACAGCTAGATCCTCAACTCATTCTAGAAAGTTATTTGTTGAATATTGAGGTCTACAGTCCTATAGTTTGTTGGGGGAAATATATAAATACAATCTACTACCTATTACGTTCAGCTTTCAACCTAGAATTGCCTCTGCTTTTAATAAAGGGAACACATATGATAAAATATAAGCTCTACTTTACACATTACACAGTTCTTTGGACTCTCTGCTGTGGCTCCCTGCCTGGTGATCCCACCACTGGTTGGCCCAGCCCTTCGCACTCCCCTCCCAGTCACTCCTCGCTGGCCTGAAAAGATGAGGGATGGAGAAACAGCCATGGCAGAGACAGAGAGATACAGAGGGATGGAGAGACAGTGAGAGACATAGAGAGATACAGAGAGAGATGTAGAGAGATAGCGAGACAGGAAGGAGGGAGGGAGAAAGGGAGGGAGGGGGAGAGAGAGAGAGAGAGTTGTCAAAAGATTTTTGTGGCTCCCGCCTCCCGGCATTTTTTAACAACTAGTTCTCTGTGCTAATGATCAGCTGGGTAGGTGTAGCTTGGGGGTCATGTGACTGGTGGAAGTGATGTTGTGTTGGCCATGCCCACCCAGGTTTTGTGGCTCCTGGCATTTATTTTCAGTGGGAAACAGGTCTATCAAAAAATGGCAGGTCCAACCATGCTTTATTCACAGTAGGACGAAGCCCAAAACACCAGCCTGAAGATGATCAATGTGATCTCACCAATATGTATGTATGTATGTATGTATGTATGTATGTATGTATGTATGTATGCATTTATGTATATATGAAGGTCTTGAAATATTCGGGTTTCTTCCCATGTAAGTTTCAGAGATTCCTGGCAACTTACATGGGAAGAAACCCAAATATGCCAAGATCTTTATACCTGTACATGTGAACATCTACGAATATATAAGAGAGAGAGAGAGAGAGAGAGTTTACTGAATTTGAAAATTAAGGGAAGCTAGGATAGATCTATTTCGGCCTTGTTCTGGCCTCGTCAGCTAGCCATATCCTCAATGGGGTTTGAACTTGCAGCCTTTGCCTTGTAAAGCAGAGAATTAACCTCTAGGCTACAGTATCCTATCCCTTCAGCTCTGTACCAGGGAAGGGTTACATTTTTTTGTGTGTCAAATCACCCTGGTATATTGAAGGAGCATCACAGCTTCCTTTTTGCCTCTCGGCCCAACTCAGGGCCATGTCCAAGACAGTTAATTTATTCATAGCCGACAGATCCCTTGATTCAACATGGATAAAGGGACAACTTCCACAACCTTCAAATAAGCTGATAAAAATAGAGGCAGCTTGTTGTTCTGATGAAACATTTCATAAATTAATTAAATGGAAATTTTGGTCAACTGATGTTTGAACAATGAAGACTAATCAGGCGAGAGTCTTAATAGCTTCAAAGAGCTTGTGCATACATTACTATTGTAATTATAGAAATTGAATCCAGAGCAACATGAATAAACAACCTCCAGCATAATAGAATTTCCTAATCTCTTCTTCATTGTTCCTCCATCTGAGTTTTGGAGATTGAGATTATGATGCAATGAGGGGGGGGTTTGCACATATTGGACCCAACTCTAGATCAGTTATGAAATTCTGTCTTTAATGTAACTATAATCTTCTGGACACCTCAAATAGAATTAAGAAGTAATAACATTTTCAAATCAATTGAATGATATTATAGAATGCAAATCCAGTTTGTTACTTATATAGTGAGAACAGGCAGCTGGAGCAATTTATAAGAAGAGAGAGAGGGAGGGAGGGAGGGAGGGAGGGAGGGAGGGAGGAAGGAAGGAAGGAAGACAATTTTTTCTCTGGCTAGCAAGTAAGCCTAGATTTTCTAGAGATGTCAATCCCTAACTATTAATTACAGTGATACCTTGTCTTACAAATTTAATTGGTTTCAGGATGAGGTTCGTAATGTGAAAAGTTCATAAGATGAAACAATGTTTCCCATAGAAATCAATGGAAAAGCGATTAATGCGTGCAAGCCCAAAATTCACCCCTTTTGCCAGCCAAAGTGCCCGTTTTCGCACTGGTGGGATTCCCCTGAGGATCCCCTCCATAGGAAACCCCACATCCAGACTTCTGTGTTTTTGCAATGCTGCAGGGGAATCCCAGCAGGAGAATCCCAGCATCGCAAAAATGGGCGTTTCGCTGGCAACAGAAGTCCAGATGTGGGGTTTCCCAGCAAGGGGAGCCTCAGCGAAATCGCAGCATTTGCGATGTTGCGATTTTGTTGAGGCTTCCCTCACTGGGAAACCCCCACCAGCACGAAAATGGGCACTTCGCTGGCAATGGAAGTCCAGAGGTGGGGCATCCCAGCGGCGGCGGCGGCGGGTTTGTAAGATGAAAATAGTTTGGAAGAAGAGGCAAAAAACCCTTAAACCCCGGGTTCGTATCTTGAAAGGTTTGTATGACGAGGGGTTCATAAAACGAGGTATCACTGTATATTGTAATACTCAAGCAGATCAAATATTAATTCCTACTACATATACAAAATTATTCTTTATTATGTTTATTGCTTTTCAAAGAAAAATTATTTTTTGTACCGGTATAATTCACAGTAATTCAAGCTGCTTGGACCTATATATTAAAATGTCTAGGTCGGTGATGGTGAGCCTTTTCAGCACTGAGTACCCAAACTGGAATGTACGTGCATGTGTGTACATGTGCCATATGCTGGAGCACTGGAAACTCAAAAACCAGCTGGCCAATGCATGCATGCCATTTTTGGACTGATTTCTGGGCTGTTTTCAGGCCATTTGGGGGGCATTTTCAGGCCCAGAAAACAGGCCAAAAACAGCCCAGATAAGGCCTGAAAAATGGTTTGGGTTTTGGCCATTTTCCAGTGCTCTGTCGTTCATGGAAACCTGCATGCTGGAATCCAGAAGAGCAGTTGGCAATGACTTGACATATGTTCGTCATCATTCTGCCATACTTGACATATGTTCGTCATCATGGGTCTAGGTCAGGGGTAGGTCTATTGCTGCCAATAGACCTGCCAATAGACCTACCTGCCTTCCATTCAGGACCTGTATACTGCACCAGTCAAAAAGAGGGCTGGGAAAATATTTACTGACCCCTCACATTCTGGACATAAACTGTTTCAACTCCTATCCTCAAAACGCCGCTACAGAGCACTGCACACTAAGACAACTAGACACAAAAACATTTTTTTCCCGAATGCCATCACTCTACTAAACAAATTATTCCCTCAACACTGTCAGACTTTTTACTAAATCTGCACTTTTATTCTACTAGTTTTTCTCATCATTCCTATCATCCTTTTCCTCCCACTTAGGACTGTATGACTGTAACTTGTTGCTTGTATCCTAAGATTTTTATTAATATTGATTGTTTCTTCATTGCTTATTTGACCTCTATGACAATCATTAAGTGTTGTACCACATGATTCTTGACAAATGTATCTTTTTCTTTTATGCACGCTGAGAGCATATGCACCAAGACAAATTCCTTGTGTGTCCAATCACACTTGGCCAATAAAATTCTATTCTATTCTATTCTATTCTATGACATGTGGACTTCAACTTCCAGAATTCCTGACCTAGCATGATTTGCTCAGGAATTCTGGGACTTGAAGTCCACAATTCATAGAAGAGCCAACCCCTGATCTAGGTAATCTTTATTCTTGTTTTTTCTCTCTCTCTCTCTTTCTCTCTCTCTCTCTCTTTCTCTCTCTCTCTCTCTCACACACACACACACATATTCTTTACTGGATTTTTTATCAATAGTGTACTATTAGTGCTCCCCCCCACACACACACACACTCTCCCTCCTCCAGTTCCTTCTTCAGTTCCTTCACTATGAGTCTGGTTGCAACCATCGTATTTTAAAATGTAATTAATGCATCAACACCCAAAAGGTATACAGAGTTTAAACAGCAGGCAGATAATATAGATTTGCCAATGAAATATTCAAAGCAATGTCTTGTGTTATCTTATAGTGGTGGGAACTATATACTGCTTATGCATGCATTACTATTGATAATGTGTGAAATACCTTCTTAAATATGTCTAAGAACATGAGCATGACAAGTAGATGTATAAGCTTACAGGGATTCAGAAAGATTTTATTCCAGGAACTGACCCAATCCACATTTTGTGAATTAATCCTTTGAATGTTATATCATATATCACATTATTATATGTCACATTCAATAATCTTGTTCTTAACTCAAAAACTGTATCAAAATGCATACATTAATTGCATATTCAGGGTAAAATATTTCAAATTGCATATAGGATGGCAAAAACAGTTCAGAATTATGTATTTCAGTATTCAGTGTATCACTAGCCTGATTTACAGAATTATCTAATATTTAAAATTTTCTCTCCATTTGGAAAAAATATGCGATAATATTAAAGCTGTACAACTGACAAACAATGATGTGGTTACTTTCTGAGAGCCAGTGCACAGTTGGAGGCACCAGTACTTCATCTAGTGCCTCCAACTATAGCTTTCACCGTCCAAATTCAAAATATTATTGGCACGCTGCCTAGGGAATTTATGAATTACCATTGCCAAGACCATCAGACTCAAGACAGTATCACTGATAAAGGAATTTAGCATTATCGTTATCGGAAGCATTACTTTTCTGAATTAATACTCCAGTGTTCTGTTGACATAGAACTTTTATTGCCAAGCACTTCATTTTTATCTTGACACTGTTGCTTCAAGTTTTCTGGCATTTTCATTAAAATGGGATTTATATTGTTATGTAAACAAGTTTTTTAAAAATAAAATAAAATAAAAGCCACTCACAGGGTACAAAATCAAATACTGCCTTAACAAGAGCACCATTCTACTTATGATCAAATAATTTCCCAGGGAAAGGGCAGGAGGGTTTTCTCCCTAAAAATAGCTCTAACATTCTGCATATTCCCCATTAGACAACTTAATGTGATCCAGCCAGAATCAATTTGTTTGAAAATTCTTAAACATTGGAGAGTAGCCTTTGAATCAGAACCCTTATGCCCAAATAAGCATATCAAACAGCTTTAATACAGTTAGTACTCAACTTAGAACAGCTCATTCAGTGACTGATCAAAGTTACAACATATAGATATAAAACCAGAAAAAAAAAATCTGGTATATTATCAGAAAACTATAATAAGGGTGGCGCAGCAGGTAGAGTGCGGTACTGCAGGCCATTGAAGCTGACTGTAGATCTGTAGGTCAGCGGTTCAAATCTCATCACTGGCTGAAAGTTGACTCAGCCTTCCATCCTTCCGAGGTGGATAAAATGAGTGGGTAATATGCTGGCTCTGTTAAAAAGTGCTATTGCTAACATGTTGTAAGCCACCCTGAGTCTAAGGAGAAGGGTGGCATAAAAATTGAATGAATGAATGAATGAATGAATGAATGAATGAATGAATGAATGAATAAATAAATAAATAAATAAATAAGGGACTGCATATTTAATAATACATGTGTTAACACCATCAAGAATTGTATTTGCACAATGTAAAAATGAAGACACACTTACAGATGAAAGTATAATTAGATTGTGCAGAGATGGATAGATTAATATTATAAAAGGTAAGGAAGAAACAGAATACTTCCTAATAAGGGATATGTTTTATCAAAGGTTGGATAAAAGAGGTGAAAAATAAAAGGTGAAAGGTTGATACTATATATAAGAAAAGAATGCAAGACATTGTATTACATATAAGTAAATATCAATATTAATATTATAGTTGTTATTACTATTACTATCACTATTAACATTATTGTATATTATAAGTAAATGGTGTAAGAATCATATTATAAAGAAGTAATTATTAGTATTTTAAGTATGGATGTTATTATCAATATTACTCTCACTATCAGTTTATTAAGACTGTGTATGAACAAATGGATCCAAACAATGCACTGCTAAGTATTTATGTAATTTAAAGAAATGCATAAATACAGTGATCCCCCGCTCGTTGCGAGGGTTCCGTTCCAGGAACCCCCGCAACGAGCGGGTTTTCGCGAAGTAGCGCTGCGGAAGTACAAACACCATCTGCGCATGTGCAGATGGTATTTTTACTTCCGCAGCGCTAGCGAGGAGCCGAAGATTGAGGACTCAGCTCGGAAGCTGCACGGGTGTTTTAAAAGGTCTCCGCCGGCATGGGGGGCTTCTTAGCACCCCCCCAAACCCGAGTTGGGGGTTCGGGAGGTGGTAGGAAGCCCCCCATGCCGGCGGAGACCTTTTAAAACACCCGTGCAGCTTCCGAGCTGAGTCCTCAAGCCAAGCGCAGAAGTTAGCCTTGAATCCCTTTGAATCCCGCCGCTTCTGCTGGATACGGGCGATGGGGGGGCGAGCTGCCACAGCCCCTGGCTTCCGCGCTGCTCGTCCCACCCACCGCCCGTATCCAGCAGAAGCTGCTGGATTCAAAGTGCTGCTGGGAGCCGCAGGCGAAAGGAGCTCGGGCATCGGAGCGCGGCGCCAGGCATTGTTCTCCGGACCCCGCCCGCTCAGCCCCGCGGTGGCCCTTTCCCTCTCCAGGCTGCGGGCGGGGTCCGGAGAACAATGCCCGAGCTCCTTTCGCCTGCGGCTCCCAGCCCACCGCCTGTCTCCTGCTGCCCGGTTTAGCCAGGACACGAGCGGCGAAATGACTTGGAGGAATGTGAAGCTGAAACCATTCCTCCAAGTCATTTCGCCGCTCGTGTCCTGGCTAAACCGGGCAGCAGGAGACAGGCTTTGAGTTTTGGCTGCGGGGGGAGAAGTAGGACTTTCCTAACTCCCTCGCCCCGCAGCCAAAACTCAAAGCCTGTCTCCAACGCGCGCTACGATCTTCCGGGCGAGCCAGGCTCAGCGGATCAAGGCAGCCGCTTGGGCCGAGAGGAGCCGGCCTTGATCCGCTGAGCCTGGCTGGCCCGGAAGATCGTAGCGCGCGTTGGCTGCACCGGCGGCGAAATCGCTCGCCGCTGCAGCCAACGCGCGCTACGATCTTCCGGGCGAGCCAGGCTCAGTGACGGAAGGCAGCCGCTTGGGCCGAGAGGAGCCGGCCTTGATCCGCTGAGCCTGGCTGGCCCGGAAGATCGTAGCGCGCGTTGGCGGATCAAGGCCGGCTCCTCTCGGCCCAAGCGGCTGCCTTCCGTCACCTGATTGCTCTTCGCCGGCGGGATGCAAAGTGCTGGGGTGGGGGAGTGTCCTGACAGCCCCCCCACCCCAATGCTTCACCTCCCGCCGGGCAAGAGCGCTCGGGTGGCAGCTTCTTCTAGATACGGGCAATGGGCGGGACAGAGAAGCGGGGAGAATCAGGAGGCTCCTTTGGCAGCTGGGGGCTGCCCTGCTTTGTTGTTTTGGCTGCAGCAGGTGACAGGCAGCCTCCAGCCGCCAAAGGAACCTCCTGATTCTCCCCGCTTCTCTGTCCCGCCCATCGCCCGTATCTAGAAGAAGTTGCCACCCGAGCGCTCTTGCCCGGCGGGAGGCGAAGCATATGGGTGGGGGGGCTGTCAGGACACCCTCCCACCCCAGCACTTTGCATCCCGCCGGCAAAGAGCAATAAGGCAGCAGCTTCTGCCGGACACGGGCAATGGGCGGGACAGAGAAGCGGGAAGAATCAGGAGGTTCCTTTGGCGGCTGGAGGCTGCCTGGCACCCGCTGCAGCCAAAACAACAAAGCCAGGCAGCCCCCAGCTGCCAAAGGAGCCTCCTGATTCTCCCCGCTTCTCTGTCCCGCCCATTGCCCATGTCCGGCAGAAGCTGCCTCCCGTGCCGATGTTCCCCGCCAAGCCCAGTTCGGCTTCCCTGGCTGCTTGGCCAGAGGGGGGGGGCTTGGCCAAAAGGGGCTGGAGACGCAGCGATTTGCCTCCCGCCCCTCGCCCCTGTGCCACCGGCACGTCATCTTCCCTCCCAGACAAAAAGGCCGGCCTTTGGGGATGAAGGGGTGTGTTCAGCTCTGCGTCTCCAGCTCCTTTCGGCCGAGCCCCCCCCCCCCCCGGCCAAGCAGCCAGGGAATCCGAGCCAGGCTTGGCAGGGAACATCGGCACGGGAGGCAGGAGACGATCGGGCGACCGGAGCAGCAGCCAGGGAAGCCGAGCTGCGTATGGCGGTGATGGCGGCCGTCTCCTGCCTCCCGCGCCGATGTTCCCCGCCACGCCCGGCTCGGCTTTCCTGGCTGCTTGGCCGGGAGCTGGATGCTGGTGGTGGCGGAGGAAGGCGAATGCGGCTTGGAAGCTGGGAGGGGGGCAGAATATGGGAGGAGAGAGGCTTGCAATAGAGGGTGGAGGAAGCGGCCATGGGAGGGCGAGCTGCCTCAGGGAGGAGGATCGGGCGGGACCAGGTGGGGGCTGGAATTTCTCCGCCAGGGCGAAGGGCGGGCGAGCGGGTGCTGGGGAGGGCTTCTCGCCCTCCCGACAGCAAGAGGGGGGAGTGAACGGCGTGGGCAGGCGGGGTTTGCGTGGGCGGTGGGGAAACTCCTCGCTGACGCCAGCAAGAGGGGGAAGACCCAGGGAAGCCACTGCCATCTACGCATGCGTGCCCGGCACGCATGCGTAGATGGTATTTTGACTTCCGGGTTGAAAAATCGCGAATTACCCTGTTCGCAATGGTCGGGGACGCAATAACCGGGGGATCACTGTAAATATATTTTTTTAAAAACTTACAATGGCAATGAAAAAAGGGATATATGACCAATGATCATATCTCCTTTGGCAGCATCCCACTGGTTACGTGTTCGGATTTCAGATTCTTGGCAGCTGGTTCATACTTATCCCCTTCCATGACCTCCTGACAAGCATAACCAATGAGGAAGCCAGATTCACTTAACAACTGGGTTACTAACTTATCAACTGTTGTGATCCGCTTAACAAATGTGTCAAGGAAGTCTGTAAAATGGGGCAACATTTACTTAACAAATGTCTCACTTAACAACAGAAAGTTTGGGCTCCGTTGTGGTCATAAATCAAGTACTACCTGTATGTGAAACTATCACACTTTTTTTTTTCCTTCCGGGACTTTGCTAGTCCACTCCTTTACAAGGGAAGTCACTAACACCAGTGAGTTTAGTTACATCATCACCAACTACATCATCAGCTTCTTTAATTTATATAAGAGCAGATAGGGGAAAGATCAGTTTTTATCTGGACCACATATTGCAGTTTTTATCTGGACCACATATTGCAATCTTGATAGGAATAGCTTTCCTATCTTCTACATTAATAAAGATTGGGAGAGGGGAAGGGCTTTAAAAAGTTAAGTTGAAATTGGCCTGCTGGACAAAAGCAGCATGATAATAATAAATTAATTGCAATAAAGAGCATCACAATTTATTTCTGTGCTAATAACAACCTTGGCATATTCTGTCATAGCCTCAATTTGAACCATAAAATAACCATGATTGGAACATTTCCTATCCATAAGCAATACCAGTGGCAACTATGAATGTTCTTATTCTAAAAATTGTTGTGATTTCCCCCCCTGAATTCTCTGCAAACTCAGATTATCCTCCTGGAATGTGATAATACTGAACTAAAAAGGAAACCAGGGACTTTACTCTAAGAAACTAAGACTCTTACATTCAGTGTAACATATTTATGTTTACCATTGCTTTGGAGCCCAAAAATACACATTGCCCAATCTGCTCTACACATTTCAGTGTTCGTTCGACCTTCCAGAATGAGTATCTTGCAAAGGAAATGTAATTATTTCTTTAACATATAGCCTCTTCCAACTGGGAGCCCTACATGGCATTGGTCCAGAATACCTCCAGGACCGCTTGCTGCAACACAAATCCCAGTGACCAATTAGGTCCCATAGAGTTGGCCTTCTCTGGGTCCCATCGACAAAACAATGCCATCTGGCAGGACCCGGAGGAAGAGCCTTCTCTGTGGTGGCCCCGGCCCTCTGGAATCAGCTCCCCCCAGTGATTAGCACTGCCCCCACCCTCCTTGCCTTTCGTAAACTTTTGAAAACCCATCTATGTCACCAGGCATGGAGGAATTGATATATCCTTAGCTGTCTTGACTTTATGTATGCTGTGTTAGGGTTATATGATTGGTTTTTAATAGGGGTTTTTAAAACTGTTTTAATATTGGATTTGTAAATGATGTTTTTACTTGTTGTGAGCCACTCTGAGTCCTCAGAGAGGGGCGGCATACAAATCCAATAAATAATAATAACCAATAAATTATTATTATATTATTATTATTATTATTATTATTATTATTATTATTATTATTATTATTAAGCATCTGCAATGGGCTGAACTTACCATGAATGCAGACATTCCACCTGGCAATTCCATCATCATCATCATCATCATCATCATCATCAAATTAATTACCCTTTCAAACTTTTTCCTTCAAGACCAGAAACCAGGGTACAGCCTAGATACCTAGATTAACAGAGTTGGAAAGAACCTAGTAGGTCATCCAGTCCAACCCCCATCCAAGCAGGAGACTCTAGACCATTTCTGACATATGGCAGTCCAGTCTCTTCTCGAAAGCCTCCTTCCTCTCTGTGTCAGTGCTTCAAATATTGGAACACTGAAACAGCCAAAATATCCCACTCATGAAATTCTTATTTCACTTTAGCTCGATCCCATCACCTCTTGAATAATATTGGGAAAATCTTGAGAGCTGCTTTCTTGGTTATACATTCAAAGCTCCAGCATCACCATTCAGCCAGTTGAGATCATGCCTAAGGCAGGAGATCTGGGATAGCATGAAAAAAAAACTTACCATTTTTGCCTGGTGGTATTTTTAATACCAAGAATGAAAAGAAAGGCTTTTGGGGTTTTCTGTCTCATGAATCTTGAAGAGCATACACATTGACAAGAGTAAAGGTATTTGCTGCATCTTCTCAGGTATGTTTTAGATGGCCATAACACTGGACACTTTAAAAAGATAAACAATCCATCAGACATTTCCTTCCAGTTTGAGCAGAATTCCATATTCCATTAAGTATGACAACCATATCTTTTTTTTTTTGCTTTTTTTGTCCATGGTTCTGCTATACGACTTTTCTCCCATCAGCTGTTAAGCCGCACACCAGATATTCACACAGCAGTTGCATATTGTTTTCTAGATATGTGACAAGAGACTTCCGTAGGGGGGGGAGCCATTCTGGAAGCTGACTTTTTGCTTCACAGCATGCTAAATTCCTATTTAATTCATTTAATTTTTAAAAAGTATGTGTATCTGAGAGTGTGTGTATTTAGCAAAGTAGGACAAGCAGCCTGGAGAGTATCGAAGAAAGTGACAGCAGGCATTTTGATGTCGGCAGGCACCATGTTGCCTAATCCTATTATGTAGACAACTGAAAGTGTCACTTTTTTGTTGCCAGTTCCTTGTGGGCAGTTCTTTTAAATGAAGAACAGTATAATGTGAACTTTATAAATATACCGAGCCTGAGTTTGGAGGAATGAAATGGTCTCCACAGTGTTATTTGTTTGAAATCTGTGGCTTTATATCAGGAGCATATTTGGTCCCCAAAATGTGAGTTGCCTCTTTTACAATCTAGAGAATGCTTCTTATTTTTAATTTTCCTGCTTGGAAAATTGGAAAGGCTCCCCTGCTGCAGCTTTTGCCCTGCATCACACAAAAGAGTTTTCTTCTTATGCCCTGTCAGCCATTCTCGGTCCACATGCTAAAATAGATGCGTACAATCTTTAACAGACTTTACTTAATGCTGGAATCCCACTCTGGCACAAGTGGAGCCAGGAGGAAATAAAAACTGAATTTCATTTCAAATGTATATTGAACAATTATTTTCCTTTTAACTGTAAGAATAAATGCTTCTTTTCTATGTATTTAATAAGTTACATATTCATTTGCACCAACATTATTACTGAGAACAATTATTATTACTGAGGGAAGGCTGAAAGTAGCTGTGCTGAAATTTCTGAGGATCTGAAAGAAGTGGACTATCTGGACTTCTTTCAGTAAGAGCTCAGGCAGCATTGATCAAATTATTGGATGACTTCTGGAGAGCACAGGGTGTCTTTACTCTTCTTGATCTTTCAGAAGTCTTGGATGCCAACATTCTCTCTGAGAAAGTTCAGAGGCATGGAGGTGTGTGAATGGTATTGTGCTGGTTCTCCTCCTTCCTCTGTGGATGCTTCCAATTGGTATTGATGAAGGGAAAGGTCCAGCCAATG
Source organism: Erythrolamprus reginae (assembly GCF_031021105.1). NCBI lineage: Eukaryota > Metazoa > Chordata > Lepidosauria > Squamata > Dipsadidae > Erythrolamprus > Erythrolamprus reginae. Next base: position 199,576,337 of record NC_091950.1, read on the forward strand.
GCACCATCATGTAGGGTGCCATGGGGTTTGGTTCTTTCTCCACTCCACATGAAGCCACTGTATGAGGTCATCCAATAGTCTGGAGTGAGGAATCATTAGTAGGCTGATGATAGTCATTTCCACCCCACATCTAAGTGATGGTGTGGATGTTCTGTCTCACTCATTAGAAGCCATGGGAGTGTCTGATTGAGGCAAAGCAGGCTTTGGTTCAACCCAAGCAAGAACAAACAGCTCTTGGTTTTTAGGTCTAGCTTTTGGGTTTTAGACTTCCCTTCTTTGGTTTGGATATGGTGTCACTGCCCCTAGCAGATCCAGTGCAATGGGGGTCTGGGAGGTCCATCTGAACTTGCAGTTCCTGACTGAGGGACTTTGCACAACTTTGGGTTTCTCCCTTTCCTGAACTTGGAAGCCTGTTCCTCATGACAACTAAACCAAACTATTGGATTGCACTGTACATGGGGTTGTCTTTGAAGAGCATTTAAAAGCTTCAGTGGGTGCAGAATGCAGAAGCACAGGGATTTAATTATGTTGGTTATTCAGCATGTGTGATACCACTAGTCTGAAAGCTGCATTGACTCCAAGTGTGTTTCCCAGTACAATTTATGATGCTGGCAGTCACCTTGAAAGCCATATGTGGCTTGAGATTGGGCTATTCATGGAAATGTCTATTTTACCTGTCTTACCCCATTCAGCAGGAGTGGCATGCTCTGGTTGGGGTTGGCTAGGAATATCAGAGGGAACAGCTGATAAGGAGAGATTTTTCTGCCATGTTGCCCACTCTTTGGAACGTCATTGCCTCTGAGATTATACTATCCTTGACCCTGCTATAACTACTATCAATGTACTTAATCAGCAGAGGTGGTATTCAGCTGGTTCTGACCGGTTCTCATGAACCGGTAGTGGAAATTTTGAGTAGTTCAGAGAGCTGGAAAATACCATCTCTGGCCTAATTACAAATACTGTATATACCACCTTCCTTCAGACCAAAGGGAAGACAAGCATTTGATTTCTATTATCTGTTTGTTCTGTCTTCAGGAAACAGTTAACTTTGGTTTGCCTGCTCCTGTATATGTCTATGCTAGTCATTATGCTTATCTCACATACAAGCCATCACATGACAGTCATCCAATTCTATTGTAATAATGGCAATTGATTTGAATGATCTGGATGGGTCCGTGCAGGACTGCTTTCTTCATCGTTTCCAGCTTCTGGACCATCTTCAAGTGTAGAGCATTGCAAGAATCCCATTGTGAGTTTATTAGAGGAAGGGGCACTGAGACTAAACAATCTCAATACAAGTAAGATTGTAACTGTATTGTTAACTGTAATATAACAGAAGAAAACTAGGCATAGGTTGTCTTTGCTCTGAAATTACTTCTATCCTAAGAAACAGAGTTAATTCTTTTCACTAGAAACAACCAACAGAGTCTTTGCAGTACATTTACACAATAGAGTAGCTGAAGTTTTGCTCTCTCTCATTTATGTATTAATTTTATTGCTGCAATTCTGCAAAAATGAAAAAATGAAGAGAAAGAAAAATTACAGTAAGAGGCAAAATAACAAATTCAAAACAAAACAGATTCAGAAAGGGTAAAGGAAAGAGGGGGAAAGATGGGGAAAACCAACAAAACAAAATACATAAATCAATAACACTAGAGATCTTAATGAATGTTTGAGTTACACAAATCAAGAGCCAGTATAAAGGCCTAGAAAGAACATATTGTCAACTTGTCATGCTCTGAAGTTTCCATAGATGGGGAATTGAGCCTCAGTCAAAACAACACACATCTTAGCTGTCAAGGCCAACTCCACAGAAACCAGTATTGTCCAGAGGGAGTGACTTCTATGACCAGTGAAATTGCTTCATTGGGGAACATGACTAATGACACATCTTGGGAGAGGAAGAAACAGGGGCAAGGTGCAAACTGAGGGAGGTCAGAGCCAGCTTCACTTGATCCATTCTGACATGTTGCTCCTAATAAACAACTGGATTTTTCTTGAAACCTTGCTTGAGGCTCCTGCTTTCATTAGGGAATCGGTCGGACCCATATTTCTTCAACCCATATTTCTTTGCTGGTTTCTTTTCAATAATGTACTATTAGTGCTCTCACTCTCCCTCCTTCCCTCCCTTTCTTTCTATCTCCCCCTCTCACACACAAAACCAAACACAAATACATATATGCATGTATATCATGTTTCCCTGAAAATAAGCCCTAGTGAAGGGTGTGTGTGTGTGTGTGTGGTCAGCACAGGAGGTTGGCAAATGCATGCTGGCCAACAGTGTCTGTCAACTGCGGCCTGTACAGTGAGGTGAGTTGTTTACTTGTCCAAGGAGTCGGTAGAAGCAGAGGCGGGAGGTGACACGCAATCTGAATGCATTGTGTGGGCTGCAGGAAAGCTTAGAGTTGGGGGGCTGGAGCAATGGGCAGGCACAGGAGGCTCATCTTCATATGGCAACACCAGCAACAGACAGAGACAGAGGCATGGCCGAAAGGCGATCCAAATATGCCAGGCAGACTACAGGAAAGTTGAGAGTCAGTGGGCCAGAGCGGGCAGGTGGCCAAGGGGGACTGTAGAGCCCCAGAATGCACTGACTAAGGAGCCAGTGGCCTGCAGCTGCTGCTAGTTACCGTTGGTCCCTGTGCACTTGCTATATCTAGTGTGTGCACCAGGGGGCATGACACCCAATCAGGCTGATCACCCTGAAATTGTATTTTACCAAAAATAAGCTGTAGTGCTTATTTAGGATCAGGTCTTATTTTGCGGAAAACGTGGTCTGATGCAATCAGAGACAAGGGAATGTTTATTCAGACAGGAAGGGATAGTAAATGTGCTGGGAAATAAGGATAACAAATAGAGAAGAAAGAAATGCATTATTTGTCAGCCTTACCGGATAGGAAACATGACCAGATACATTTACTTTATTATAAAGTTACATTAACAGAATCTTGCAAGATTGAAAGTACAATTCTCTTGCTTACTCCTTTAAAGCTTGAGAAACTAAGAAGGGTCCCTTCTGAGCCTCTTGCCCAAACCACTGTCTGGATGCAGATTAGGTGGGCTTCTTATCTGATTATTCCCTAAAAAGCATTTTTGGGCCATTTTCTCAAGGTGTTTCTCATATACCGTTATATTATTAAATTGTCTAGTTCAGCTCTAGAGGTGCCATTATACTCTTCTCCAACAACTTTGATTCTGACCTTATTAGTAATGTATACTTGTAACCAATGTTCCCTCTAATTTTTTTTTCGGTGTGGGCGGAAAAGTATAGTGTCTAAGCGGCAGTCCCTTTGGGACTGGGCGGCATAGAAGTACAAATAAATAAATAAATAAATAAATAAAATACATAAATAAATAAATAGATAAATAAATAAATAAATAAGAAAAAAATTACCTTCTTTTTTATTAAAATAAATTAATAATAAAACAAAACCAAAATCTATTACTATTAAAACTAAAACAACCAGCAAAACCAAAAACACAACTTAATAAATCCATGCTTTAAAATCTTCATTCTTAAATATTTATCATAGTATTGTAGTAATCTAGTAATACTATGAAACTCTAGCTGAACACCAATGCATCAATTAATATATTTCCATAAATTATACTTTTCTATAATTTCATTCAACATTTCCAAGCTCAATTAATTTTCAGGCACTTAGCATTTACTATTATTAACTTTCATCAATCTTCTACATTTCCAAGTATATTTTAAATTCATAATACAAACTCATAAAACCATACAGTACATATCATAAACCCCTTATTTATCATATTTTGGGGTGCGCGGCCGTGCAGCCATGCACCTTAGAGTGAACAGTGATTGTAACCCAATAAATCCAGTGCTAGTCTGATTAAATGCATACTGTAGTCAGAGAGGGGCAGCATACAAATCCAATGAATAAATAAATAAATATCTATATAGGGGTAGCATACCCACTTCCTTAATCCTTGTGCTTCTGGTAATATAATAAGCTAATTTATGATTCAGTGAAATTATGTTCTGATCTTCAGTTCTAAACAAATTTCTGGAAATTCTCCCAGAACTGCAAATTATTTGAAAAACAAGGACAGATTTGCCACAGAGAAAAAAGTTCAAATATTAGGTAAGTTCCATGTGTTGGATGCAATTTCCCCCAAATAACCTTTCTTTAAACCTGACTTTCTTAAATTTCTACAACATAACTTTTTAAAATCTTATTCATTTGTTTCATGAAACATTGTGTCATGAAACGTATAAGATCTCTAAATATACTTTTAAAATAATATTTTGAAATGGACACAAATCAAGTTGATAATAATGAAACCATTTACACTGGATTCTGTTTTCTCCTTATACCAAATCCCCCTTCTTTATATCTATTCCATATAAAGCCAAACATTTCATTTCACTGAAAAAAGGATTTTTCTACCCAGCAATTCTGAAAGGCTACAAAGACCTGACTTTATTTATATTTGACTTCTTTTTATTGCATTTGTATCTTTTATATTGTTGTAAGCCACCCCGAGTCTTTTGGGATTGGACAGCATAGAAATTGAAATGATGATGATGATGATGATGATGATGATGATGATGATGATGATAGGAAAAGCATCAGAAAAGAAGCACATTGGAGAGTAAAACTGGAAATACTTGTCTGGATCAGAGGTGGGTTCCTGTTGGTTCAGACTGGTTCTATAAACCCAATAGTGGGAATTTTCTCTCTGCTCGCTGAGCCAGCCCTGGTGGCTAACTACACACTGAACCAGCACTCTCAGTAGCACCATAGCTGTCACTACCTTGTTTTTCATTTCTGCGCATGTGCAGAAGCTGTTTTTTGCTTCTGCACATACGCAGAAGCTGGATTTTCAGCACTGCATATGCATGTGTGCCCCCACGGCATGTGAGGAAGCGAACCAGCAATGAGGTAAGTCTGTAAACACCTCTGGTCTAGATCCCAAATTTTTCTATACATTTGTGACTTCCTGAAGAAATGGACCTGCCTCCATTTTTCATAAAATTAGAGAAAGGGAGGGAGGGAGAGGTGGGGAGAGAGTTAAAAGAAAGAATGGGGGGAGAGAGAGTCTCACAAAATGAAGGATATCTTTCTTCCCTTCTTCCTTTCTTTTCTCCTTCCCCTTCTTTTTCTTCCTTTCCCCTTTTTTCTCAAGGAGACCAGTTTGTTTGGCAATGCAATCCTTGCCCAGGGCAATGTAGCACTGTGTTCATTGCTCTCACCTTGCAATAGATCAGGATGTGACATAATGCATTCTTTCCACCAAAGCTGGGGCCTTCTTAGATTCTTGAATCATTTAAATTGGTGGCTCTGAAGGTTCTTTTTTTAAAAAAGAGCTGGTCCAAGACATATTTTTAAAACTTGTGACAGCCAACCAAGGTTATGTGCTTCTGCTATTAAGGTATGGTACGTTTTCATTTATTCGTAAACATGGCCTTGTCAGATAAATTGTTAACAACATTTCCATAGTTTTGAACATAGAATATTTGCTTGATGTAGCATTCACTGGAGCCTGAGATTAGAATGCAAAAAAGGCCATATATGATGTAATGTAAAAATACAATGTTTTTATACTATAGATGTCAATGGAAGAACCTTCTCAAATGCAAAATAAGTATCTTCAATATTAGTATGAAATAAAATATGTTTCCAGACCATAGTATTTTATTATTTCCACATAAGGAAGACTGATGTTTGGATGTGGCAGTGGAGATAAAAATAAGTCTATTAACTAGATAAATGAACTTGGTCAACTGAAATTTAAAGAATGGGTTAAGAGAAAAAACTGGTCAGTTTGAAGGGATTTTGTTTTTTTGTAATTTCTCAGCTAGAGGGATTTAAATGAAAATTACCACTGACCATTGGATCTCTCTAAAACCACTCTTCCAGATCTAAATAAATGAAGCCATTTAGGTGGTGTAATTCTTCCGAATGTGGTGCCAGAGCCACCTCAGGTCTTCAGAGAAGGGTGGCATACAAATCTAATGAATGAATGAATGAATGAATGAATGAATGAATGAATGAATGAATGAAAGGTAGGTAGGTAGGTAGATAGATAGATGGATGGATGGATGGATAGATAGATAGATAGACAGACAGACAGACAGACAGACAGACAGACAGACAGACAGACAGACAGATAGATGGATGGATGAATAAATATATATATAATCTGGTCTAGCATACCAATTGTAATATGTTAAATTACTCCAGAGGATTCCCCAATGGTTGTGAAAATGATTGGGATCACTCAGATTTACAATTATTTTTTTCTTACTATGGCAAAAATCCTTATTTTCATGTGCTCTGATAGCCACAATCAAAAGAATATATATGTTCGTATGTGCCAATCAAAACTGGCTTAAGAAATGTGACTATCTGAACTGGAATAGAAAGGGGCGCGCACGCGCGCACGCACACACACACCATGTCAAGATATTTAATGTCTTTGCTTTGTCATATTATTGTGACATGCAAAGCAGAAAACACTGCAAGACACCATGCATCTTATAGCACGGGTTCAAGCTCGCTGTGTCATGTTACCATCACAAGACATTTCATGATGTTTTCCTCATTCGCGGAGTTGGGGTGGGCGTGGCCTGCACATGACACATTCAGCACAAGGGCAGCCAGTTTGAAACCCTCTGTCTTAAAGGGAAGAGGAGGAGAAAGAGAGCTTCCTGAATCACAATGAAGCATAATTGGGAACCCTATCTGATATGGTAGATAGCCAATAAGTGCAGATAAATGTTTGAAAAATGTTCGGAAACTCCAGATCGTGCGGAATGCAGCTGCGAGAGCAATCATGGGCTTCTCTAAGTATGCCCATGTTACTCCAACATTCCGCAGTCTGCATTGGTTGCTGATCAGTTTCTGGTCACAATTCAAAGTGTTGGCTATGACCTATAAAGCCCTTCATGGCACCGGACCAGAATATCTCAGGGACCGCCTTCTGCCGCACGAATCCCAGTGACGGGTTAGGTCCCACAGAGTCGACCTTCTCTGGGTCCCGTCGACTAAACAATGTCGTCTGATGGGACCCAGGGGAAGAGCCTTCTCTGTGGTGGCTCCAACCCTCTGGAACCAGCTCCCCCCAGAGATTAGGATTGCCCCCACCCTCCTTGCCTTTCGTAAACTCCTTAAAACCTACCTCTGCCATCAGGCATGGGGGAATTGAAACATCTCCCCCTTGCCCATGTTGTTTTGGTGTATGATTAATTGTGTGCTTGTTTTTTATATATATTGGGGTTACTTTTATGAACTTTTTAACCTAAAACTGTAATTTAGATTGCTAAATATTAGATTTGTTACTTTGTACTGTTTTTGCCATTGTTGTGAGCCGCCCCGAGTCTGCAGAGAGGGGCGGCATATAAATCCAATAAATTTAATCTAATCTATAATGACAAAGGAATGTAGATCAGATCGTTGGAAGGAGAAAGAGTTTCCCAAACTATTAAAGGAGGAAAAGGGATATTTCCCAGTCCTGGTAAAGTGGAAAGCATGAAAAGAGAATTTAAACAAGCCTACCTTGATTTCCGGTATAAAATGGGGAATAGAGAAACCCTGGCATGCTTTAAATATTTTGCTATTCTACTTACAATAATGAAGCATCTTCCTGGAATCGTTGCTATTTATGTTTTTTGACCGTGAAGATCTGGCAGAACTACACTGGGGACACACTCCCTTAAACCATTACCATAAAACCCCCATTATTTAATAAAAACCTAGTCCGAAAAGCCATTAAGCAATCCTTCATTGGCAGAACACTTGCTTTCTGTAGAGAAAGTCCCACATTGAATCTCTGACATCTCCAGATAAAGCTGTAAAAATCCTGGCAAGCCATTTCCAGTCAACTTTGCTAAGACTTTGCAAAGTCTTATGGTTGCCTCCGTATTCCTAAACTTAGTTTGTGCTCAATTATTTTACCCATTGGTAAACACAAGGAGTAATTTAACATTGTGTGCTTTGCACATGTCTCTGTTCTCCAACCATGTGTGTTTCTATTTTGTATGTAATGAAAGCAGTGTAGGGCAGGGGTAGGCAAAGTGTTCGGAAACTTCAGATCGTGCAGAATGCAGCTACGAGAGCAATCATGGGCTTTCCAAGATATGCCCATGTTACACCAACACTCCGCAGTCTGCACTGGTTGCCGATCAATTTCCGGGCACAATTCAAAGTGTTGGTTGTGACCTATAAAGCCCTTCATGACATCGGACCAGAATACCTCCGGGACCGCCTTCTGCCGCACGAATCCCAGTGACCGGTTAGGTCCCACAGAGTTGGCCTTCTCCGGGTCCCATCGACTAAACAGCCTTCTCTGTGGTGGCCCCGACTCTCTGGAACCAGCTTCCCCTGGAGATTAGAACTGCCCCCACCCTCCTTGCCTTTCGTAAAGTTCTTAAGACCTATCTCTGCCGTCAGGCATGCAGGAATTGACACATCTCCCCCGGGCCTATACAGTTTATACATGGAACATTTGTGTGTGTGTTTGCTTTTAATAATGGGGTTTTTAGTGTTTTTTAAATTATTAGATTTGTTTTTTACATTGTTATTGTTATTGTTGTGAGCCGCCCCGAGTCTACGGAGAGGGGCAGCATACAAATCTAATAAATAGATAGATAGATAGATAGATAGATAGATAGATAGATAGATAGATAAATAAATAAATAAATAAATAAATATCAGTAAACACATAAGGCCATGATAGAAAAATCTTCTATTAAGTTGCGAAGTCATAAAATGTTAATATTTCTGTTTTTAAGAATCTGCCCTTGGTAGACTTTTAAGACTGCATAGAAGAGGAAGAGTACAGTAGAAAGAGGATGATAGTTAATTAAGAATATTGATAATAAAAGTAAAAAGAAGCTTTGGAAACATTATGCATTATCAAAATAATACATAGATAGTCCTTGACTTATAACCACAACTGGGGCCAGAATTTATGTTGCTAAGCAAGATAGTTGTTACGTGAGTTGTGCCTAATTTTACAAGGTTTACTGTCCTGGTAGTTAAGCAAATCATGCAGTTTTGAAGTGAATCACATAGTCATTGTGTAGATCTGGTTTCTGCCAATGACTTTGCTTGCCAGAAGCCTGCTCGGAAGGTTGTGATTGGTGATCACATGACCCTGGGGTGCTGCAATCATCTTAAATCCATGCTGGTTGCCAAGCACCCAAATGTTGACCCTGTGACCATCAGGATGGTCCAACAATTGTAAGTTGTAAGTCACTTTTTTAAAAAATCCTCAAGCAGGGGGTTAGACTAGATCAGCGTTTCCCAACCGGTGTGCCGCGGCACACTGGTGTGCCGCGACACACCGTCAGGTGTGCCGCGGCGAGAGGCGGCAGAGGAGAGTGGGCGGATCGGGCGGGCAATGGGGCAGGGGGGAGAAGCCAGGGGCGCATTTGGCCGGAGGCACCGTGGGGAGGCAGGGGCAGCCGCGGCTCCCTTTACTCCTACTGCCGCACCTCCCTGCCCCTGCCTCCCCACGGTGCCTCCGGCCAAACGCGCCCCTGGCTTCTCCGCCCTGCCCCATTGCCCGCCCACTCTCCTCCGCCGCCGCCTCCTGCCTTGGGGCGAGTGATCCGGGAGTCCGGGACTGTGTGGCTTTGCGCCATGAAGAGAAAACGGCCGACTTTTCCCTGCTGCCGTTTTCTCTTCATGGCGCAAAGCCACACAGTCCCGGACTCCCGGATCGCTCGCCCCAAGGCAGGAGGCGGCGGCGGAGGAGAGTGGGCGGGCAATGGGGCAGGGCGGAGAAGCCAGGGGCGCATTTGGCCAGAGGCACCATGGGGAGGCAGGGGCAGGGAGGTGCGGCAGTAGGAGTAAAGGGAGCCGCGGCTTCCCCTGCCTCCCCACGGTGGCAATAGCAGCAGCTGAGGCTTTCACTTGTGGCATCGGGAGTGCTAATAGCGGCGGCGGCAGGAATAGCGGGGGGGGCTCCTGCAAGTGGAAGCCTCAGCCCTGGAGCCCCCTCGCGCCCATGGCTTCTCGTCGATGCCTCTGCCTGCCCGATCCGCGGGAGTGCTAATAGCGGTGGCGGCGGCGGGAATAGCGGGGGGGCTCCTGCCCGCCACTGCTATTAGCACTCCAGCGGATCGGGCAGGCAGAGACATCGACGAGAAGCCATGGACGCGAGGGGGCTCCAGGGCTGAGGCTTCCACTTGTGGCTGTCCCTGCCCGCCCGATCCTTCCCTCCGGATTTTTTTGGGTGCGGCTTCTTCCACAGCGGTGGCTGCAGCGGCGCTGGCGATCCGGCCGCTAGCCGCTCCAAGCGCTGTGGGAACGCCCACCCCTCTCACAGTCCCGTCCCGGGCTGTCAGTAAAGGGGCTGCTTGCTCGGAACATTCAAACTAAGGGAAACCTTCGCTGGCCTCCACAGAGAAGAAAGGAAGAGAGAGAACGAGAGAGAGCAACAGAGAGTGAGAGAGTGAGAAAGAACAAGAGAGAGTAAGCATGAAAGAGAGAGAAAGAAAATAAGAGAGAGCAAGAGAGAGAGAGAGACTAAGAGAGAGAGAAAGAAAAGAGAGAGAGAGAGAGAAAATAAGAGAATGAGAGAGAGCAACAGAGAGAGAGAAAGAACAAGAAAAAGCACGAGAGAAGAAAAGCAAGAGAGAAAAAGAGAGATAGCAAGAGATACTGAAAGAAAGCAAGAGAGAGAGAGAGAAAAAAAGAAAGCAAGAGAGACAGGAAGAGGAAATGAGAGAGAGAGAAATGAGAACAAAAAGGGGAGGAGAAATGAGAAAATGATTGAGGCAGAGAATGAGAGGAGAGAGAAACAAGAGAGAGAGAGAGGTGATTCTTGAAGCATATGGTAAAAAGCACCCAAATAATAAGAAAAAAACCCCAGCCCTCACCTGTTTTTGAAAAGAATAAAAGAGAATTAAACCCCAGCCCTCACCTGGTTTTGGAAATGGTTGGAGTGTGTATACATACACACACATAAGGGGGGGAGAGAGACAGGGATGGAAAAAGAGGAGAAGTGAAAGGGAGAAGGAATGAGGGAAAAAGGGAGGAAGAGAGAGAAATGAGAAACATGAGAGAGAAAAGGGGGAAAGACAGGAGAAGTACCCATAAATGAGACAGTGGTATAAATTTTAGGAGGGATGATTGATGATTGACTGTATTTATAAGGGGATGTTACATGGGATTATATATATGAGGGGGTTATGTATGTATGTATGTATGTGTGTAAGTATGTATGTATGTATGTATGTATGTATTTATTTATTTATTTATTAGATTTGTGTCATTTTGGTTGGTGGTGTGCCCCAGGATTTTGTAAATGTAAAAAGTGTGCCGCGGCTCAAAAAAGGTTGAAAATCACTGGACTAGATGACCTACAAGGTCCCTTCCAACTCTAATAAATAAATAAATAAAAACTTTGAATAGTCTCTAAATGAATGGTCATAGGTTGGGGGTTATCTATGTAACAATTTTCCAGAGTTTTGTTTTTTAAAAATATTATTCTTTAAAAGTGTGGATCTTTTGTTTACTTGTTGTATGTTTGTTTGTTTGTCAGGTCATTCTTATTGTATTCATGAATTTGCTTCAGGTAGGTGTATATTATATACAGTACTTTATGTTTGGGTTAACTGGAGGCCAAATGCGTATGGCTTATCTATGACATTTTTGATATGCCTAAAGAATAATAATAATAATAATAATAATAATAATAATAATAATAATAATAATAATAATTTATTAGATTTGTATGCCGCCTCTCTCCAAAGACGACTAGGGGCAGCTCACAATAATAATAAAACAATATTACAATGAAACAAATCTAATATTAAAAACATCTAAAACCTAGAATAATCTGTAATATATTTTTAGCCATGCCCATGCTTCCTAGAGTTGGAAATTGACTTCAGCAATATCTGGGCTTCCTAGCAGTGGTGGATCACTGTTGGTTCAGACTGGTTCTTTAGAACCAATAGTGGAAATTTACCACCACTTGCCAAACTGCTTGGGTGTATAAGATGCACTCAGTTTTCACCCTCTTTTTTGGGGGAAAGTGGAGGTATGCCTTATACTCTGAAAAATACGGTAATTTCCTTGTGGAGAGTATTGATGTGTGTGAAGGCTACATGTGTTAATTATGACTGAAGAATATTGCTTTCAGAGTTCTAATTGAAAAGTGACAGTGAAAAAATGTGAGAAGGGAAATGATTTTATGTCAGGCAGGGGATGTGAAAAACAGTTTTTTGCTCTTTAGAAAGTCACTAAGAAAAACATGAATTTAAGAATAAATATGTTCCATGGTTATTTTTTTATTTGGAGAGTTCATGGTGAAAAATAGGTTTTAATATTTGAATGTTTTACGTGAATATGGCATTGAAAATTGGTTGCTGAATCTGAATTCATTTTGTATAAGGGAAGTGAAAAATTAATGGAAATAAATGAATGTTCACTATGCTTAACCATATGAATGCTTATATGGTTCACCAGTGAGCAAGAAGGATATGTGGCATCTGCTTAGTTGTTAGATGTATTTATGAATGATTTTGGTTGAAGCCATGAATGTATGTGTATTTTATATGAAGATGATGCCTTGTTATGGCCCCCACACTATGGAACAGCTTCCCCCTCCCCCCAAAGATAGGGATGGCACCCCTGCTCCTGATTTTCTGAAAAACTCTGAAAAACTCTGGTCCTAGGCCTTGGGTTGAAGTTTATTGTTATTAGTCCAATGGTCCCCTGTTTTGTTGATTTTGTTGTTTATTACAGCATTTTAGTCTGGGTCATTTGCTTGATATTTTTATGTTTTTAAATATGTTGCCCAAAGATAACATATTTATTAATTTATTTAAAAATATTCATTAATTTTTTAAAATATATTAATTTTTAATGTTGCCCAGAGAGCATTGGAGTTCAGTGACCAATACATTTTAAAAAAACAAACAAATCTTGTTTGGCTTAGAATCTGAAATTATTTCCAGAAACCGTTAGATAAATTGAATGATAAAATGACAAACCTCTAGATGAAAACTGGTGTATCGAAGACCAAACTGATGGTATTTGACAGTTCGGACCAGTTCTATAGAACTGGTATCTGGAATTTCCTCCCGCTCATCCAAACAGGAGTGATCGCCAGTTGGCCATGCCCCCAAACTGGCTCTAATAGGTACCGCCATCTTGTTTTTTGCTTCTGTGCATGCACATAAATTACTTTTACTTGATTTTTGGCACTGCGCATGAGCGTGTGGCACAGCTACACAGTGCAAAATGTTTGCACCCATGAATGAAGCAGGAGGAAGCAAACTAGCAGCGAAGTCAGTTAGAACCTACCTACCCTGGATGAGGGGAAGAGGAAGACCAAGACAGTCATGCTATTGGATGGAAAATCCATCGGGTTCAGATCCAAGCTGGGAGACAGCTGGAAGCCGGTTGGAAAGAAAAGTGTATTGATGAAGCAGAACCACCAACCACATGTGATTCTGGGTCAGTTGACCAAATGATTGAATGAGTGGATGGATCTTTATAGGTTTCTGTGAGTTTGAAGTTTGGACTTTTCTGGGGGTGGTGTAATGGAGGGGACTTGTGTTTCATGAGGGTGTTGGGCAATGGATAGAAGTAGTGCAATGGGTAGAGTGAGCAGGCTACTAAAGCTGACTGCTAGATCTGAAAGTCAGTGGTTCAAATCTCAAAGTTGACTCAGCCTTCCATCCTTCTGACCCAGATTGTGAGGGCAATATGCTGGCTCTGTTAAAAAGTGCTATTGCTAACATGTTGTAAACTGCCCTGAGTCTAAGGAGAAGGGCGGCATTAAAAAAAATCAAATAAATAGATAGATGATAGAGAGATAGAGAGATAGAGAGATAGAGAGATAGAGAGATAGAGAGAGAGAGAGATAGAGAGATAGAGAGAGATAGAGAGATAGAGAGAGAGATAGAGAGAGATAGAGAGAGATAGAGAGATAGAGAGAGATAGAGAGAGTTAGAGAGAGAGAGAGAGAGAGAGAGAGAGAGAGAGAGATAGAGATAGATAGAGAGATAGAGAGATAGAGAGAAACAGAGAGAGAGAGAGAGAGAGAGAGAGAGAGAGAGAGAGAGATTCCTATTGTGGCTAATGGCTTTGGTCTTGTGTTGGATCTTGGGTGAGGGTCCATTTGTTCTAATCCTACCATTATGCCAAGCAGTGTCAAAATATCCTGTCTTGAGTGGATTATCAAATCTGCATTTCTAAAAGCTGGTTTTCTCAGTTTCTGCTTGGGACCAGGGAGGCTTGGGCTGGTTTCTGTCTTCCTTAAGAGCATGCTTACATGTCTCCCTTTGCAGAAATATAATATCCTGCCTTTTTAATATTCCTCAAAATATTTCATTCTCCGGGAGAGGGGGGCTTCCCACAACATTTACATGGAATTTATATGATAATTTTAAGAAACAGAAAGCAATGTGCATAGACTTGGTTATAGCAAGGATTATTTATAAGATTAGACATGTATAGGGAAGCATAATGAAGGATGTTTTTACGATTGTATGTATTGTATTGTATTTAACGATTGTAAATACAAACTATTTTTTAGCTCCGCTTCCTTTTATCATCTCAGCTTCTAACTTCTTTGATTTAGTACTTTTACTGATTTTTTTCCATGCTTAACATAATATTACTTATCCCACAAGATAAAATAGCATTGTGGGTATATATTTAATTACTACATTTCCACATGTGACACCTCCTTGGTAGCATGTTTGACTTGGGACCTAACAGTTTTCTGCAATGCAACTGAATACTTTTTTTTCTCAAGGCCAAAACCTCTGTTAATAATAATGGATCAGGACTGCCATCTGCTGGTATGTGGGGCAGTTTTCAGGAAGATAAACTAAAGAAGAAGGCGTACATATACCATTTGAAGTGGATAAGGTGGGGATATAATGCTTGAGATCCCTTACGCTATCATTCTTTTTGTAAAGTCTGTATGATTTATTTAATCATACTTTTTGTTATAAGGCTATGGTCCATTATGTTTAAAGTTTTTTGTTGTTGTTCAGACCAAATGCATCCATGCATATCTGTAGACTGCATAAGTAACACAATAAATGTTATCATTATGAAAAAAAATTCTTCCTATGAATAAAAAGGAAGAAAGACTGTGTTGTTGTTGTTGTTGTTGTTTTAAAAAAACTGGGTTAAATCTTATGCCCTAAAAACAGCAGTTCTAATTGGCTTATATTAAATTCCTAGAGTAAAAGATTAATATAAAAAGCGGTATAATATGAAACCTCCTGTATCATGCAAATCAATCGTGCAGAGCTTATGAAAATTCTTACACCTCATTGGCAGTTTTAGACTAACTAATAGTCACATGTAACACCCAACCTATTTATAGTAAATGCATTCCTTCCCTGGTGCTATGAATGATGTTTCTTGTCAACTGAAGAATTCCCCCTTCTGCCTCAAATCCTCTCACAAATCTTATCCCATAAATATACAGATAGTCCTCGGCTTACAAAAGTTCATTTAGTGACTGTTCAAAGTTACAACAGGACTGAAAAAAGTGACACGGCCATTTTTCACAGTTTCAACCTTTGTAGCACCCCCATGGTCACCTGATCAAAATTCGGATGCTTGGCAGTTGGTTCATATTTAGGACTGTTGCTGTGTCTCAAGGTCATGTGATCACTTTTTGCGACCGTCCGACAAGCAAAGCCATTGGGGAAAACTGGATTACTAATTTATCAACTGCAATTATTTGCTTAGCAACTGGGCAAAGAAAGGTCATAACCATATATATCTGTCTGTCAAAAAACATGAAGGCAAAGAGAAATATTTGCTACTAGATCAAACACACATCCTTCGGGATTTCATTTGGTGACACTCATATATCAGGAATTATTTGTGGAGTGTGATTTTACCATTTTGAGAGTGGTAGAATGTACGTAAGCTGTTCAAAGTAAAGTCGCCTTTTGCAATTGACTGGTGGTGATTTTGTCAATGCTTATGGTGTTCAAGTGGTGCCCCAGATGTTTTTGGATTGCCCTCAAGGCACCTGCTACTATCAGTACTCTCTTTGTTTCCTTTTGCTACAGTCATTCTACTTCTATTTGCAGATCTTTGTATTTTGTTACTTTCGTGGATTCTTTCTCTTCTGTTCTGCTGTGTCTAGGTATACACTACTGTTAAATGTTAAGCAGAGTAACCCTTGAGTTACCAATGGTGCACAGAGGAAATGTGGAGACCTAGCAGATATCCAGCTGATAGCCCAGAAATGTGAGTAATGGTTCAGTAAGACAAATCAGATACATTAAGTGTACAGTATACATACATACATACTTACTTACTTACTTACTTACTTACTTACTTACTTACTTACTTACTTACTTACTTATTCGATTTTTATGCCGCCCTTCTCCTTAAACTCAGGGCGGCTTACAACATGTTAGCAATAGCCCTTTTTTTAACAGAGCCAGCCTATTGCCCCCACAATCCGGGTTCTCATTTTACCCACCTCGGAAGGATGGAAGGCTGGAAGGCTGAGTCAACCTTGAGCCGGTGATAAGATTTGAACCGCTGACCTACAGATCTACAAGTCAGCTTCAGTGGCCTGCAGTACAGCACTCTACCTGCTGCGCCACCCCGGCTCATCATGATTTACTTTGGCAAATATCTTAGTCAAGAACAATCCTAATAATACACAATTACATCAGTCAATACTCACAATGCATATACAATATTATAAGCCTCACTCAACACATTAAATAATACTATAAGCCTTACTTACAAAATACATTAAACCATCATGTGAACACACTGTTCTACAGTATAGTCGCACAGATAAACCAGAAGTATCTTTTTGTATCTTTTTGTTTGTTGTGAGCCACCCCGAGTCCACAGAGAAGGGCATATAAGTCCAATTAGTAATAATAAATAAAGTAGCAGATAGTAATCAGAGGGAGAAGGGGAGACCTTTACGATCACATTACATGTGCTTGTGCAGAAACAAAAAAAAAGTGCTGAAAAATGGGCACGCCTGTGTCTCTGTGTGTGATTTTGCTAACTGCACAGGTAATTGCACTGGGCTCCACTAGCAGTCAGAGCCACGGGTTTGAGCATACGTCACCGTTCCACTTTAGCAATCCACCTCTGCCTGTAAATTACAACTCAGTCTTGTTTATGGTGGAGACACTCTTTGCCTGGCTCCTCTGATGAGATCTGTCTTATATGGTTGAACCTCTGGCATATTTTTCATCTTCTTCAGAAAACACTTAAGTGAGTTTTTCCCCGTTCTAAAACCTTCCTTGCTACGGTTGTTAAGTGAATCACTGCAGTTGTTAAGTTAGTAAGAAGGTTGTTAAGTGAATGTAGATTCCACATTGACTTGGCTTGTCAGAAGGTTACAAAAGGGATCGCATGACTCCAGGACACTGCCACCATAAATAGGAATTAATTGCTAAGCATCTGAATTTTGATCATGGGACCATGAACTGGGGTGGCACAGCAGGTAGAGTGCTGTACTGCAGGCCACTGAAGCTGACTTGTAGATCTGAAGGTCAGCGGTTCAAATCTCACCACCGGCTCAAGGTTGACTCAGCCTTCCATCCTTCCGACGTGAGTAAAATGAGGACCCGGATTGTGGGGCAATATGCTGGCTCTGTTAAAAAGTGCTATTGCTAACATGTTGTAAGCCGCCCTGAGTCTAAGGAGAAGGGCAGCATAAAAATCAATCAATCAATCAAACAAACAAACAAACAAATAAATAAATAAATAAATGGAGATGCTGTAATGGTAATAAATGTGAAAAAATGGTCGTTAGTCACTTTTTTCAGTGATGTCATAACTTTGAACTTCGGCCCCTGTACAAATTGATTTAAGTCGAGAACTATGCAATGAAGCAGATATCCAGCTTCTAGATATCTTTTAAGCAAAACCAATAGGCCAACTCTTTCCAGGGAGAGCCTGGCCACAATGCAAAACAGATTTTTTTTAAAGGTAACAGGTGAAGTTTTCATTTGCTGGAGAGACGGAGTAACGACACGGACACCAGAGCTGGATTTAAAATTGGGTCATTTTTATTAACATAAATTTGCATAATTTATTCAAATACTTTTGCATAAATTAGCATAAACAACTATGACCCGGAACTGGACCTGCAGGGTCAAACAAATACTTCCGGGGCGGAAATGACGTATGCCAGCAAACATTCCTGGGCAACTCATGGGCGTATCTCGATGCAAGGTCCAGGTGAGGGCCAGGCCGTCACCTGTGACCTTTTCTGCCATGCTGTGCATGAGGGGGGTCCCACCGGCTAACCCGAATCGGGGAATTAAAGGTGTAGGACCCAAAGACAGGTTCCCCCCAGCTGCTCAGGCAGAAACTCCCTCCATGAGCTTGCGGAGAACCTGTCAATCATCCCCAAAGATGCCCAAGGGAGAACGCGCGGTTGCTAAACCACCCAATTTTCCGCCCCTAACCTGCCTACCCAAATGACCAAAGGTAAGCCAATTAACCTAATTAATGCAAGCACCCCCTAACCGCACATCCATCACCCCAGTGTGGAATGGGCGAAAAAACAGCTCAGCTAAGAGGCAGAACTGCAAAAAATTCCCATACGGCCCCCTAAGGGCGACCCCGAAGCACACTGCAAAATAGTGGAGGGCGGGCGGGTGTCTGCTCAGTAGCTCGGTCCGGGCGAAAAGGAAGAGCCTCGGGCCTGCTCGCCCTTATATAGGGCAAGCAGGCCCCGCCCGGACCAATCAGGGCCTTGGCCAATCAGGCCCCGATCTCCCGAGCGAAGTCTCGCATCGCGAGACTTCGCCCGGGATCCAAAATGGCGGCCGCCATGAGGGACCGTGTCTCCCGGTCCCTCCAGCAAAGCCTGCCTGCCGGGTAAGTCCGGCGCTGCCCTTGCTGGAGAGACGGAGTAACGACACGGACACCAGAGCTGGATTTAAAATTGGGTCATTTTTATTAACATAAATTTGCATAATTTATTCAAATACTTTTGCATAAATTAGCATAAACAACTATGACCCGGAACTGGACCTGCAGGGTCAAACAAATACTTCCGGGGCGGAAATGACGTATGCCAGCAAACATTCCTGGGCAACTCATGGGCGTATCTCGATGCAAGGTCCAGGTGAGGGCCAGGCCGTCACCTGTGACCTTTTCTGCCATGCTGTGCATGAGGGGGGTCCCACCGGCTAACCCGAATCGGGGAATTAAAGGTGTAGGACCCAAAGACAGGTTCCCCCCAGCTGCTCAGGCAGAAACTCCCTCCATGAGCTTGCGGAGAACCTGTCAATCATCCCCAAAGATGCCCAAGGGAGAACGCGCGGTTGCTAAACCACCCAATTTTCCGCCCCTAACCTGCCACAGGAGCGGGGGTCAGATCTCTATCTTGGCCCCCCGACTCCCCCCTCTAGCTGCGCCAGCTCACGCAGAGACCGCTGCAGGTCCTGTAAGAAGATGGCGTTCCCCTGGTCAGACAGGTGAACGCCATCATCACGGTAGAGCCATGGCTTATCTATTGATATAAGGGGATGAGGTACTACCACTCCACCCAATTCTCTAACCGTTTTACCCATAGCCCTATTCACCCGCCGCCTAGCCCGGTGAATGGCCCTAAGAGAAGAGGCATCCCTCCACACAAGCCTAGGTAATATTTCTGACCACACCACTTGCGTGGTGGGCCAGACCTCACGAAGCCTTCGCAGGTCTCCGAGTGCCTGGATGAGCAGCGCCAGGCCTCCCAGTATGCACAGGTCATTGCCACCTAAGTGCAATACCAGCCACCTGGGTGCGGCCACAGGACGCTGCCCACCCAGACCCCTTTGGGCGCAACTCCAGGAGCCGCCCCCCATATTGCCGGGCGCAGCCACCAAAAGCTGACCGCCCAGCCACACCGGTAGGAGACCCTCCCACCGCATACCTCTCCGGCCCATCCAGGCAACCCTGACCCACCGCCCCAGGGACGGCTGGGTCCCGACAGCGCTCCTGGCCGCCAGGCGGCCGGCCCAGCAAATCATGCTGTGGCCACCCAGCAGCGCCGTCGGTGTCACGTCAGCCTGGGGACCTGCAAGAGGAAACACACGCAGAGAGGTCACCTAGCCTAAGCCCTGCCTAGGATCCTCAGCGGGCCTAACATAACCCAAATATGCCGCTGACCGCCAGCGGCTGATCACCCGAATCCAGTGGGCCGGGAAACCAGAAAGTGCCGTGCTAGTGGCGGCGCCGATACGGAACGAACGCGTTCCATAACCGGCGGGATCCGTGCCCACCTGGGCCATTGCCCTGGGTACTAACGCACAAAAGTATAAACGGGTCAGAAGGGGTACCGTCCCAATGCCTAGACGGGTACCCCAGACCTGATCCCCGCAGAAAACACCAAAGCTGTAGGGCGGCCACCGTACACACCAATTGGTCGGCGGCCGCACTAAGGTAGATGGTAACCCCTCTGCGTAGCTGATCTGACTTAGACCGCCTTACCACAAGGGACCCCCCCTTGTCTAACGGCCAGATCAGCGTGCTGGAAGGCACGGAGCGAATTGCCAGCCTGAGATGAGGCCAGGCCTCGCTGACCCCAAGGGCCCCAAGCATAACACCAGTCGCTGCCCCAAAAAAACGGGCCTCTTACAATGAGGAACACAGACTGCCAAAAACCACGTTGATTAAAGACAGCTGCTCCACCGTCAGAGCCTGACGAGTGTCACCAGGGGCCCCCGCTCGCTCCCCATACAGCCCTCCAGCACCTGCCGGATGCAAAGTCACCCGAAACAAGCAGCAAACCCCCCGCCTTGGACAGAAAGGCGAGGCCGGCTAACCAGGACCGGAGCGTCCTAACTGACAGGCCACGCAGCCCAAGCTGGACGCAGAACCCGGCCAGGCGCTATACAGGGACGGGCCAGCTAAGCTGGTAACCCCTGCCCTGCCTGAAATCCCCAAACTCCTTACCCGCACGCTGGTATGCCCCAAGGGTGCCGGGCGTTACAGACAAGGGGATTGCCCGGGATGCCGCGACTCTCCACCACTCTGGATCCCTCCCAGACTCCAGAGGTGGCTGGGGAACACTTCTGGCAATTCTCGGGCCCACGGGGCCAGGGTCCGAAACCTGGACAACTGACCACGGGACAAGGCGTCCGCAACCCCGTTATCTAACCCGGGGACATGCTTAGCCAAAAACAATGCGTTTAGAGACAAGGACCCGTGCACAAAATGGCGGACAAGCCGCATGACCCTGTCGCTCTTCGAGGACAGGGCATTCACCACATGGACAACCGCTAGGTTGTCACACCAAAAGTGCACGGTCTTGTCCCTAAACTGCTCCCCCCAAAGCTCTAAGGCCACTATTAAGGGGAAGAGCTCCAGGAACGTAAGGTCCTTAACCAACGAAGAGGCACTCCATTCCGGAGGCCATGCCGACCAGCACCACTGGTCACCTAACACTACCCCGAAACCACAAGTCCCCGCGGCGTCAGAGCAGAGCTGCAACTCAGCTTCCAACAGAAGCTCGTGCCTCCAGAAAGACAACCCGTTAAATCTATCCAAAAAATCCCGCCACACGCCGAGGT
This sequence comes from Erythrolamprus reginae, assembly GCF_031021105.1. NCBI lineage: Eukaryota > Metazoa > Chordata > Lepidosauria > Squamata > Dipsadidae > Erythrolamprus > Erythrolamprus reginae. The sequence goes on from NC_091950.1 coordinate 199,597,845, forward strand.
CAGCCCTGACCCCAGCGCAAAGGCGGGTACGATGATGGGGCAAACGGAGCCCCTTCATCGCATCATACAACCTCCTGGAAAAAGCCCTTCCAGGAACAACTACCCGACAGGCAAAATTAAGAATGCCTGCCAATTCCTGAAGCTGCCGTAGGGTCACCTTCCGGCAGCCCAGGACCTCATCAAGCTTCCGCTTAATCTTAACCAACTTCTCTAGGGGCAATCTGGAAGATTGCTCCTCTGAGTCCAATTCAATACCCAGAAAGGTAATCCTGGTGGCGGGGCCTTCGGTCTTCTCAGAGGCCAAAGGCACCCCTAATTGAGCACAAAGGGCTTCGAAGTCCCGCATCAAAGCAAAACATTGCTCTGAATGCGCAGGCCCCGCCAACAGGAAATCATCAAGGTAGTGAACGACCGTACCCAGACCACTTTGCCTCCTGAGCGCCCACTCCAAGAAGGTGCTAAAACTCTCAAAAAGAGAGCACGAGACAGAGCACCCCATGGGCAAAGCTCTGTCCACGTAATAGCCCCCCTCGAAATGGAAGCCCAACAGCTCAAAGTCGTCTGGGTGTATGGGGAGGAGCCGGAATGCAGACTTAATGTCGCATTTACCCATAAGGGCTCCCACCCCACACTTCCTAACCATAGTCACGGCTGCATCAAAGGATGCATACCGGACTGAACACAACTCGTCAGGAATGAAATCATTCACTGACTCCCCTTTTGGAAAAGACAAATGGTGAATCAACCTAAATTCACCACTCGCCTTTTTGGGGACCACACCTAAGGGAGACACACGAAGATTCGGGAAGGGCGGCTCCGAGAAGGGCCCAAGGACCCTGCCTTCGGCAACCTCCTTCCCAATCTTCTCCCTAACAATGTCTTCATGACCAACAACCGACCTAAGGTTGTCAGACATGAAGGCCTTCCGAACACCCTGATAAGGGATCCTAAATCCCTCTGAAAAACCTAGCAAGAGAGCGGCCGCTCTCGAGCGAGGGTGGTAGTCACCCAACCAACCCTCAAGCACCACTAAATTAATTGGGCTGGGCCCCTTTTCCCCCAGCAGGTGGGGGAGGCTTTGGGGGACCCGAGCCTTTCTTTTCAATCCCCTCCTTGGGGCGGGGGCACACGGCTGCGGAATGGTTTCCCCCACAACTTCCGCAGGCGTGACGAAACCGGCAAATGGGGCGAAAACATGCCCCCTTTGCCGCAAATTCGTGGCACACTAGAGAGGCCCCTTTACCAACCACACCCGCAACGGCCTTGGCCGGCGCGGGCGTCGCTGGCTCCTCCTCCATAAAGTGACCGCTATCGGTCCTATCACAGCCCTCCTTCCCTGACATATGCGTGGCCTGGAACCACAGGTCCGGAACCACCATATCCCAAGGCAAGTAGGGGTCATGGGCAATATGCATACGGAAACCCTTGTCGTAATGCCTCCATATGGTGCCCCCATATTCGAAATGGGCCCTAGCTATAAGGTCGATGTACTTCAGCAAGGCAGCGGCCCTCCCCGGCTGCCTCTGAATGACCACCGACGCAAAGGTCAGAAAGGCATACAGCCACGAGCTGAAGCATTTCGTGACCTTTGTCTTTTTCACCTTCTCCCCAGGGACCACCTCCTTGTCCTGTTTAGGGACCTCCCTGTTCAAGATGGAGAACAAATCAACGTACTCCCCCCGCCAGATTGCCTCCTTAACTGACGGGTGCAGATGGTACCCTAAAGGTGTGGCGGGCAACCCACAAGGGATGGCCCCAGGCTTGATGCTGGCGAACGGGTCCCACACCGTGGTGGCCCCCGAGCCCAGCACCCCAAGCCCCGGTGGATACATGAATGGGACCGGTGGCATAATGGCCGGTGGGGGAGGAATCCAACCCCCCACCCCCGCCCCAGGTGGGACAGGTACCCCCAGCGCCCCCACAGGCGGAGCTGGCGGAGACCAGACCTGACCACAGGTGCCTGCAGCAGCCCCCGTGAAGCTGTTGCCACCCCCCAAAGCTGGCGGGATGAACCCGGGACCCTGTATGGGCAGGAGCGGAGATGTGCCTGCATGTGGTGCAACCTCACCTGCCCCGTAAGGGGTAGACGACATCCACGGTGGGCCCATCCTGGTTGGGCCCTGGAACGATGACCATTGCCCAGGCTGGGCCATCTGTCCAGCATGGCCCGTCTGCCCGATGTTGCCCGCCTGTCCGGTGCCCGCCATCTGAACTTCGTGGGCCACTTGCCCTGCTGGGGCCGACTCCTCTTCAGGGTCTGCGCCCCATGCTGCGGTGGCAGCCGAGGAAAGCCCCTCCGGGCCTGCCCCCGACCGCCACCTCTCCAACTCATCGAGCCGCTCCAGTACCCTGGCCCAGGAGAGAGAAGGGGACACCGCGGGTTGAGGGACTGTGGGTATAAACCCAACCACCACCCCCACCGGGATCCCCCCCGGGGGCCCCTCTGCCGCCGCCCGAGCCCGGGCAGACGGCCTGGCAGCCCTCCTGGGCCGCACCACTGGTTGGGCCGGGAGGGCCTTAGCTGGCCGCTTCTTAGGGGCCATTACAGTAAGAACAAACCTACTTTAACAAGGAGGGATAGGGCAGAACAAAGCCACCAACGGACCCTGCCCCGCGTTGGCAAAGGCCTACCTGAAGCAGCAGGCCTCCGCAGAACAAAAACCCCCTCAGGAGGTTAATCCCTCCTCCCCGTGGGCCACAAGGCCCGACACCAGGCCTTTATCCCAGGCCACAAGCCACCCTGAGAATAACGCAAGCCCGCGGGGCCTCCCAAAGGCAGCACCCCCCACCACCCCCAAACAGGCAATGAGGCTCCAAACCGGAGCGGAGTCCAGCCGATGCTGGCTCTGCTATTGAGAAAGGCTCTTCGCTTTGACCACAGGCCACAAAATGGCGCCTCGCACGAGGTCGCCACCTAAAATGGCCGCCGGAGCAGACGAACGAACGTCTGCTCAGTAGCTCGGTCCGGGCGAAAAGGAAGAGCCTCGGGCCTGCTCGCCCTTATATAGGGCAAGCAGGCCCCGCCCGGACCAATCAGGGCCTTGGCCAATCAGGCCCCGATCTCCCGAGCGAAGTCTCGCATCGCGAGACTTCGCCCGGGATCCAAAATGGCGGCCGCCATGAGGGACCGTGTCTCCCGGTCCCTCCAGCAAAGCCTGCCTGCCGGGTAAGTCCGGCGCTGCCCTTGTAAATAATTAGACGTAAGTACTACCCGAAATGCAGATTTTTCAGGGACACACTATAGGCAGCCAACAAGAATCAACAAGGCACTTGTTCCATTTATTTGCTTGCTTAAATGAGAACTGAGCTGCTGCACAGAAAAAGCAATTAAAGTAATGAGCTTTTCCATTTCTGTACCAATTACCTTAAAAGTTCACAATTCATCTCAGGTTTTATCAATCACTTCATGGGGAGATCAATCCCCAAATGATTCCTGCTTTAGATGCTTATTTTCTGTTCCATTACATATAATCTGCTTCCATATTTCCAATTCATTTATCACTTACTTCCCCAGTTATGGGCTTGGACTTTTGACCTTGGGAGATTCCCAGAAGCTAAGCATAATTATTCCTGATTATTACTTGGAAGAGAGAGGACAAAAAATTACTGTACTGTAGTCTATATTGGTAGGTTAGGGGAAAGTATCTCAGAAAGACAGTGGTTTCCATATTATAACATATGTTTTCATGAAATCATAGGAAATCAGTCTCCACTCTAGTTAATCTTGACTTTTTGGCCAAGTGCCTATATATATATATATTTAATTATTTAATTATTTATTTATTAGATTTGTATGCCGCCCCTCTCCGTAGACTCGGGGTGGCTCACAGCAATAATAAACAATATATAACAAATCTAATAATTTAAAAGAAACACTAAAAGCCCCATTATTAAAAGCAAACATACACACAAGCATACCATACATAAACTGTATAGGCCCTGGGGAGATGTTTCAATTCCCCCATGTCTGACGGCAAAGGTGGGTTTTAAGGAGTTTACAAAAGGCGAGGAGGGTGGGGGCAGTTCTAATTTCTGGGGGGAGCTGGTTCCAGAGGGTCGGGGCCGCCACAGAGAAGGCTCTTCCCCTGGCTCCCGCCAAACAGCATTGTTTAGTTGATGGTGTATTTGTGTATTATTACAGTCGTTTTATTATTCATTCATGTATGTAATGTATGTATGTATGTATGTATGTATGTATGTATGTATGTATGTATGTATGTGTATATGTATAAGAGCCAAGGTGGTGCAGTGGAGAGAGTGCTATATTGAATGGAACATAAAATAAGGATCTAAAGCAGGAATCATTTGGGGATTGATCTCCCTACGAAGTGATTGATAAAATCTGAGATGAATTGTGAACTTTAAAGGTAATTTGTACAGAAATGGAAAAGCTCATTACTTTAATTGCTAACACGTTGTAAGCCGCCCTGAGTCTAAGGAGGAGGGTGGCATTAAAAAAAAAAAAATCAAATAAATAAATAAATAATGTGTGTGTGTGTGTGTGTGTGTGTGTGTGGTGTCTTTAGAAATGTGCTACGTTGTATCTCAGTTCTTTCTTGTTTTTTCTTTGGACTGTCTTGTTTTAATGAGTTATAGATTTTCATATTGTCTTTGTATGTATTGTTCCAAAGGGAGTTATTTTGTTTTTCATTCATTTAGTTATTACACAAAAAAATGCACATGATATTATAGCCCAGCCATTCGAATTTCTGTATTTCCCAACTTTATTTTTTCTTTTCTCCTCTGACTACAGGCAGCCAGATTGAAATGTTAGACTACCAGGGGTGGGTTCTAACTTACCTCGCTGCCAGTTTGCTTCCTCCAGCACTGCATTGCCATGACTCATGGGTGCATTCATGCGCATGCGCAATGCTGAAAAAATAAAAATATTTCTCCACCAAAAAAAGCCAAAACCAAGATGGTGATGCATGCATGGTGCTGGAAACTTGGCATCTGCACATGCACAGAAGGAAAAAAAACTGGGGAAAAAATTAAAAATTCCAAAAAAATCCTCCCCCCAAAATAGTGGTGCTCACAGATCAGCATCGGTTCCGTAATGTCATAGTGACATCATCAGCTGTTTGCTACTGGTTCGGGTGAACCAGTCTGAACTGGGTGGAACCCATCTCTAGACTACCCATGTTGGTTGATCACAGTGTTTTTGCAGTAGCTAGTGTAAGCAGGAGATGGTGTGATCTCCACAGCTTTGCCTTGCTCCATCGCTTGCCATTTATTTCCCTGCTGCAGTGCCATTATTATGCATCGCCTCCGTAAACAGCAATTTTTTTTGTTTCCTTTCATTTATTTTAAACTCCCATTTTATCTTTGCACAAATGTGATTTTAAAAAAATGAAACATGGTTTTTGCTCTGGTTCAAGTATAGGAATAAAACAGATGACAAGCAAATTGGAAAGGTGGATAGTTATGGCCGCCCTGAGGAATTGTGCAATTAAAGGTCTGATTTCATTAACGCTGGTAGCTGAAAGGAAAAAGAGTTCAAGAAACGATTAATGAAAGGGCCACACACAGGGATGTCAATAGCTCATAAAGAAAAGAGCTGCTTTAAACTCTAAACAGCCTGAAGAACCTTCATAAACTAAGGACTGAGACTGTAAACACACTTTCTAGAATAAAGTAGAAATTATTTAGGAAGAAACAGATGTACGTTGTTGGCAAGAACTGCTAAAATGCTAACAGGAACACTAACATCAAGTTCAGTGTATGACGGTAAGTGTTCATTCCATGTTCAATCAATTTCAGAAAAAACAAGCCCTTTGCGCTCCCCCCCCCTAAAGTAACGTTACACTAAAATCTGATTCTGGTTTATTTTGTTCTGCAACACAGGTTTCATTTCTGTACCTTGTTCTCACACGGCTTTGGGAATTGTACAGCTTTTTCTCTGCCTTCATTTTCATGTTATAAAATGGCGGAGAAGGAGGTTTGAGGTTTTTGTTATGTTTTACTCTTATATATGTATTCTCTTGGGTTTTCCTAGACTACTGGATGGTGATTACATGCTGAAAAAAAAGATGATTTTTTCATCAGCTGCTGTATCACCAAAAGTGAAGTCCTACATTTGGTTAGGTTTATTGGATTTATATGCCGCCCCTCTCCGCAAACTCGGGGCGGCATATAATTTGATGTGTAAGAATCCAAAAAATATATCCTCTTTTGGGCATGAAGGGAAGAAAAGTAATTTTTTCCTCTGCTAAACCAACTGGGAACGATGATAGGAAAATACATATGGAATGTTTAAGAAGGTACTATTCTAAAAGGTCAAAGTGTCAACAGGATCATAATAACCCAGGAAATTAAAAATAAAATGTATATTCTAAATCATGGTGAGGGTACACTTGAGATTGCGATGGAAAACTGCCCAGGCATAGCAATGTTACTGACTAAAAATGAACAAAAAGAAAAGGCTGCTATGAAAGTTACAATTGGTGTTTTTAAAATAAGACACATTACTCTAACTGAATAAATTCTTTTAAAGCAGAACACACAGCTGGTGATTACTCTTGCCCATTTGAAACATAAAGACTTGGATTTGAGCAGGAGGAAAAAAAGCTCAGATATGGGTTGTGAATTTCACTTCAATATCTAAGATGGGGAGTTAAGCTATTATCTACAAAGATTTTTTTTAAAAGAGAACATATCCTTTTGGTTTAAATAACTTCATTTCCACTTTATAAAAATGCTATATATATTCATTTAATGATCAATAAGGGTGTGTGTTCTTTGGGAATGTTTCACAACACATTATTTTGAAAAGTGATCTACAGTTTCAGAAACTTTAAACCTTAATTAAGCAAAGGAGAAGGGATGTCTTAGAGCAGTGATGGCGAACCTATGGCATGGGTGCCACAGGTGGCATGCAGAGCCATATCTGCTGGCATGTGAGCCGTTGCCCTACCTCAGGTCCAACATGCATGTGAGTGCTGGCCAGCTGATTTTGGCTTGCACAGAGGCTCTGGGAGGGCATTTTTGGCTTCCAAAGAACGTCAGGGGGAATAGGGGAGGGCGTTTTTACTTTCCCCTGGCTCCAGGGAAGCCTGGGGAAGGCAAAACACAATCCACCAAAAGTTGGGAAACATGGCCTCTGGGGGTGGGGGAAGCTGTTTTTACCCCTCCCCAGTTATTGAATTATGGGTATGGGCACTCACGCATGTGTGATAGTGCACGCCCACACGCTTTTGGCACCCGAGGAAAAAAAGGTTTGCCATCATTGTCTTGTTTGTTTGTTTGTTTATTTATTTATTTATTTATTGGATTTGTATGCCGCCCTTCTCCGTGGACTCGGAGCGGCTCACAACAAACATAGAATACATAATAAAACAATTTGATCCAATTAATAAGTGTTATAAGACTTAAAAAACATCCTAAAAGCTTAAAAACATTCAATTCTCATTCACTCAATCCATAGATTATGTTTTATTAACATTTTCATTAGTTTATTATTTATCATGATGTAAGCAATCCAAGCTTAACTCCAACTGCTTAACTGCTTCCTCAAGCGAAGGCAGCTTCAATTCGTGGGGGGTGGTTGTTGGCCGACATGGGCACCATTTTTGCTGGTGGGGAGGGGATTGCTGTTGGCTTCTATACTACCAACTCCTCCGAGGCCTGTTACTATGTTACAAAAAATTGCAGGACCAACATCATTGTGGGAGAGAATGACAAACAGCTACAGAAAGTCTTGAAGGTGGAGAAAATCTTCCCCTCCAGAAAAGACAAACCCATGCTGGTTTGGGGGGCTAGTACATATGCCTTCCATGCCTTCCCTGAATTTCCCTTCATTAACTGTTTGCTGTGCTTGATACTTATATTTTTTTGTCCTTGGTGGTATGTGCTTGTATGTTTGTGTGATGATGTGGATGGATTGGATAGAGTGAATAAAGTTGGAGTGACTGAACTGGCGGAATGAGAGACCCAGGGGCAAGAAATGGAACACACACACACACACCGCTGAGTATGCAAACAGAAGCAGATGGGGGCTCAGTTACGACCCCAATTCTTCCAATTCCTATTTCCTTGCAGGCTCCTACTTTGTCTACTCTTATCTCGTATTATAGTCTAAGCTGGCAGTAGCACCACTGTCTACTCTCTCCCAACAGTCCCAGCCTTTTACTTCTGCAATTACAAAATTTTGTGCAAATTGTTGTGCATAATAGGAAGTGGTCAACAACACTGTGGATTGGTCATCAGGGAGGGGTGCTCAGTCCATTTCCCACTTAGATCTGATAGTTTATCTGATAATGCTTATATTACCAGTAAGAGTAGAGCAAGAGTAGAGCAAAAGCCTATGTTTCCCAATGGTCTTCTAAATTTTTAATTAGGAGATAGGTAGAACCTTCTGCCACACATTTCAATTGTAAAGAAAGAAACTTTTGATAAAGCAAAGAAGTACTGGAACCAGATTCCTACTCCAATACAGATGACTCCTAAAATAAATCTAAAATTAAAACCAGAAGTTTTTTTTTTCTTTTAGGTTTGATGGACAAGGAAATTGAAAGAAAATTTGGGATTTTGTTCTTATATATGTTAATTCCCACAATGAAAGAGTAGATGGTAAAGGTGATGATGTTATAGTAAAACTGTTTTAGGTAATTAAAGAGAAAAAAATGTCTAGATAAATTTGTCTAGGAAACTGCTTCTGGACTTTTGTTCAAAACTAAAAAAAAGAAATGTTGATTTTAGATTTTGATTATTAAAATGATTTTGTTATTATAGAGATGGCTTGAAATGTTAGGAAATGTAAACCAAAAGGTTGAAGATTTATTTATTTTTTATTTTACTGCACTGAAAAAGGTCAGAAGTTACCACTTTATTTTAGTTTACTAACTTTTGTCTTTTCTATATTTTTATCTTATACTGAAACTTTATTTTTTTTAAAGAAGTCTATAAAAAGAAAGAGAGAAAAGAGGAGGAGGAAGTTGTATCACATGTTGTAAGTGTAAAAAAAAGTCCACAGTAAAATGTTATAACTCTCTCTCTTTTTGTATATAAAAATCAGATTCTGTAACATAACATTATAGTGTAGGGAATTTTGATTCAAGTGCCAGCTAGGCTGAAATCCCATCTTCTGTGATAGCTTGTATGATATAGCAGTGAATATGCTGAATAAGACAATAAGATCCAAGTTCAAGTCCATCTTCAGTCATGAAGGTTCACTAAATGACTGGAATTCTCAGCCAACTTGCCCTCTAAGATTGATGAAAAAGGGGAATGGAGGAAAACATTTTACTGATTGGTCCTGAAAACCTCTGGAGAAAATGTGGCACATACTGTCTAACAAATGGCAACTTCTTTTCCATTTCTCACTGTTGGTCCATATTGCATGGTCATTGAGCATGTTCACTCATCAGCTTTGGGAAGGAATTTGTCCCTTTCTTTTTCTTTGCTTTTTTCTTTGTCTTTCCATTTCTGTTTCTTTCATTGAATAGATTATCCTGACAATACAAGTTCCTTCTTTCTTTGCATGAGCAATGCTATTTTAGTCATCCAGGTATTCAAACAGACCATAAATACCCTGTAAATTTATAAGATGCTGTACTGCAGTCCGAACAAAAATATTCCATAATGGCAGAATATTTTCCACTAGGTCATCATAGATGGGCAATCTTTCTATCCCTGATAGCTATATGCTCTATGAAAAAATTCTTTGGGAATTGAGGATGCATATAGGCATTTAACTCTCATCGTTTCCTTGTCCAAAAGAGTTGAAGTTGTGCTGGTACAATTCCTGACATCCAAGTGTTCATTACCATGGAAAAAGTGGTAAAACGTTTAACATATCAGCACTTGAAAAGCCATCCATCATCTCTGCTTTACCAAACACCACAGTGAACCTTTCTTCTGTGATTAGAACTTGATTCCATTTCTCAATCTAGCTGCTTTTAAGCACCTAATTCAACCAGTCCAAACCCATCTGAATCACCAAATCATTTCCAAAACTTTCAGAGCTTGATTTTGGTGCTTCATTCTGCATCACGTATTTGGTCTACATCAAACTTTAATGAGAAATTAATTGAACATGATGCAAAACCCTAATTATTTTTAAGGATCTTTCAAGAAAATATTTCTTGTCCCAAAACAGTTAATTTATATCAAAATATAAATATTAGATCATTCAAGTGACTTAAACATATTTCACTAAAAAATTCCCAGCTTTTAGACTATTTTCCCCATACATTGAGCAATGCATAAATATCCATAACACCCTCAAAACGTTTCTTCTTTTGTCCTGGCAGCATTCATAATGGCAGTCATTTGCTTTTCAAACAAGCTCCGAAAAGGAAAACACATTAAAACGATCACAATGAAGCTGCTGGAGTAATATTGTTACCATTGGAATATCAAAGAACTTTGCAAGCACCAAGGATTTATTATCATATGAAAACATTCAAATGTTAATGATACAAAGCTGCACTAGGATACTCTCCCTTTGATTAGATACCATGCATCAATCTGACACCCTTAATACTTTTCAGTTAGACTGAGAAATGAAATCAATTTTAAATTACATTGCACAGTATGCCTGCTGCTTAATTTAGAAATAAAATTATTTCCTTATAAATCTTGCGATTATCAGCCAGGCAAGTGTAAATAGCCTAAAGGAAAGTTTCTCTAGAGGACTGCACTTTTCGAGTTTGCTTTCTCTAGAAACCCCATGAGTTTAGACAGGATTGTAAGATATGTGCGGCTACAACTGAATTAAATATTCAACATCTTGTCATCCTCTTTCCCTGTACCAATGATGGCGAACCTTTTTTTCCTCAGGTGCTGAAAGAGCATGTGTGCATGCTATCGCATATGCATGAGTGCCCTTACCCATAATTCAATGCCTGGGGAGGGCAAAAATAACTTTCCCACCCCCGGAGGCCCTCTTGGGGATGGAAATGGCCTGTTTCCCAACTTCTGGTGGGCCCAGTAGGCTTATGTTTTCCCCTCCCCAGGCTCCAAAGGCTTCCTTGGAGGGTAAAAATGCCCTCCCTCGTCCCTCCCGGAGGCTCTCTAGAAGCCAAAAATGCCCTCCCAGAGCCTCTGTGCCAGCCAAAAATCAGTTGGCCGGCACACATATGCACATTGGAGCTGAACGAGGGCAACAGCTCATGTGTCAGCAGATATGGCTCCACGTGCCACCTGTGGCACCTGTGCCATAGGTTCTCCATCACTGCCCTATACATTCTAGCAATATAAAATATGTGGTATGACATAACTAAAACACAAATGAAAGCAAATATGTGTATCCCAGAATAATGTTGCAGGATCCAATCTGGGTCGGTCACTGGAACCAGAGGTTTTGTCTTCTGAGGTTTTGGACTCATCCTCAGGGAACTTTTTAAAAATTAGAGAAGTAGTTCCCTAAGGATGGGCTCCAGTGTGAGTCCAAAAGCTCAGAAGACTAAACCTCTGATCCCAATGACTGATATAGATTATATAGATTTCTCTGACATTACTTATTTTATTGGTCATTATTCCAAAAAAATGGAGGACTGCCTGCATATTTTGCATTAGTAGACATGATGGAAAGAAGAAGAAAAAATGAGAAAATCAACTGTGATGATGCACCTGTCCATGCACCTGTGTTGCTGTTACATTGGCTGGAATTACATCAAGATGTTCCTCTCCCCTTTGGAAATTCTATCTATAGAACCTTTACATTTCTATGCTAGAGCAACATAGTCAGAATGGGTTTATATCCATTATTCATACATCTCAGTTCAGAGGCATGCACAGAATTCAAGAACAAGAAACCAAGCAGTGTGAATTGAGTTTCATTCCTTAAGCATATGGACATGTACAAAAAGGGATATAGTTGTATCATGACACTAATTTCATTATTTGCCAACTCTACCTTCCCTCCTCCTCTAATTTAGATGCCATGCCTTAATTGACACTTCCCTGAACATTTTATGTGAAAATAATTACCTGACAAATCTTTGGCTATTGGAATTAACAGATAAAGGTCATCTTTGGGTCTGCCATTCTATTTCAAGTGTTATAATTGTCATAATTCATATGGAGAGCATCTGGCCTGCTATGTTGACCAAGCACATCGTAGAGTCTTCACTAAACTCCTTTCCCAACCAAATCCATTCTATAAGTTATATCTGTCCTTCAAACAAAATAGCTCTAAGTTTGCTTTCTGATTGTTTATTACAGCTTATAAATATGGATAAACTATTATTTTGTTCCTGGTTAGTAATTTTAAGAATATTTATGAAAATTAAGAAAAAATAAAATTGATAATTAAGCCTCATGCCCCCACCTCCAAAAGAGGAAGTGACAAAGAAAGATTGCCCAGAGAGCAATTAAGAGAGTCCATCACTGATTTCAAGACAAACATTGATAACAAAACAGAGGAATCTACAAGAGGAATGCTACTTGATAAGATTTGCCTGTTTCAAAGATTATAGGAGAACCTTGAGGAGAGGGCCAGATAATATTTAATATTTATAGCAAATCAAAAAACAAAAAACTACCTTCCATTCATTTCTGCTTCAAGATCACTGGGGAAAAAATAAATGACCCAGCAGTGGTAAATGACTCTAATATGGAACCATCTATTATCTGCAGAGTCCCAATCTAGATATTAGGAAGAAGGAATCAGCATATGCTTTAAATGTGCTAAAATGAGTTTAAATATTGGCCCATGGCCAACTTCAATTAGTTTGAGCAATAACCCAAATGGGTAATTGTCATTCTTCATCATCTTCCTAAACATTTGTTACATAGTTAATCAAATGCCACACACTGTGCTGATTCATATAAAATCCTAATATAATTCAAGAACTTATCTATGAACTAATAAATCACAGCCCCAAATTCAAGGTTAAAAGGGAATTCCAGGGCTTGCAGTTATCTGTCTGTCTGTCTGTCTGTCTGTCTGTCTGTCTGTCTGTCTGTCTGTCTATCTATCCATCCAGTCTGTCTCTCATCTACCTACCTACCTACCTATCTATCTATCTATCTATCTATCTATCTACGTATCACCTACCTATTCCAAGCAGATTTCAAAATAATTTATTTTTTGGAAATACTATAGTGATCTTAGAAATATACACAAGATGCTATGCATTTCCTCAGACTCCCCCTTCCTTTATATTGCAATATTCCCAATCATGTATACAGGGGTCCTATCTCAACGCGAGAGAAAAATGTGGCAATATGAAAATTGATGAACTATAACTGTAACTCCATAATCCTTGCTGAGTGGGATGGCTGGGAATTCAAGTTCAATAATATCAAGAACTGGTAAAATGATCCTTCATGTTTTCCACACTTCCAATATTGATTAGAAGTAGTTATATACGTTAGGTAATTTCTCAGTGCCATATACCAGCAGTACCCAACCTTTTGGGCACCAGGAGCCAGTTCTATGGAGAGAGGTTTTTCTGTGGACAGAGGGGGCGTGGTTTTGTGTTCATCCCACAGATGGGGCTTTACGTGTTTCTGTGTACTGGTTTCTGGGACTGGTCCACAGACCAGGAGTTGGGGATCCTTGTCATATACCAATGATACATTATTTTATAAAACTTCTCTCTTAAATTATGACTCAATTTGAATGTTAATCATTTTAATCATATTCTTTCCCACTGGGGTACAGTACAGTACATTATAACAATTTTTAGCCCATTTTATCATGAATTCTTTAACCCATTCTTCAATTTCAAGACTCAGCAAAAGTTTATATATTTTAGCAATTACATATATTAATCATCTGTATATAATTCCATTTCAAATTTCATTTTATGTTCTTCAGTTTCAGCTATCATCAATTTCAGTTACATTAAATTTTTCTTTTAATAATTAATAATAATAATAATAATAATAATAATAATAATAATAATTTATTAAATTTGTATGCCGCCCCTCTCCGAAGACTTGATGCATAGTAAAATTATTAGAAACTAAATCCCTCTGATCTCTTGATTTTAATTTAAGTTCTTTGAGTTCCTGCTTTAGCTAATGTTGATACATTAACTATTTTCTTTCCTTGCTGTTTATTTTTTTATATAAAATGCTTCTTGTGCTGAAATAAATAAAGGCATTTTCTGGCACAGCCTGGATTTATATCTATTTAATATTCTAAGACAGTATTTTTTAAATCTTCAACCTGGGTTTGAGACCCTGGCACAGCTTGATGGGTTGAGTTCCCGTTACTTGCCGCAACTCCCATCCACCTGGCAGTTTGAAAGTAGATAAATAGGTACCACTTCGGTGTAAAGGTTAGCCATGCTGGCCCTATAATCATGGAAGCGTCTTTGGGCAATGCTGATGCCCTTGACTAAGGAAGGGAGATTACCACTGCCCATAGAGCTGTGCAGTGAAATATTTACCTTTACCTTTACATTAACTTTATCATATCATAAAAACCATGCCATTCAAATCTCAGGTCATTCCCTTCTAGTTCTAAATTTCTCTTATTGGTCAAGAATCACCCATTCTTTCATTCAAACTAAACAGCAGGCTTCAAACTACAATTTAAAATCAGATAATCTTAATCTTCCTCTTTTGTTTGTATTCTGGAGAATTTTATATTTAAACCTTGTTTTCTTCCTTGCCATATAAATCTAAATACATCTTTTGCCGTTGTTTAAAAGGTGTGTCATTTGTAAAAACATGTATTGCTTTAAAAAACAATCATTCTAGATAGTACAATCATTATCCTACAACATCTCCCCAACAATGAATTTACCTTTTCCCATTTTAGTGCATACTTCTTAATTTAATTCCAAACCTTTACATACTTATTTTGAAATAATGTACAAATCTTATCACATTAAAATTACATTTTAATATGCAGGTATTTTGAGAGCCAGTTTAGTGTAGTAGTTGAGGCATCAGACTAGAAACCAGGAGATCTAATCCCATTTTAAGCACAAAGCCGGAGAATGGTTTTGGGCCAGTCACTCACTCTCAGCCCTATGAAGGTGGCAATGGCAAACCATTGCTTAAAAATCTTGTGAAGATAATTGCAGAGACCTGTCTAAGGAGTATCTGAGAATCAAAGACAAGTGAGCAAAAAGCCCAAAAGATATTTCATTAGAATAGAGTAGAGTAGAGTAGAGTACAGTAGAATAGAATAGAATAGAATAGAACAGAACAGAATAGAATTCTTTATTGGCCAAGTGTGATTGCACACACAAGGAATTTGTCTTTGGTGCATATGCTCTCAGTGTACATAAGAGAAAAAGATACATTTGTCAAGAATCATGAGGTACAACACTTAATGATTGTCATAGGGGTCAAATAAGCAATTAATGCATTATTTTTAAAAACTGAAAACAATTTTGAATAACTAATTTTTGGGGTCTTTTGTATTTTTTTATATCTGCATTTTGTTTTGTTCTTGTCCATTAACATCTACTATAAAAGAATTAAAACCAAATCATTTGCAAATGTCCTTAGGTTATATTATTTTTTTAAAAAAATTCACCCCAGCAATACTTTCATCACATCTTACATCTCTATTCAAAATTTCAAGAGCTAGGATGAATAACAATAGTTAAAGCAGGCATTGTCCCTTTGAATATATCACTGGGTTTTATCAATTCCTCAAGGACTCTAATATTTCTCAATAAATGAAATATAATTTTCCATTCAACATACTTAAGCTTCAATTAAAGTATTTCAATATTGATGTATTCTTTGGCTTTTGAAATAAAAAGAATTAAAATTGTGTTGTTACTTGGAGCAGATGTTGACTGCCATCTGCTGCTAACCTTGAAAACTTCTACATGTCCATCTAGCTCCAATAAGGTTTTTTCAGCCTAATAAAATGCAGGATCAATCAATGCAGGAATATTATGTGATGTCAGATTTCAGGTGGAAGGTAGACTAAATATTCTACCATTACCACCACTATCATAAATTAGCATATCTAAAAGAAATGTGTATGGTAGTTCTTATATACACATAATCATTCATTTCATTAAAAAGTAAAATCTGTCTTAAGTCAAGCTCAATTCCTGGTAACCTCATGGACATAAGTGTTGCATGAGTGTGGGTACTTGTTTCTTATTCTTCTTTTCTTAAAAATTAATCTATGTATGTATCAACACAGAATGAATTCTCTCTCAAAAAGTCCATTCTCAGCCTGGGAATTACTGTTCAAATTATCTATCATTTAAATCAGGGAAGTTGTGTAACCTGCTTCCATAGGTTTAGTTGGCTAGCAACCAAAAACTACATGAATTATCATTCAGGAATTCAAGGCTATGTTTACATGTGACATAACTGAAGAAATGGTGCTAAACAAATTTTATGAAAAAAGCAAGAACTATCTAAAAGGCAGGCAGAATCTGATATAAATGCACTAAAATTCAGAATCACGTCAGAGTCCTGTCTCAGTGGGCTTTCCCAATGGGAATTTCCTCATGTCTACTTTTGTGTTATCTTGGTACCGAACTGCTTTGAAACTCATCAAAATTGGTATGCAATGCATTTTGACACACACAAAAATTGTGCTGTATTCATTGTTTGTTTGTTACTCAACACATACACTAGATTTTGTCACTGTCATCTGCCTTGTAACTCACTACGTTATTCCTTATGGGTAAAATATGTTTGGTACTCATTATTTTTATTACTCATCCCACCTCCCAGAAACAATTAATTAATGATGAGTATAAATGTACCATTATATTGCATTCGAAAAAAATATTTTATATTGTTTATTTTAAAAAAACATGGATTTTTTAAGCTGAACTTTTAAAGTACAGTGCTACCTCGAGATACGAGTTTAATTCGTTCCGGACCTGGGCTCTTAAGTCGAGCAGCTCTTATCTCGAACGACTTTTCCCCATAGGAATTAATGTAAATAATTTTAATTGGTTCCAGCCCTCAAAAAACTCACAAAGTTAGTCTAAATTATGCAGAAAGACAAGTTTTTAATGAAGAAATGTACATGTACATATAAATGAATAATGAAGTTTCTTTCACTTAACTTGTAAACTTTCTTAAACTTTTAAATTTATATATGTTCAACTTCTCTGCCACCCAATCCTGTAGGACAGAGGTCCCCAACCCTTTTTGCACCAGGGACCGGCTTTAAGCGATCAAGAGAGGAATGGGTGAATGAATGGACGGAGGGTGGGAAGGAAGGAAGGAAAGAGGGAAGGGACAGGAACAGAGGAAGGAAGCAAGGAAACTTATGAAAGGGGAGAGTAAGAGAGGAATGAGTGAAGGGAGGGAGGGAGGGAAGAAGGTGGGAAGGAGAAAGAAAAGAAGAAATAGAGGAAGGGAAGGTAAAAGAGAGAAAGAAAAAGAGCTAACTTCCGCGTTCAGCTTCAGGAGACAGCTGCGAAGCCGCGCGCGTGTTTTAAAAGGTTGCAGCCGGCCTGGGGGGCTCGGGGGGGTGCTGGCAAGCCCCCCAGGCCGGCTGCAAGCACCCCCCGAGCCCCCCAGGCCGGCTGCAACCTTTTAAAACACGCGCGCCGCTTCGCAGCTGTCTCCTGAAGCCGAACGCGGAAGTTAGCGTTCGGCTTCAGGAGACAGCTCCTTGGCGCTCGTATCTCGAATTTGGGCTTGTAAGTAGAACAAAAATATCTCTCCCCTCCCAGCTCTTATCTCGAGTTGCTCGTAAGTAGAGCAGCTCTTATGTCGGGGTTCCACTGTAATACCATAATTTTGGTGTATAAGACACACCTAGATTTTAGAGGAGGAAAACAAGGAAAAAAGTATTCTGAACCAAATGGTGTAGTATTATACTGTTTAATAAAATACCAGTGTAGCAGAATATTTTTACAACCATATATACTTTTTAAAACCATGTATACTTTTTACAAACTTCAAACATGACAGCTTCAAGACTTCTGGACTTCAATTCCCAGAATTCCCCCACCAGTCATGCTAGCTCAGAAATGAGAATTGAAGTCCACAAGCCTTAAACTTGCCAGATTTGAAGACCCAACTCAAAAAAACAAACAAAACAAACACACGAGGACAATTGTTTTTCCTTTAGTCACAGAAATGGCTAGTGATAGAATCATTTACAATTACAGCGGTTGTGCTTCAGAGCCTGGATGAGCCCATTCCCTAGGACCTGCCACAGGCCACAGGGTTACTGGTGGCTCCGGCTAAGGGAGCGTGGGCAAAGGCCTACCCGAGCAACTTTCTAGTGACTGTATGGCTGGCAGGGACGAAGCAACAGCCAATCCCCCTGTGTGCGGTGTTACTGGAGCCATCCCTGGGGCCGAGCAGCTGGCCTCCCGCCGGAGGCTGCCAGGCAGCCTCAGCAACATTCACTATATAAGATGCACCCAATTTTTAAAGCACTTTTTGAGGTTAAAAGGTGCGTCTTATACACTGAAAAATATGGTGATTTTGGGTTGCACCAAAATAAGGTTTAATAAACAAATACACCATCCTAATTTAGAAGAGTTACTTCTCCTGTGGCTCCTGCTCTCTGGAATATCTTCCTACCTGAGGTGAGGTCTGAGGCCTTTAGAAGGGTATTAAAAATTTGTCTCTGCTAGTTAGTCTGGGGTCTTGACAGGGGCACTTGTTGGAGGTGATTGGCTTAACTGGCAAGAGGCTGCTCCAGTTAATCTTTTTGATATGATCTTTTTTCCGCTTGCCTGTGTATTTAATGATTTAAATATTTTCTATACTTGTGAGTTTAATTGCAAACTACCCAATATCACTTTGCAGAATGAGATGGGCAACATATAAATAAAATAAATCTATCAACAAAAGCCATTACAGTTGGGAGACAAAATTATCCAGAATAGAGACTACCTGCAAAAAAGATTTGTAGGCTTGACACATAGTTCTAACTGTACCCATTTTAATCTGTTCAGTTTAAATAGTTTTAATAAGTTTTTATGTTTCCAGTACTTTTAATGTTTAATGGGAATCCTACCCAGGGTTCCTTGTAAGATGAGAAGCATAGCTGCTAATTTGGAAGGGTGGAAGTTTGAATCTGTCTTTCTTTACAAGCAAGTCCTTTTACAGGTTAAGGAGGAAAGAAACTGACTCCCTTATATATACAAACATTTGACTCTTTTATATATTCAAACATATAAAAATAGTCTTGTAGTTTGCATCTTATTGATTCTAGAATCTTCATAATATTTTGAATAAGGAAGAACAGCTGTGTCAGCATCAATATCTCTTATATTTTCCCTTAAAAAAAGAGATCAATCAAATACAGAGATGGAGAGACAATAAACATTTCAAAGAAAAGTTCTTATTTAAATGTACAAGCTGCCAAGTTCTGGTTAGCATACAAAACAATTAAAATAAAACAATTTACATGAAGTACAAAAAAGAACCACCAATACTTTACAGTTCACACAACCTACAAGGTGAGGTCTGTCTCCCATTCTAGCCCAAAGACTGAGAAGAACCAGGTCTTAAGGATTCAGCTAAATAAAGTCAACTTGGAGCATATACATTTCTGAAGGAATCTCATTCCAGTTGGCAGACACCAGTAAAATCCATTTTCTCAATTACATCAGGCTGGCACTGCTTAATTCAAAGGTCTTCAAACTTCTTTAAGACCTGTGGACCAACTCCCAGAATTCTCTAGCCAAGCTGGCTGGAGAATTCTGGAGTTGAAGTCCACAAGTCTTAAAGTTTCCAATTTTGGGGACTTCTGGCTGAATTGATGGGGCCCAGAGCCTGATATATTGTTTAGCATGAACAGAAACTACAGAAGGCAGGCAAGTATTAGCCAAACCCTAATACTCATTTTATTTACTGAAGCCTACAGGATTTGGGTTCTTGTATCATTAAACAATCTTTGTTGCTACAGTTAGTTTTTGACCAAAAGCCAAACATGCTCCTACATCAGTTTTTTTACTAAGCAAAAATGGGGAAGAAATAATGAGTCAAGCGCAGAGTTCAAAATTTGTAGAGCCAAAATATCCTCCCACTGGCATAAGTAGTTTGTCTGAATTCCAAAATCAGAAGTATCCAAAATACAAATGGGATGAGAAATCAATTTACAGCTCAATCAAGTTTTGGGGTTTATCTTTCCAAACCACCAAAATCACAGTATCCTGGCTAATATTCTTGTTCTCTACATTGCCGCAATCTCAATGGATATCTTTACAAAAGGAGGTTCATGAAGCCTCTGGTGTAATAAAGCTGCCTCCCATATACACAATGATATATGGGTGGAAAGGACAATACCATAGACATAAGGTTTAAATCAATGATCTTGTCAATTTTGAAGTTAGGCAAATGTGAGGCTAACTAGGATTTGGACAGAAAGTCACCAGAGATGTTCCAAGGGTTAGAGTGAGACGTTAAAAAAACAATAACCCAATCCAGAAAATATAAAGAACATAACTGTAGCTGAGGCTTGACATGAGGGATCCTTGGTGCTCTTTGAGCTTGCTTGTTTTCTTGCAGATGTTTCATTACCCAAACTAGGTAACATTAGCAGCGTTGATTATGTTAGCTCGCTTCGGTAATAAAACGTCTGCAAAAAAAAAAAAAGCAAGCTCAGAGAGGAGATTGAGATACAGGACCTCTCAATGCAGAAGGTAATAGCAGATCCCTTTGTGCGGACCCAGCTATGAACGTCCGCAATTTATCTTTTATTTTAAGTATACTGAGAGCACATGCACCAAAGACAAATTCCTTGTGTGTCCAATCACACTTGCCCAATAAAGAATTCTATTCTCTATTTTCTATTCAACTCTATTCTGTTTTATATTCTATTCCATTCTATTATTTTCTGTTTTCTTTTCTATTCAACTTGGGGGGGAGCGTGAATTCGGCACGCGTCGCCTTTTCAATCTCGCCCTAATCCCGCCCTCTCTCTATTTCCCCCCCCCCCCCACACACACACACGCCCGATTTCGCAATCGGAAGAACTCCGTGACGTAATACACGAAGAGCTATCCTTGCAAAAATGCATTGTGGGCGTTGTCCAATGAATACATTCGCCGGCGTTGCGATTGGCCCGTCGCCTCCGCTTCTGCGCAACCGCACTCTCGTCTTGCGTTTCCGCCGCTTCCTTCACTGACGGCCTGTCGCAAAAACTTGGAGCATTTCTTCCGGCCGTGCTCCCTCCCTCCCGCTCGTTTCGTCACTAGCTCGTCGGTCGCCCCTCTGCTTCTCACTTGCCGTTAAGCCAAAGCGAGCGGTTGCTTTTCCTTCAGGGCCTTTTTTTTTTCTTCTCCCCCCTCTCTTTCCCCTTCCTCCCCCCCTCCCGTCCCGAAATGCCCCCGAAGAAACCACCCCCGCCATCGGCGCCTGGGAATAAAAAGGCGGATCAGAAAAAGAAGGAGAAGATAATTGAGGTGAGTCCTCGGGCCTGAGTCCTCTTCAGCCGGGGAGGCTTCACGCATGGCTCCCGGTGGTTTCTCCCTCCCGGCTTTCTCCCTGCCTGCCTGCCTGTGGCAAAGGAGCATTGGCGGGGAAAAGGGAAACGGGGCTTCTCCTCTCCCTGACATGCCAATTTTAGAATAGGATAGAATAGAATTCTTTATTGGCCAAATTCGTGCATATGCTCTCAGTGGTACATAAAAGAAAATATACATTTGTCAAGAAGGATGAGGTACAACCCTTAATGATTGTCATAGGGGTCAAATAAGCAGTGAAGAAACAACCAATATTAATAAAAATCTTAGGATACAAGCAACAAGTTACAGTCATACAGTCCTAAGTGGGAGGAAATGGGTGATAGGAATGATGAGAAAAAAACTAATAAAAAGTCTGACAGTGTTGAGGGAATTATTTGTTTAGTAGTGTGATGGCATTCAGGAAAAAACTGTTGTGTCTAGTTGTCTTGGTGTGCAGTGCTCTGTAGTGACATTTTTCTGCCTGGAGGAGTATAAATGGAGGACTGTTAGACCCAAAAGGCCATGCCCCCTCCTTGGGTTTACTTTTAATAGAGGAAAAAATGTGTAGAGGAAGTCCTCCCCCTTTTTCTTTTTTTGGACTCATTTTGCCTTCCTTAGACAACCCTTTGAGGGAGCAAAAGAAACAATATTTGAAAATTTGACAGTGTACAGGTAGTACTTGACTTATGGCCACAATTGAGTCCAGAATGTACGTTGCGAAGTGAGAAATGTGTTAAGTGAGTTTTGCCCCATTTTACAACTTTTCTTGCCATGGTGGTTAAGTGAACGAATCACTGCAGATTAATAGCAATAGCATTTAGACTTATATACCACTTCATAGTGCTTAGAGCCCTTTCTAAGTGGTTTACAGAGAGTAAGCATATTGCCCCCAACAATCTGGGTCCTCACTTTGCCGACCTTGGAAGGATGGAAAGCTGAGTCAACCCTGAGCCTACTGACATTCAAACTGCTGGCAGTAGCTTGAAGTACTGCACTCTAACCACTGCACCACAGAGACTCTTTAGAGTTTAACATTGCTAAAATACAAATAGAAATGCTTTTGCATGTTACATTAATGCGTGCTATTCTTGGTCGCTACCGTAGACGGACTGTACCTCAACTTATGACCACAATTGAGCCCCAGAATGCATGGTGCTAAAATGAGAAATTTGTCCTGAGGCCTGTCCCATTTTAAGACTTTGCCGGTTGTTAAGCAAATCACTGCAGTTGTTAAATTAGTAACCCAGTTGTTAAAAGTGAAGCTGGATTCCCCAGCTTATCAGAAGGGCACAAAAGGGGATCGTTTGACTCTGGGACCCTGCAACTGTCATAAAAATAAGTCAGTTGCTAAGCAACTGAGTTTCAATCACATGATGATGGTTAAGTGTGGCTGCAATGGTTGTTAAGTATGGTCAAAAGTCCCTTTTTTCAATGCTGTTGTAACTTTAAAAGGTCACTAAACAAGCTGTTGTAAGTTAAGGGCTACCTGTTGGCTAGACAAAGACTTCTCTGGGTTCTATTAAGATTTTAAAAGTACAGTATATACAACAGACTTATGTTACTCGCTAAATAAACTTTTAGAAGCCTTTTTTTAATCTCAGTCTTAGTTTGAAGCTTGGGATGAAACAACAACAAAAAAGATATGTAAAGAAACCAAGGCATCTGTTGACATTTGTAACTGATGCTAGAATTGATTTTGGACTGTATGAAAATGTTCCTAATTGTAGGTAGCTTTCTCAGAATCGTTCTATATCCAGCTATTATTATGGATTTATTACCCATATAGCTAATGTTTTATTTTAGGTACTATGAAGGATGGATATATGGTAACCTCTCCTAATTTAATTCTTTCAATGACAGTTCTGTGTGGTCAGTGCAGCTGAGAAAAAGAAGGAATGGTGCAAAGTCACCCAGTGAACTTTGTGAGAGAATATTTGAGCCAAGGCTTCCCTAATTCTCCATATTGACTGAAATTACACCAATTTATGAAAAGTGCTGGTTCACAAGCCCCAGTGAATCCTTTCATAGAAGTTAAAAATCAAAAAAGAATTAACAAAAAAAGATTTTTACATATGAAGCTAAAAACTTCAACACTGGAGTGTTGCTACAAACACATGGATATAATTTCAAGACATTAACACCATCAATCAAAGTATCAGGCTTAAAGTTCTGTTTTGTACCTGTATACAACAGAATGCATATTGGAGTTAGCTATAAAAGTATATTAATTAAACCTATATTGAGTAACAGTTTTCCTTCCTTGAATAGATTTGTACTATGGGGGTTCATGGGATTCTTGGTTAGAATTAATGCAATTTATTTCTGTGAAGTAATTTGCATTGGGTTTATAAATAGTTGGGACCAGTGCAGCAGGATACAACATGCACTGAAGCAACTTTGTCTGGACAATATTTGGCATGTGCCTAAGGGGCTCCAGGACTTATGGCTTGTTGTTCAGTGCGCAGAGTTCCACTCAAACCACCTCAACCCATAAATAACTACTGTGCTGGAGTAGTTTGCCTTGAAGGGACTGCAAAGCAGCATCAACGGAAGCTGCCTAAATCTTTGAAACAAGAATATCTTTTTAAAGCTTTGAACAGCCTTTATATAACAATCACATGAAGCCAAATTTATTTTGAACTATTTTATGATTTACACTGCTAATTTATGATGTTATGAGGAAGGAAAAAAGTTTTAGTGGTGCAACAGCACAGATGATATGTCATCTTGAATCTTGGGATAAAACTGATAGAACTGGATTTTGTGCAAAAAGAAATTATATTAATGTTTGCTGAAATAGTAATCAAGGACATCAATGTTCACCCACAAGGCCAGTATTCTATTATAGTATACTATACTGCAAGGTTCGACAAACCCAGGCGCCTGGTCGCCAGTGGCGCCTAGAAAATGTTGTCTGGCGCCTAGAAAATGTTGCCTGCTGTACTGTATGTCAGCGTTTCCCAACCGGTGTGCCGCCTGGGCAGGGCGCTGCGGTGCCTCTGACCTCTCCGCTCCTGCCCGATGCCGCGGTTTCTGGCGCTCTCCTGCTGGGTCCCAAAGAAGGCAGGCAGGAAGGAGAGCTCCATTCTTCGCGCCTTTTTCCCGCCTTCCTTCTTTGGGGCCCAGCAGGAGAGCGCCAGAAACCGCGGCATCGAGCAGGAACCGGGAGGTCGGAGGCACCGGCACGGCAGCGCCCGCCCAGCTGAAGGTTCCCTGTCGTCATCGGCAAGTGTCCTTTGGGGCTCGGCGGGAGGGCACTGGCGGTGGGAGCGGGGGAGGCCGCGGCTGCAGCGGCACAGGCAGTCGCGGGGAGATGGCGGGGGGAGCGGGGGGCGGCTAAAGCGGCCCCGGGCACTGTTCCCTGTACGCTTTTCCAGGGGCGCGCAGGGAGCCGCGGCCACCCGCCCGCCTACCGGATTTCCCTCCGCGCGGCTGGGGAGGTGGATTCGCCGCCCCCGCCAGCCCGATCTCCCTCCAGTGGCTGGTGACGTAGTTCTACCGCCCTCGCCAGCCTGATCTCCCTCCGTGGGGGGGTGGGGGGCGACGAACCGACGACCGGGGGCTGTCCGTCCGTGTTGGGTGGTGCAGGGCAGGCACAGGCAGCCCCAGGGGAGAACAAGGGAGGGAGAGAAAGGAAAGAGAGAGTAAGGGAGGGAGAGAAAATTGAATGAAGGAGGGAGAGAAAGAAAGAGTAAGAAGCAGAAAGGATAGAGAAAAAGGAAGAGAAAGGGAGGGGGAGAAAGGAAAGAGGGAGGAAGGGGGGGAGAGAAAATTGAATGAAGGAGGGAGAGAAAGAAAGAGTAAGAAGTAGAAAGGATAGAGAAAAAGGAAGAGAAAGGGAGGGGGAGAAAGGAAAGAGGGAGGAAGGGGGGGAGAGAAAATTGAATGAAGGAGGGAGAGAAAGAAAGAGTAAGAAGTAGAAAGGATAGAGAAAAAGGAAGAGAAAGGGAGGGAGAGAAAGGAAAGAGAGAGAAAGGGAGAGAAAGGGAGGGAGAGAAAATTGAATGAAGGAGGGAGAGAAAGAAAGAGTAAGAAGTAGAAAGGATAGAGAAAAAGGAAGAGAAAGGGAGGGGGAGAAAGGAAAGAGGGAGGAAGGGGGAGAGAAAGAAGATATGAAGGAGGGAGAAAAAGAAAGAGAGATAGGAAGGAAAGAGGGAGAGAAAGGAATGAGAGAGAAAGGGAGGGAGAGAAAGGGAATGAAAGAGGGAGAAGGGGTGAGAGATAGAAAGGATAGACAGAAAGGGAGAGAAAGGAAAGAGAGAAAGGGAGGGAGAGGAAGGAAAGAGATGAGAGAGGAAGGAGGAGACAGAGGGGGTGAAAGCGATGTCAGGTGGAGACTCGGCAAAAAACCAAGTTTGCTTAAAAAAAATTCTGGCTCCTAAATTTTTTGGCTGGCTCCTAGATTCTGAACAACTTTGTCGACCCCTGCTATACTGTATACTATATTATAGTATAGTATACCAAAATGAATACAGCAATATATATATACAGTGATCCCCCGCTCGTTGCGAGGGTTCCGTTCCAGGACCCCCCGCAACGAGCGGGTTTTCGCGAAGTAGCGCTGCGGAAGTAAAAACACCATCTGTGCATGTGCAGATGGTGTTTTTACTCCCACAGCGCTAGCGAGGAACCGAAGATTGGGGGCGGCGCGGCTGTTTGCCGCCGGCATGGGGGGCTTCCTAGCAGCCCCCCAAACCCGGGTTGGGGGTCCGGGGGGTGCTGGCAAGCCCCCCATGCCGGCGGCGACATTTTAAAATAGCCGCGCCGCCCCCAATCTTCGGCTCCTCCGCGCTGGCTCTCGGCGCTTTCGAGCTGAGTCCGGGAGCGAATTCTCTTCCGGACTCAGCTCAAAAGCGCCGATAGCCAGCGCTAGCGAACGGCTTGTCCACGCTGGCTCTCCGCGCTTTCGAGCTGAGTCCTGGAGCGAATTCGCTTCAGGACTCAGCTCGAAAGCGGCGAGAATGAACCGCGTGGGCGGGCGAAGGGCGGGCGGCAGCGAGGAGTTTGCGTGGGCGGTGGGGAAACTCCTCGCTGACGCCAGCAAGAGGGGGAAGACCCAGGGAAGCCGGTTGCCATCTACGCATGCGTGCCCATAGAAAAAATGGGCACGCATGCGTAGATGGTATTTTGACTTCCGGGTTGAAAAATTCCCCATAGGAATTAATGTAAATAATTTTAATTGGTTCCAGCCCTCAAAAAACTCACAAAGTTAGTCTAAATTATGCAGAAAGACATGTTTTTAATGAAGAAATGTACATGTACATATAAATGAATAATGAAGTTTCTTTCACTTAACTTGTAAACTTTCTTAAACTTTTAAATTTACATATGTTCAACTTCTCTGCCACCCAATCCTGTAGGACAGAGGTCCCCAACCCTTTTTGCACCAGGGACCGGCTTTAAGCGATCAAGAGAGGAATGGGTGAATGAATGGACGGAGGGTGGGAAGGAAGGAAGGAAAGAGGGAAGGGACAGGAACAGAGGAAGGAAGCAAGGAAACTTATGAAAGGGGAGAGTAAGAGAGGAATGAGTGAAGGGAGGGAGGGAGGGAAGAAGGTGGGAAGGAGAAAGAAAAGAAGAAATAGAGGAAGGGAAGGTAAAAGAGAGAAAGAAAAAGAGCAAGAAAGAAAGAAAGAAAGAAAGAAAGGGGGAAGGGACAGGAACAGAGGAAGGAAGCAAGGAAACTTATGAAAGGGGAGAGTAAGAGAGGAATGAGTGAAGGGAGGGAGGGAGGGAAGAAGGTGGGAAGGAGAAAGAAAAGAAGAAATAGAGGAAGGGAAGGTAAAAGAGAGAAAGAAAAAGAGCAAGAAAGAAAGCTGCAAGCACCCCCCCGAGCCCCCCAGGCCGGCTGCAACCTTTTAAAACATGCGCGCCGCTTCGCAGCTGTCTCCTGAAGCCGAACGCGGAAGTTAGCGTTTGGCTTCAGGAGACAGCTCCTTGGCGCTTGTATCTCGAATTTGGGCTTGTAAGTAGAACAAAAATATCTCTCCCCTCCCAGCTCTTATCTCGAGTTGCTCTTAAGTAGAGCAGCTCTTATGTCGGGGTTCCACTGTATATATATATATATATATGTATATGTATATATATGTATGTATATGTATGTATATGTATGTATATGTATGTATATGTATGTATATGTATGTATGTATATATGTATATATGTATATATGTATATATATATGTATACACACACACACATACATACATACAGAATACAATCATATATATATATATATGACTTTGGGTCGTTAATTTAGACTACTAAAACAACCTATGGATATGGATATATTAAGTTATTATATAGAGCTGTGTAAGTGAATGATACTTAACTAATAAAATACTTCACAAGTCCATTTTTCAAAGTATTTAAAATCTAAAATTGAGACAGTGAAACTACAGAGGAAAAGAAGTGGAGGCATAGGAAGAATGTAAGATTATTTCAATTGTGTATCCTCTGATTCAGTTTAAATAAGGTTTGAAAGAGACTAGTTTTAAAAGACTCGAAAAGATTGGCTTTGACTTATCTCTAAGAGAAAGTAGTAGAGGAAGGGTAATATTATGAGTAAGAATGAAACTTTGGAAGAAAGTGTGGTTTGATTCTATGATATTTAAAATTTTAAGCAATGTAAAGATTTACATCAGTTGGCATATTCAGGCTTTCTGGGAATAACTCAACACATTGCTGCAGTTCTTTAGAAACAATATTCTTGAATCACTTTATATCTGAAAAAATTAATTTGCTAGGCAGAAAGTGTTCCTCTTACTAAAATTTTAATCATTCTCCAGTAAAGTCTAAGGTCATGATGGCGAACCCATGGCACATGTGCCACAGGTGGCGCACAGAGCCATATTTGCTGGCACGTAAGCCGTTGCCCTAGTTCAGCTCCAGCGCACATGTGGGCACCCACCAGCTGATTTTGGCTTGCTCAGAGGCTCTGAGAGGGCATTTTTGGCCTCCGGAGGGCCTCCAGGGGGGCAGGGGAAGGTGTTTTTGCCTTCCCCAAGCTCCAAGAAAGCCTGTGGAGCCTGGGGAAGGTGAAAAATGGGCCTATCGGGCCCATTGGAATTCAGAATATGGGGTAGTGAGGGGCGCATGGGGAGCATTGAATATGGGTGTGGGCACATGCACGCAGGCGATAGCGTGCATGTGCCTTATTTTGGCACCCGAGGAATAAAAGGTTCGCCATCACTAGTCTAAGGTATCATTTTTGCTTCTTTCTCTCTTGTTAATTTTTTTATAAGGTATTATACAAAATAATTGCCAAATTTATAAACCTCAGGATAAGGCAAAATAAAGTAATAATTAGACAACACAGGGCTATGGATATAATATCAATTGAACTCATTTTTTAAACAACAAAGTGAGAGATTTATCTTACGATCTTCTAACAGGTTTTGAAAAGTTTGAATATCTTGCTAAAAATAGAAATGGATAACTTGATTGTTGTTGTCAAAGAAAGTTTAGAGACAAGTTTCAAGGTTGACTCATTTGGAGTGAAAAATACATTAACCTATAAAAATGTGGGATTTAACTGGCTGAGCTGTAACACTGTAGCAGAGAAAAACCAAAGAGGTATTCAGAACTATATTTATGGCTGTTTGCATGTTATGTTATGTTATATGAAGGGAAAATAAAAATGCTTAAAGGCTTCCACCCTAATTATGTTCAAATATCTGTAATCCATCTACTTTAAAAGCCTGATATTGTTGTTGATAGAATTTTACAATATATGTACACAGTTCTTTTTTCTTTTTAGCTTCTTTTGTAGGCAGAATATTTTGCTTGAGTTTTTCTGTTACCTAAGCATGTTTATCATTATCCTGAATCTGCAGGGCTTTGAGAAATTAAAATCTTTCAGTTATTTAAAACCAATTTAAAATCTCCCAATTTTATTTATGACCCAAGATCAAACACAATGACCAACTGTATTTATATGGATAAAACCCAGACATTGTGTCTGGGAAGAAAATTAATGATCCCTCGAGTTTCGCGTCCTCGAGCATCGCGAAAGGGCTATATCGCTAGTTTTCAACCCGGAAGTAAACTCCACCATCTGCGCATGCGTGCCTTTTTTCTATGGCCACGCAGGCGTAGATGGTGGAGTTTCCCGCCGGGCAGATAAGCTGCTGGGCGGCTTCCCTGGGTCTTCCCCCTCTTGCCCCGGTAAGACCCCAGCGGCGGCGCGAGCAACGGCGTGGGCGGGCGGGCGACACGCGCGGGGACACCCCAGCTCCGCTTCCCAGCTGGGAAGCGGCCCCAGCAACGGCGTGGGCGGGCGGTGCGCGCGCGCTTGGGGAAACCCCAGCTTCGCTTCCCAGCTGGGAAGCGGCCCCAGCAACGCGCACGCGCTTGGGGACATCCCAGCTCCGCTTCCCAGCTGGGAAGCTGCCCCAGCAACGGCGTGGGCGGGCGGGCGCGCTTGGGGAAACCCCAGCTCCGCTTCCCAGCTGGGAAGCGGCCCCAGCAACGCGTGCGCGCTTGGGGACATCCCAGCTCCGCTTCCCAGCTGGGAAGTGGCCCCAGCAACGGCGTGGGCGGGCGGTGCGCGCGCGCTTGGGGAAACCCCAGCTCCGCTTCCCAGCTGGGAAGCGGCCCCAGCAACGCGCGCGCGCTTGGGGACATCCCAGCTCCGCTTCCCAGCTGGGAAGCGGCCCCAGCAACGGCGTGGGCGGGCGGGCGGCACGCGCGCGGGGAAACCCCAGGCGCGAGCAACGGGGTGGGCGGCGGTGGAAGTAAAAACACCATCTGCGCATGCGCAGATGGTGTTTTTACTTCCGCACCGCTACTTCACGAAAAATCGATCATCGCTTGGGGTCCTGGAACGGAACCCTTGCGATGATCGAGGGACCACTGTATATTGCAAGAAGTTGGACTGATGGATAAGGAATGGCATTGGACCAGATTACCTGCGGGATTGCCTTCTGCTGCATGACTCCCAGCGACCGGTTAGGTCCCACAGAATCGACCTTCTCCAGGTCCCGTCAATTAGACAATGTCACTTGGCGGAACCTAGGACAGGGGTAGGCAAACTTGGCTGTTCTATGACATGTGGACTCCAACTCCCAGAATTCCTGAACTAGCTTGATTGGCCCAGGAATTCTGGGAGTTGAAGTCCACAAGTCATAGAAGAGCCAACTTTGCCTACCCCTGATGTAGGAGAAGAGCCTTCTTGGTGGGGGGCCTGGCCCTCTGGAATCAATTCCCCCTGGATATTCGTACTGACCTCACCCTCCTCACATTCTGTAAGTCTAAAGACTCATCTATGCCACTGGGCTTGGGGCCAGTAGATGCTAGCCCCCTGGCTGACAAATGATATGTATGTTGTTGTTGAATGGGAATGATTGATTTTTAATATAATGGGGATTTTAGTTTAGATAAGTGGATTTTATATTAATTGGATTTAGAATTTGTATTGTATTATTCTTTTTATATGTTATAAGCTGCCCCGAGTCCCTGGATGGCATATAAATCAATCAATAAATAGTCTGTATGTTTCCTTTGAATTGGCATTTCTCATTAAAAATGAGGTTTTATTATTCAAGAGGACAAACTCTTAAATGTTAATTGTATTCTAATAACATGTTTTTAGTTAGAGTTTGTTCTTACTAAGGATAAATTTCAAAAACTGGATTGCTTTATATAAATTTTGTAAAATGTAATGCTAACATTGATGTAAATATTTCAAATTTAGGATAAAACATTTGGCTTAAAGAACAAGAAAGGAGCAAAACAACAAAAGTTTATTAAGGCAGTGACCCACCAAGTTAAATTTGGTCAACAAAACCCACGGCAGGTAAGTAAATATATTTACTAGGCTTCCCTCTTTTCCCTTTGCTCATATCATGATTTGATTGCTTTATTATATCTACAGTTATAGCCATTTGACTATGGATAGTATAATTTTATATTAAATTAAATACCAAACCATAACTTATGCACATTAATGGTGATATTTTTTACTAGGCTGCTCAAGGAGATGCTGACAAAAAAGTTAAGAAAGATGATAAGAAGAAAGAATTGCAAGAACTGAATGAACTTTTCAAACCTGTTGTTGCAGCCCAAAAAATAAGTAAAGGTAATATTCTCTTAATAAATCTACATATTTTTAGTTGTTGCATTTCAGCTTTATTTGTTTAATATGAAAAAAAAAATAGACTAAACAGTGTGCAAAATTTACAGGAGCAGATCCAAAATCGGTAGTCTGTGCCTTCTTCAAGCAGGGACAATGCACAAAAGGAGACAAGTGCAAATTCTCTCATGACTTGTCTTTAGAGAGAAAGTGTGAAAAGAGAAGTGTCTACATTGATGCACGAGATGACGAGCTTGAAAAAGGTAGGTTATTTCTGAAAAACAGTTCCATAATTAGGATAGGTATTCTCTTAGTTGAATTTGTAATTTTAAATAGCTGTGAAATCTGTTTTCTACCATTTTAACAAGATATATCTTGGCTACCTGTGAATTCAGAACAATAACAATATTTTTTTTAAAAAAACCTCAAATCATGCTGTTGGTAAAGGCTTTCATAATAACAGAAACAGTGTGGTAGTATTGTAAGTGCATCTTATTAAGCATGGAATAGTGCTTTTTGTTTACTATTTAGGTATATTTGTAAGGAGATCATTTTGGGGGGATGGATTTTTTTTTACTCAACCACAGTTCAGTGCTATAACTAAATCTAGACAAATATTGTGGCTTGTTCAGTTTCATGAGTAGTGCATGAAAATACAGATTTGCAGTTTGTCAATGAAAAATTTCAAGTCTTATCAATCAACTAGGAAAGGGGATTGGATG
Organism: Erythrolamprus reginae; assembly: GCF_031021105.1. Lineage (NCBI taxonomy): Eukaryota > Metazoa > Chordata > Lepidosauria > Squamata > Dipsadidae > Erythrolamprus > Erythrolamprus reginae. Next base: position 199,629,939 of record NC_091950.1, read on the forward strand.
ACATTACCTGAATGTATAATTCATTAATATAATGCTAAATCATATTCTGTCTAAAATGCCAGTATGAATATTTGCTAAGGTATTCAAATCAAACATTTACTATCTTTTTGACAATATTTCCCTGTTTTTTGTATAAACGAATTCATACCTAAAAGTTTAATATTTCTTTTTGTTCATTTTCCTCTTTACATCCTAAATATTCACAAACATACAGATGAAATATTTCTTTGTCCTTGCATGTAATTGAGAGGTTGTTAACGGCGATTAAGGCACTTTCTTAAAACATTTGTTTTCATGAAACATTTTGCTGTTCTGTCTAGACACAATGGATAACTGGGATGAAAAAAAGCTGGAGGAGGTAGTGAACAAGAAGCATGGGGAAGCTGAAAAGAAAAAACCTAAAACACAAATTGTATGTATTTTTGATTCTTAATTGAAGAATTTGTACTAGTTTATGTAAATTTACATGTTATTTCATTGTGTATTCTCGAAGAGAAGATAATACTACAAGAGAAAGCTGTTGATAAAATGAACTGAAATACTCACTGTGTGCTATGGAAGGTTATTGTAATAATAGAAGAAGCTTTTCAAAAAATCCACAATTCAAAAGGATAGTTTATTTTAGCCTGGACAAATTAACCTCAGTAATAGCATATAAACATAATACAATGCAAATAAATATGGAATCCATAGAATAAGAACTATCTCAGGCATATAATTATTTTGCCATAGTAATGTTTTCTGAATGGAATTCCAACATTGTTTTTACTACTTCTATTTTATTTTAGACATGAAAGGCATGAAGGTGGGCTTGAGATTTATGTAGAGAAAACAAATCCTATTTCAAGGAATGATACATGTGTCAGTATAAAGGAATAATTTTGGAAATATAGGTACTGTATAAACTACCTTTTCCCAATCATAAAGAGCTACTTCAGATGTATTCAGGATTATATAGTTACTAAGTAACTATGATAATGCTAATATGCCTAGAGAATGGGATACGAAATGTAATACCATCTGAAGGGATTGGTATCAAATACAAAAATAAGAGCATTTTAACTAAAACAATTATATTCTTGAGGGGGAGGAACGTGGACACTTCATTTTGTGCAAATAAAGCAAACATTGCCATATTACTTTCTCAAGCGGCTTTAATACTTCTCCAGGTGAATTCATGTTTGCATTTTGTCCCCAGGAATAAGAAGCATTCTCTTGTGGGTATAAAATAGAAAACAGAATTTGTTGCTAAATTTTTAATGCAGGTGTGCAAGTATTTCCTTGATGCTATTGAAAACAATAAATACGGCTGGTTTTGGGTCTGTCCTGGTGGAGGTGACAATTGTATGTACCGTCATGCACTTCCTCCTGGTTTTGTGCTCAAAAAGGACAAAAAGAAAGAAGAAAAAGAAGAAGAAATTTCTTTAGAAGATCTAATAGAAAAAGAGGTAATGTAGACACATATCCTGAAATAGAGAGAGTGGGAGAGTGAATGCAGTAATTTGGGCAATGAATTTGGGCATTAATTGAGTATAGCTGGCAATATTAAATTTAAAGATATTATTATTAAATTGCAATAACTTTTTAATTATTGGGAAATATTTATAGAGCTGTGGTATTCTATTAGCTTTTTAATAGATTAAGCTTTTTAATTTCTGTAACATTAAGACATTATGAAAATGATTACTAGTATTTGCCTCCAGGGGGCACCCATTTATCTTAACTGAGTATCTTATGGTAATAAATTTGTCTTGCATGAGTCATTAGATAGTAATAATATAAAATTAATATCGGTGGAGGGTTTTTTTTAACTTTAATTTTAATTTATACTTTATATTTCCAAGTCCTTGTTAATTCTGGAACCCACAATTTAAAAACATGAAGTCCTGCCTAGAAATTCAAGGGATTTAAGCCATATATATTCACTAATCATCTTGCTGAAAAGATTTACATTTGATGATACATTTATATTTTATTGTACTAGAGAGAGAGAGAAAGGAGAAAAAAGGAAATCTTTTTAGGTCCCACTCAGTGATCATTTTTTTATTTTGCAGCGTTCTGCCTTAGGAGCAAATGTTACTAAAATTACTTTAGAGTCTTTTCTTGCATGGAAGAAAAGAAAAAGACAAGAAAAAATTGATAAGGCTGAGCAAGATATGGAAAGAAGGAAAGCGGACTTTAAAGCTGGTAAAGCATTGGTGGTATGTTCTGCTTTTTTATATAGCAAAATTAAGCCATAGCATTATTAATGCACATTGTTTTGAAATCCATCTCTCTGTAATTGTTACATTTCCACTTAATGTTGGTCCTTTTCTCCATGCCTAGATCAGCGGGCGTGAAGTGTTTGAGTTCCGTCCAGAATTAGTTGATGCAGATGATGAAGAAGCAGATGACACCCATTATGTTCAAGAGACAGGAGAAGATGAGGTAAGAGCAATGTGTATGTGAGAAAAAAAGTCTTCCACAATTCAAGAATCCTGTAGTTAAATGCACCTGCTAAACTCCTTTATCAGGATTTGTTTTATGATTGTAGTCCAGTGTCGGGTGGGTTCCAACTCACCTCGTGCCGGTTCACTCCCTCTCACACCCATGGGCAGTAACAAAAGACAAACAAACAAAGCCGAAAAAACTGCATGCACAGTTCTGAAACTCTGCTTCTGTGCACACATGGTCAGAAGGGAAAAAATAAAAAAAAATAAAAAATGGTGGTGCCCATGGATTGGCACTGATTTGATCCAGTTCGGTGACATCACCAGCAGGTCGCTACCAGTTCAGGCAGACCGATCCAACTGGGAGCAACCTACCCCTGTCCTGTGTAAATGTTATTAAATACGATGATTAATTTTGAAATAATTTTTAAGCTATAAAAGAATAATTGTGGAAAACCATGTTTCTTCCACTTCAGGTTGATGAACTTGTCCGTGTAAATGATATCGACTTGAATCTTTATGTTCCAAAAGATGTGGATGAGACTGGAATTACTGTAGCTAGTTTGGAGCGATTTAGCACATATGTTTCTACTGAGAAAGATGGTAAGGCATTTAAGAACCTGTTTTATGCTAATGAGGAAGAGTTGTGTAATTTTTGGATTCTGAATATTCTCTATTAGTGAATCCCAAAATATGACTCCTATTGCATATGTGATTTGTTTGGATAATTGACTTCTTCAGACAGAATACTTTGTAAATCCTAATAATCCTATAAAATATTTATTTATTACATATGTAGTCTCCCAATTCATATAAAAAAATAGTATTTGAAATGGAAAGAAATAAAATTTGAGTTAACTAACAAAGTTAGGATAAACAGCTATCTGCAACTCATTTAAGAGAAAAGTAGTGCTTTCAGTAATAAATTAGGTAGCATTTTTTAAATTAAAAATATTTGTAGAATAAAAGAGACTGGAGATGGCTCTGTCACTCTAGATTTCAATCTTAGACATCAGTTAAATTGTATTATTTTAAAATAAAGAACTGGAATTGAAATATGCAACCCAATTTAAAGAACATATGCATAGAAAAATATAAAGACAAGGTTCTCTTCCCCCAAAAGTACAGAATGTTTCTTAAGTTACCCCAAATAACATAAAAATGTTATAACATAAAAAACCTCTTCTTGAAAATAAAGCTAAAGTCCTAAATCTGTTTGCTCAGAAAGAACTGTTTGCATCTTTTGAAATACATACATTTGTCTAGGAGGTAAAGTAGTAGACACCTGATTTTTCAAAAGTTTATTTCTTATAATGCTTTGCAAAGTTTATTATGCTTTGATGGGTTTACATTGTAGTTTCTTAGCTTTGGTATATTTTTCAGGTACTTAAAGTCTTATTAATGATATTAAATATGATTGGTGAATACATAGAGACAAGTTTGTGTAGTGTGATCAAGGAACTGACCTAGAAACTGTGAGACGTTGAGTTTGAATCCCACCTTACAAATGAAGCCAATTTTGGGACACTGGGCCAGTCACAATCTCTCAGCCTAGGAAGCAAACAAAGGAAAATCATTGCTGAAATTTAGCCAAGAAAATTGCAGGGACTACTTTGGGGAGTGGCCAGAGGTTAACAGGATCTGAAATGTACACACATACACAAATGCTAATAAGAATTATTTTATTTTTCAGACAACAAGTTAAGTGAAGCTTCAGGGGGTGGACTTGAAAATGGAGAGCAAAGTGATTTAGATCCTGACAGTGACATGGAAGACAACCCTGAAAATGGGGTAATTGATGCTGTACCTGTTGATGAAAATCTATTTACTGGCGAGGACTTGGAAGAACTAGAAGAAGAACTAAATACACTTGATTTAGAAGAATGAACAAGCAAATCATATTTGATTTAGAAGAATGAACAGGCAAATCAAACATTGTCTTCATCTGGTTTATCTAAAATGGAGTGTGCTTGGTTCCTCATGTGATTCTGGAAAGAACATTAAAGCAGAAATATTTCGCCAATTTTTCTGATTCAGTCTTAACCAGTTTCATAATAAACTATCCATATAATACACCGAAAATATTCCTTTACAGATATTGTAATGAAATGTCAAAAGTAGAAGATTAGCTAATTTTTCACAGAATATAAAGTTGAATGTTGCTGTCAGGTCCTGAAGGAGATCAAAGCACAACTGCATCTAAGTTAAGTGTGCTTAAATGATTTAATTTTAAGATATATATATTGTATAATGATAGATTGAAATGGTTGTTTTCTGTGCGGAAATTGATCAGAAATTTTTAAAGCAAACATGCTCATGATGGAGACTCATAAATTGACACTCTAGAATGGGGCTCTGTTTTCCATATTAAACACAACTGACTGACAAAAGTGTAAAATAAAGGCTATATGATTGAAAATATTGATCCCAGTATACATGCATGTTTTGCAGGCAACAGTAGACTTGAACAAAAGCAGTTTTGCAGATGAATGCAGTTTGTGCTGTAATCTCGAGGTAGTGATTCTGAATACAAATGCATATCCCTCCTTTTTGTTGATTCCAAAAACCAAACCAAAAATCCAGAATGAGCCGAGATTTCCCCAAATTTATTCTTCTATGGATCTCTACTGTAATTTTTGTGATAGTTTAGATTTCTGCTTTGAGTCATCTGCCTTAGTGGAGAACTCTAGCATTCTTTCTTATATAGAAGTAAAGTAAAAACAAGTTGCACATAATTGAAAAATGAGTTACTGTATTACATTGGCATTTTAGATAAAATGTATGAGCCAGGCGGATTAACGTTAAATATTTGCTTTGCCTTTTGTTTTATGGCATTCAGAAGCTATCCTAATGTTTTATTGCAAAGCAATGATGTAAGAGGACTGTCTGACTGATGTGAACTTTGATGTGTCTTAGAAATTGGGCTTTTATATTCATTTCAAAAGTGTCTCTTGTGTCTAGCTTGAAATCAACAGCCTATGTACAAATCCAAAAACCTATTCTTTGGAAAGAGGATTAAGAACACTGGGGATTAAAATAATTTCACTGCTGGATCTAGCTGTTAAAAGGCAACTCCTTGCTCCATATCCAGAGAAGTGTGTACAATCTTTTTTACTGTAAGTTGATATTGAATGTAAAATTGAAGCTTGTAGACTAGTAAATGAAATCTTCCTGGAATTCTACTGGCTTCCAACTGGATTAAGGAAGGAAACAAAGCTGATATAATGATATAGTAAAATGGCTCTTCAAGATTGCCATTATTTTTTTACTTCATGTATAAATTATACATAAATGCAAATCCAGTTGTTTCTTTGTCAGTCCTTTTCTCCCTCCAGCCCTTTTTTGGATTACTCCTCATGGGGGTTTTTTTGCCTTAATTTCCCAACTCTGCAGAGACTTATGGATTTAAGATTACATATGTTTTTTTAAGTACCACAACATATCACAGCATACCTGTTTGCAAAGGGAATATTAATATAATTGGACATCTTAATATTTCTCCTTTAGAAAAAGTTTCTTCATAGCAAAAGTAAATGTTCAACAAGCCTATTAATGTTATTTATAGAGAATGAATTGTGATGGCACTATTTATTTTTCCAGTGTTCATTTTTGCTACATCAAACAAACTATAATGAAATATAAATACATTGATTTTTTTTTCTGAAAGTGATTTAATTTTTTTACTAATAGATTAAGTTTTTTTTTTTTCAGGAATCTAAATATTCAACTCTGTTTCTGCATATATCAACTTATTAAGAAGCAGGTTTTCATAGTGATTGCCTTTAAAATTATTATCTATGATTTCGGAAGGAATATATCAAAATTGGTAAATCACAGTATCTTGCTAAATTTGATAATGTCCTAAATCTGAAAAATAAGCTCTTGAATTAAGGATGAGAGAATTCTGGGTTGTAGCTAAAATAATGTCACATTTGTTGTTTTCATGAACAAAATTATTCCAATGAGCCTTGAAATATTGCTTGATAAGTGTTTCATAAAATTATTAAAATTTATATTGAAATAGATCCAGATTATCAAGATGGAAAGCATGTAAATGGTTTAGTGAAGTGGTTTATATTTCTAGTAAGGAATTTACTGGAATTGACCAAGCAATTTGCTACTGTGAGATTGTCCTATAGTAATGACATTTTATATGTCATAAATTAAGAGTACTATTCAGAGTCATACAGCCTGAAACAGAATATAACTGAAAGAAGCTATAGTTTTAGAAGGCTCCAAGTGATTCATCCAAATCATTTTTGAATCGTGCACAGCCCTCCAAATACTTCTGGTGCACTCAGAGAATCTTGATTTGCATGTAGTTTGTTGACTTGTTTCTAATTAATTTTTGTGGCATTTCCATGTGATTTCAAAAGAGATTTCCAAGTACCTTTTAAGGTCAACACAGAATTGGAATTCTATTCACAAAACTTTGTAAAGCAACCTTCAGTTTCTATAAAATTATGTGGATTTGATGTTTCACCAGGATTGGATTATGGAAATATAGGAAACAGATGGAGAGGGGTTAAATTGAAAAAAAATATTGAAAAGTTCTTCAAAAGTCAATTTTTTTTGGTAAAGATTAGTGCATAGACCCTTTATACATTTTGTATGATGTCAGGATTGTAAATAATGTATTGCCTAATATAGAATGCTAGAAGAAATACTAATAAGTTCATGGTTATTATTCATGATAACTGAAAATGTGTCCCTATTGTTATGAACCTTACATTCTTAGACATATACATTTTTAAAAAATATAGTAAGACTTATTTATGACCAAAGAAGTATAGGTTTATGGTGTAGGCATCAGAAACAAATACAATTATGAAGAACCAGTAAACATAGTAAATATATAGAATTTTTATGTCAGGAAACAATGTACATTTTTGTTCTGAAACAAAAAACAAACATTCCATTGAAATATTTACCTTTTATGTTATTTTTTCATGTCTGATTTACATCCATTCTCTGATTCTTTGTCTTTGCTATTGGCAATTGTTGACACATGTGTATAGTTGTGTACACTCATGTATTTACTTTGGTGACAGTAATATTAATATAAAATATTACGTAACTATAATATTGAAAAGTAACTTTTAGTAGAAAATGAAATGTTATTTTCTAATATAAAATATTAATATTAGTAAATAACATTTCCTTTTATACATTTTAATACTTCTAAAAGTTACTTTAAAAACATGTAATCTATCCTAATACAAATTTAAATGCGTAATTAATCAACATTCCTATGTACTCAAGGATTCAGTCCTCACTGCAACACTAGCATGGAGAGTATCAACTTTAATTGATTGAAATCTCAATCCTGATTAGTCTCTTCACATTTAAAATGTACATTTTGGTCATAAATTGGCACAAATTGTTTTCTTTTTTGGGGGGGGGGTATAAATTAGTTATTATTTTTCACACCTTACAGAGATTCCAATTTACATACCTGAAATTAAAATATAATACAATACAATAGCAAATGCCAAATTCTTAGTCAAATTAATCAATTTTTTCTAATTATTTATCCAATTATTTCTGGTATATATCATTCATCCTGTACTACCTCCTTTCCAAATGCTATCAAATGCACAGATTGTTTTCAATGTAATATGTTTACTTTAAATTACAGTATTAACATATGTTTGTAGTTTCAGGAGACGTATACAGTACATATGTGTGCGTATGGTATTGACTAAGTGGATTTTGTGGCACTAGTGAAAACAATCATGAGAAATTATTGTGAAAAGTTAGCTAAAACTCATCTCATTTTTACCTGAACAGCTTTCCCTATGTTAATATTGACTTATAGAGCATTTCTTTTCAAAGCCATGGTGTATATGTAAACTAGTTCAGATACTTTACCATGTAAAGTATCATACAGGATAAGGCAAATAGAGTTTTCTGACTCTAGTATGATGTTCATAACATTGGCTCGTGTCTCCCAGAAATTTCTATCCCCTAAGGTAGCGCAGTCTCTGGATCTGTCTATAATGCATACTGTATTTGCAACAAAGAAAAATGCTTTTAATAAAATATAGTAAACAATGCTACATTTTTCATATTTTCTAAAAGCTTTTTCTGTAACCAGTACAGAATCTGTGCAGAAAAATAAGAACATGATCCATTACTTTTCTCTTGCTGATTTTACCCCAATTGCCATTTTAATAGCATGCACACTGTTGTACAAAACATCTCCTTCACTTTAATTATTGCTTATTAGTCATTACACTGGCATCTAAGAAATCTAAGTCTGAGGATTAATCCCATAGACATTTTTAATTGTTGTAACAAAGGTAAATAATTAATGAGATACTGGAGAATGTGGCTTTGGATGTTGAATACCTCCATGTTGTTTAAAAAATTTAGAAGGAGGAAATTTAGTGTTGCTGTTTTGCAGGGTTTTTCATTCCCAATTACTAGCTTGCAAAATCTGCACATGCTAATTGGTATCTTAAAAAAAGAAAGCAAGCAATAAGATTCATGCTCAATGAAAGATCTTAATATATGCCTGTACGCCTATTACTGTCTACAAGGAAGCAATGTTTTGCTTCCTTGCCCCCCAAATACTACTTGGTGATCGGTAGGTCTTTTGTTAAAACAATTCAGAACAGCTGCAAATATTTCACGAGGGACCTCTAATTATTATGGGCATTCCATTATGTAAATCTAACAGTATTTCAGATATGTTTGTGGTTTTTTATGTATAAAGATGTATAAAATTCAGGTCAATTGTAGCTTTCAGATTATTAGCTTCACTTTCACAGAGAACTACTGTATATTCTTCGGGATTGGGCAACATAGAAGTCAAATAAATAAATATTGAACAAAATTTTGCTATAAAAATAATGTTTCAGAGGGGAGTTCTGAATTCATAGGAACCTGACTTATATCAAATCAGACCATAATTCAATTTTGTTTAATATAGGCTACCTAATTACCAGCAACCCTCCGGGTATATTTCTTATCAGTGTCATGGAAGGCATTATTTAAAGCTGTTTTAATTATTATTATTTTTTAGAAAATGGATTCACAATAGGTGCCAATAAATTCATCATAATACATTATTTGAATATAGCAAACAGGGATTGAACCAAGGATTCTAACATACAATCCATCATCTGCTTAAAAAGGGCTTTATTTTATACACTACTGTATTACCAAACTTGTATGCTTTAATTGTGGGAGGGAGAATAAAGAAGAAACAAAATAGTGAAGTTCATATATGCTACTATGTATGCAAATTAAATTTAAAACATGTCACATTCGATAATTTCTAAAGTATTGATTCCACTGATGTAGCTTGTTCAGTGTCTAGATGGTTTATTGATCATTTTGGATGTAAACATAGAATTGATTTTAACAGGGATATTATAGTTTGAATAAGTATTTTCTGCTGTGCTTTATGCAATATATTTATTTTGATGCCTTTTTGTATGAGAACATATAGAAAAAGAAGTCTTAATCTATTAAAATGACTGGTAATTGAGTATTTGCAAATCTGAATATGCATTATATCTGCTGCTATAAATGTCTCACTATATTCTTCCGGTATCAAAAAGCCAAAAACTTGTTTTCTCTGTTAGATAAACTATTATGTAGGAATACAATAAGCCACACTTATTGTATTGATAATTCTCTTAATAAAACAGTATTAATGATGCAAATACTGCCTATGGGATATTGTTAGGCATATTAGGCAGCTTTGTGACAGAAAATTAGAAATCTATTTCAGGTTAAAAGTGACACCAACCCACATATTTTCCATTCATGTGAAAGTCCACATTTGGACTTGATCTCAGAGTTATCTATACTTTTCATATTGATTATATTAAATGCTTGGTTCAGTAAACGGGAGAGACTTTTAATCTAGGTTCATTACTGAATCATAACATAGAAATTAATTTTTTCTGTATATAATCCAATGTTCTGTATAGCAAATATGTCAAGCATCTGTCAGTGTTTTCCCCTCCTAACATGTTGACTTAATTTATATTTTACATACTATTTTTAGACAATTACAGGAAAACACCTATATATATCTTGTGGACATTTGGACATTTCCTGAGGGAAAATAAGCTTAAGGGTCATGAGTTCTGATACCGATTTAACAGCAGAGTCACTGTTCCATTTAGAAGACGATGGAATTGCATGTGAGTCTGATTTCTGATTCCTGTTTTCGGTGAAGTTTTGATGAATCATTTATTCCTGGAATTAGAACAAGGAAAGAAAGCAGGCAATACACAATTGTTTCTTCTCAGTCCCGTGAATGAATGGGTATCACAATGCAAGATAGCACAGAAATGTCTGGCACTTACATTTATGGTTACGGAGGGAGCTATATTTGAATGATTTGGCAGAAAATACTATCCTCTTTTCCTGTACTGTTCAGAAATGCCACAATTCATCTATACTATATGGGACTTTTCATTCTTGTGCCTAATCATAGCACGAACACTCCCAGATGACCTGTTTTTTTCTGCCACATCTTCATTCTTTTGCCTTTACCTTGTTTGTTCTCAATATATATCTGAAATAGCAGACTGAGAAAGTAAGTATAGGAAATCTGGACAAACAACAGATGGCAGAGTTTGTTAGGTGCTTTTCCAATAAGTAGAAGCTGAATTCAGGTTGCTGGAAATTTAAGACAAATTCTAAACTTTCAAATAGAGTCTAAATGAACTTGATAATAAAATAGATAAACTACTGTACATTTTCCAAAATTTGATATGTTTCCAATTCTTACATTAAACATTTTAAAATCAAAATCTCTGTGGTTTTTGCTTCTTTGGGTCCTTAAGAGATTCCTGGAGAAGAGATAATTGGGAACAGTTTGATCTGTTGGACCATAGAAAGTAGACGGGATCCTCAAGAGTATAAGCATGTTCAACTATGATTTAGATCCATGACCCTCCTGGTTAGTCAAGACCAGTTGGTTAGGTCTTAATGATTAATTCAACCTTCAGGTGGGATATTCCCAACACCATTTAAAGAGATTGTGGTGCACCCTCTCAAGCCATTTCTAGACCTTTCCATCCTGTCTACCATTTTTAAGGAAGGTGATTGAAAAGGTGGCTGCACTGCAGCTTTGAAGGATACTTCATAAGGTTTATCTGGACCCTTTCCAGATAGGTTTAAGGCCCAGATAAGGGACAGAAAACGCATCATCATGCTTTTGGATATTACCTCTGGTGGCCTTTGTTAATTGGGAAACAAAACAAATATAAATATCTAAGCACATTTTATTTATTGTCAGGAAGTTGGAACCTTTAGTTCCAACCCTATTGCTGCCTTATTTTGTAGCCATGCTCAGCCACAGGGCAAATTACACTAGAAATGTGATTTTTATAACTACTTTTCTGCAATATAAAATTGACTGCTCACAAGAGCTGTCCTTAACCACAAATTGTTTTTGTCTGTCCAGACTGAACCAGGTATTATTAATATTTTGTTAGTCACTTATCTGTCAGATTTAGATAATCACTTCCCAAATCCACGCAACATGACAAACATTAATTTAGACACAGGAGCAAAGGACTAGTAAATTGTTACCCTGTTTGTCTAGACAGGCATGTGCAATTTCCTTCAATTTGAGGGATGCACTAGTTTGCATGATATGGCAGGGGCTTCTGTTCCACTACCAAAACTCAGTAAAGGCAATAATATACTGAAGTCAAAAATCACTGAGGGTTCTTTTGGAATAGAAAGAGAGGTTGGTGAGCTGCATAAACTGCAACAAATCCCGAATTTTTCCACTCCAGGCTTGGGATCATTCTTGGTTAGACACCAAGTCTCAGCAGTGGCAAAAATAAAGGAATTTCTAGCCCCAATAAGGTAGTTCAGGTAGCTACCAATTTCTTTGCCCCAAAACCAATTCAACATTTACTTTTTTAGAAACATAACTTCAGTTAGATTTTGTCCTTTAGGACAGTGCTTCTCAATTTGTTTCTGTTACCGCCCCCTCCAAGAAGTAAACATTTTGCACGCCCTCCCCAATCTGGGCCTCAATGGAATTTTAATGTTAATATTTCTTATTTTACTTATTATAAGCTGCAAGCATACTATTGGCTGGGGAAGGCTGCTCTACCCACTTACCTGGGAGTAAGTCTCACTGAACTCGGTGGAGTCTCTTTTCGGTTAGGCAGGCATAGGCTACTATGGTTAGGGCCCTCTTCTGACATAGGGCCAGGCCAGCTTAATCAAACCAATGTTTTGGGGTTGCTGGCCTGGCCTAGAAGCGCCGCCTCTGCCGGGCAGTCACAGCGAATGGTGTAGTAGGAGGCTTTAGGATGCTGTTTGAAACTTTCACCCAGCTGCAGTGGATGCTTCTTGTCCAATAGCAGGTTCGCCATTTCGTTCATGGTTACTGGGGCACCTGCCAAGGACAACAACAACCCATGCAGCCTCCCTGCCCTGCCTGGCTTCTCTTCCGGGCTCAGAGCAGTGTACAACTGGGAAAACACTCCCCGTCTGGAGAAATCGATCGAGAGGGACCAAGCATATTCTCAAATAGTGAAGTGCACCCCGCGGCATCACTCTGCACCACCCCAGGGGGTGCACCCAACTATTTGAGAAGGACTCCTTTAGGATATACTGGCAGGGTTTGCCATATTTAAATGTTGTAACTTTTAAGACTGATTCAAACAATTGACTAAGCTATTATGGCTAGAAGTCATTTTTGGTAGTTTCAAATGCAGAAAAAATACCTGATAAAATATTAGGAAAAAATAAACTCTTCTGAGATTTTCAACAGATTTCTTATTACTATGATTTTTTTCACATGATTGTGTTAAGTCAAAATATCTTTACCTGGGTTTTATTTAAAGTATAAACACAACCAAATGTAATTTGTTCAATAAAAACATGATTTAAGCAAGTCATTGCTTAACATGATCAGGGAATATAGACTAACAATTTTAAAATATTAGGTTGGGCAGACATACCCACACAGGAATGGCTGGCTCAAACCCAAACAGACTGCTAGAATATTTTAAATAAGTGTACGGAGTCCATACAGTAAATTCTAATTTTTTTCCAGGACAATGGTGACTAAATTGGGTGGGAAATGAGTGGGAAGTGGCTTCTCTGACTCAGCAAACAACTGCCCTAATGAAATCAGCTGCTTGTGACAAGTGTCAGAAGATAAGTAACACAGGAAAAATAATGTTTAGAAAGAAAACCCAGTAAGAAAATATAATAGTAAACTTCTCTGGGAGAGTTGAAGACTAATCTTCAGTACTTAAAATGTTTTCTAATCTAGCATGTTCAGAAGAGATATGGTGCTGAACAAATTGTACAAATAAGCAGCTGCTTGACAAAGAACTACAGTTCAAACTGAAAGTAAATTCCTCAAAACAGCCTACTCACAAAGTTTGATGCAGATTTAAACAGATGCAATACCATTCAACAACACTGGGCCACAGACTTTTCTTTTGGGCTTAATGGGAACAAATATATGGAAATATTATATGGAACTTTGCCTTTTATGTATAATAAAAGTGAGACTTTTGTGTGTACAAAGATGAAAGGACCTACAAATACCTAAAGAATGGATAATGAAGTTGACAGTGTTAATAAAGAAAAAAGTCTTGAATAATTTTTGATCCAAAATTTATCCATTTTTGGATTTATGAGTATATGGGAAATAATATAAATAAATGTTAATCTTAGGATATGTCTAATGTATATTTTTATTCATATCTATAGCTAAGAAGAGTCATTTTTTTTCTTTCCTTTTTTCTTTCTGTATCTCTATTTTATTTCTTTGTTGATCTTTTTTCTTTCATAAACATTTTCTTTCTTGTCAGTTTACATTTTACACTTTACATTTTAACCTTCTGTTTTTGAAGATAAAAAAGTTTAAAGATCACTGTGGCGCAGTTCTCAACTCACGTTTATAAATATTTTATTTTTCATTCTGTTGCAAGCAACGTAATTCATCCTTTTCTAGATTTACTGTAATCTGGGACTCATTTTCCTGAAGCCACTGAACATGCTCCGCTGTGCATATATATAACCTAATTTCCTTAAATAAAAGAACTCCTAACATTCAATGCTTCAGAGATTGCCTAGCATTGAATCTGCTGCAAGGATAACAACATTTGCTTTTTACTCAAATTCCTAATACTGTATCACCACTAGAGTTGCAAAACTTTGTTCAACTGCCATTGTTTTGCACAGAAAAACCTACTCTTCATTTAAGGTTTTCTAAGTATACAGTGATCCCCCAGGTATCGCGATCCCGATCATTTCGAACGGCTATATGGCGATTTTTCAACCCGGAAGTCAAAACACCATCTGCGCATGCGCGGCCTTTTTTTCTATGGCCACCCATGCGTAGATGGTGCCGGGCAGATCAGCTGCTGGGCGGCTTCCCTGGGTCTTCCCCCTCTTGCTGGCGGGAGAGCGAGCGGCGGGCATCAGCGAGGAGTTTCCCCACCGCCCACGCAAACTCCTCGCTGCTGCCGCACCCGCCGCTTGTCTTGTCCGCCCGCCGCTTGTCCGCCGCCTGCCTGCCCACGCGCCCGCCCGCCCTTCGCCCGCCCACGCCGTTTGCTCGCGCCGCTTCCCAGCTGAGTCCTGAAGCCAGAAGGCAAAGGCGAACTTCCGCGTTTGGCTTCGGGACTCAGCTGGGAAGCGGCGCGAGCGAACGGCATGGGCGGGCAAAGGGCGGGCGAGCGGCAGCGAGGAGTTTGCGTGGGCGGTGGGGAAACCCCAGCGCCGCTTCCCAGCTGAGTCCCGAAGCCAAACGCGGAAGTTCGCCTTTGCCTTCTGGCTTCAGGACTCAGCTGGGAAGCGGTGCGAGCGAACGGCGTGGGCGGGCGAAGGGCGGGCGAGCGGGCAGGCAGGCGGCGGACAAGCGGCGGGCGGACAAGACAAGCGGCGGGCGCGGCAGCAGCGAGGAGTTTGCGTGGGCGGCGGGGAAACCCCAATCTTCGGCTCCTCGCTGCTGCGGCGGAAGTAAAAACACCATCTGCGCATGCGCAGATGGTGTTTTTACTTCCGCACCGCTACTTCGCGAAAAACCGATCATTGCGAGGGGTCCTGGAACGGAACCCTCGCATTAATCAGGGGACCACTGTATAACTTTTTCTTATATATATTAACACAAACAATATACATACACACCTCAGTAGTCCAGTGATTTGGTCTCCTACCTCCTATTTTTCCCAAAACAACCTCTCCGTAAGGTGAATTAGGATGAGGGATAGTGACTGACCCAAAATCACTCAGCTGGCTTTCATGATGCTAGGCATAGGGCTATCTAGCCATTGTTGGTAGAGATCTAGCAAAAGAAGCCTACCACTTCTCTTAGTAATTGGGTTCCAACAATAAATTGCACTGATTTCTAGGAAATAGGAATCAACACCTGGAATTCAAATTCATTATTCTTTATTCTGAACTCTGAAATGAGAGACAGAATGAATTTGATCATTTTCGCTGTGACAATTACACTAAGTGATTTGAAGAATGCTGTTTTATGTCGCCAACCTCGATCCATGGACTGGCATTGGTCCACGACATGCCAGTAGTAACCAGTCTGCGCAAACAAGCGAAGTCCCATTCGCAGGATTCAGGTAGCATGCAAAACCACGTCTCCTCCGATCTGTAGAAAAACCTCTTTCCGTGGAATCGGGCCCTGATGCCCAAAAGGTTGGGGGCAAGTGCCCTAAGTCATATTTTTCCAGGCTAAACATGCTCATCTTCTGTCTTTCTTCACATGATTTACTGTCTAGTTTTCTAATCACTCTTGTTGCCCACATGAACCTTTCCAATTTCTCTGAATCTTCTTTTAGTGCACAATACTTCAGATGGAGTGTATCCAAAGGATGAAATGATTTGTAAAACATACTTCTGTTGATACTCAAGTGCTGAAAAGCACCAATAATTTCATTTGCTTTGCTATTCTCTTGTTCCGCTGAGCTCACACCTCTTCCCCTTACTTTTATCTTTACCACTGTCCTATAAAACACTGATAGTTGTCATGGTGCTAAAGCAGTTTAATTATAGTTAAGCCAATCAAACCACATTATAATTAGCATGATGTATGAATTAGCCAGTGTCCAATTCAAGGTAAGGTTTCATACTTCAAACCAGTATTGATTCATTTGGAGCAGGGGTGTCAAAGTCACGTCATCACAGCAGTGTCACGTGACATATTGGGACTCCCCCCCATTGCTAATTTGGGGGTGGGCGTGGCCAGTGTGTGATGCATCTGGCCCGCAGGCTGAGAAGTTGATAACCTTGATATAGAGCAGTGTTTCCCAACCTTGGCAACTTGAAGATATTGGGACTTCAACTCCCAGAATTCCCCAGCCAGCGAATGCTGGCTGGGGAATTCTGGGAGTTGAAGTCCAGATATCTTCAAGTTGCCAAGGTTGGGAAACACTGATATAGAGGATGCCAAGTTGGAAAACTGTTTATTTAAATTTAAGGGGTCCTCATTTAAATGACACTTATGGCCCAGTACTAAATAAGTTATTTGGGAGGTGTACAGACCCAGAGGTCAAGGAAAGCACATTCTCAGCAAGTACAAATTCCCTGGAATTTCCAGTTAAAAGAATTTTAGATAATTGATATAAAAAAAGACCTTTGCCTGTTTAATTCAAAGTTGCAGTGTCGAAATAAGCAATACAGTATTGAAAAGGAATGACTGACCTGCGCTAGAAGAGTTTCCCATGTTGAGTGAGAAGTAAATTCTACAGAACTCCATTGCCTTTATTTAGATTAACTCTCAGGAAAGTATGAATAAGAGAATTCCTATGTTCTCACTTATCCCAAAGATAGGGGTAGTTGGGTGGCCTTGGATTGGAGATAGTAGGATGGCCTTTTTGACCCTTGGTACATATTATCACATTTCCTAGCAAACAATGTGTGAAAGGGTGCTTTGGTAATAATTGTATTTTCAGTTTCAACTTTGATTTAAGCAAGTATAAAGAGAACCTCATCAAACTACAAGAGTAATTTTAAGTTGGGTTTTAAATTGTTTTAATTTTTTTTAGATGTCCTAATATAATGTGTCCTAATATGATACTATGTTTCTTTTCTTTTTTTCCCTTTGGTTGTAAGCCACCTAAAGTCCCTAGGAAGTTGGGCGGCATACAAATTCAATAATTAATTACAAAAGGACAACAAGGAGCTCACCAGAATAAAACTAATTAGAAAAAAAGCTCTAAACACCTTGAAAAAGCACCCTTGGAACTCCACAGACATCTAAACAATTTTCTTCTTTTAAAAAAATGATAGCACTTTTGGCCACCCTTTCTGGCTTCTTTAAATATTTAAGCCACCGATGAAGAGTCGTCACTCTTATGACTCACCCTTTCATGTAGACGTTGTGTGTGTGTGGGGGGGGGGGAAGAAGAATCACAGCCCTGAATAATTTACCAAAAGATCTCGATTTAAACCCCACTTGTCGGGTCGCGAAAAGGGACTGACCACAGCGAACAAAAGAAAGGCCGAGGCGACCTTTCTATTACCTTGCGAATTTCGCAATTCGCCTTCCTGCTTTTAATGCCTTTGAGCACGCAAGAGGTCGCCTGAAAGGACGGGGTTGGAGAAATAAGCAACCCCCCCAGTGAGACTCATTGTTTTCCCCACGCGCTTCCAAGGACGGGGAGATGTCCGGGAAACTCTCCTGGTCGGTGAGCGAAGGTGAGGAACAAGGGCTCCCCCTCCACACAAATACACCTCCCATTCCAACAATCCTGGGACTCATTAACAGCCGAACCTATTCAGCATACCCGTTTACCAGACGGGCAAAAGCCGTCCATCTAGTCGCCCCGCGCATGCCTAGATGGCGCTCAGAATCTTGCCTCTTCCAATTCCAGTGTCCGTCCACAAGCACGCCGAATTATTATGTATTCTATTAATAGCATTGTTTTAAAAAGCGCGCAGCTCCCGGCCCAGCCATCCTAGAGACTTCCCCGCATCCTCCTAACGTCAAAGCCCAGCCCAGGATTGCCTATTCCCAGAGTGTATAATAGTTTATTATTATTATTATTATTATTATTATTATTATTATTATTATTATTATTATTATTATTATTATTAATTTTTTTAAAGCACTTCAGAGTGACCCCCAGCAGGCTCTCCCCTCCCCCCCACCTCCAGCCCTCAGGCACCAGCGTCCGCCCGTCCCCTTTCGGCGGCCGCAGAGCCCGCGACGCGACGCCTTTCATTCCTTCGCTTTCTTTTCGGCCTCCTCCTCTTTGGAGGAGGGGAAAAAAAACCGAAAGGGGCGGATCGACCTCGCTAAGGGCTGGCGGCGGCGGCGGCGGCGGTTGCTGATTTCTCCGCCCACGGCCTCCTACCCGTCCGGGAGGGGGGAAAAAAACAGGGAAGAAAACAAAAAAGGAAGTGCTTGAGCCCGGCTGGCTGGCAGTATTTTGCAGTCCATCAGAGGACGTCGGGTGGTTGGTTTAGGATTTATTTTTTATTCCCCCCCCCCCTCCCACCGCCGCCTCTGACTCGGCGTTGCCACGGCCGCTTTCTCCTCCGCTGCTGGGCATCGGATAGACGGAGGGGGCGGCGGGCATTCAGAAATCCGGGAAGATCCGCCTCTCTCTCTCTCTCATTCTGTCACACACAGAGACACACACACACTCCCAGGGGCATCAGCTGGGCATTTCTGGGCTCGCTATGATCGCGCTCTATCTGTTATTCTTTGCCGGTCGCCTGATAGCGCCGGGGTACGCCTTCAATCTGGACGCGGAGAGCCCAAGTATATACGCGGGCTCCGACGGCAGTTACTTCGGCTTCGCGGTGGATTTCTTCGCCCCCGACCGTTCTTCGTAAGTCTCTTTCTTGTCAGGCGCGTCCTTCCAAAGCCCTTCCCTTTTTTAAAAAATAAAATAAAATATTATAATAGAGTGGTTGGGCGCCAGAAAAGTTTTGGGCGAAATCCCAGAAAAGTTCTTTTTAAGGGAATAGAACTGGGTTCGCTTCGGTCCCACTTTTGAGCGCGGCTGCGCTTGGATACGATCCACCTTGGAAAGGAATTTTGACTGGCGACTTCGGTTGGTTAGCAAGGGTCTAACCGGCAAGTGGGATTTAGCTTTTTTTTTTTTTTTTTTTACCATTTGCCCTTACAGTTCTCAACTTAGGAAACCCACCCCCTTCCAAATTTATGTCGTTAGGTGGGAAATTGGTTAAAGTGGATTTGCTCCATGTTGCCACTTTTCTCGCCACCTTTGCTAAGTGAATCACTGCAGTTCTTAACATTAATCGCCAAGGTCGTTAAGTGAATCGGGCTTTCCCGTGGACTTTTCTTTTCAGAAGGGTGCAGAAGAGGATAACATGACTCTGGGACGCTGCAAATGGTCATAAATGGGAGTTAGTTGTCAAGCATCTGAATGTAAAATCACAAGACCATGGGGATGCTGTGATGGTCCTCGGAGAAGGGCGGTCCTTGGAGAAGGGCAGCATACAAGTCTAATAAATGATGATGATGATGATGATGATGATGATGATGATGATGATGATAATAATAATAATAATAATAATAATAATAATAATAATAATAATAATAATGGTCATAAGTGTAAAAAGTGCTCACAAGTCACTTTTTTCCCCAGTGCTATTGCAACTTGGAATGTTTGTAAGTCAAGGACGACCTGTATTCCCCTGAGACCAAGCACCCTACTTTTCCAACCAGATTAACCTTTAGTTACATTTCATTAAGATCCTTGCCTACATTTTGAGCAGAACTTATTTCAGCCTTTAATGATAAGCACTGCTCTGTTTGGAGGGGAAGGTAAAGTACTGTAATACTACTGATTTCAATGGAGTTTGCTCCCAGGTATGGGGATACAGGCTTCCCTTCCCCTTACCAAAGAAGCACAAATAAGAGGATTTGATAAAATCCATTCTTTGTAAATTGAAGTCTTCTTATCCAGTCCGTAGAACAAATAGTCTTTGTAGTTGGAAAAGATAGTTGTGTTTAGGTGAAGAGTGATTGGATGCTGTAAAACATGTAGAGGAAACGTAGAGTAGCTGATGTTTTGTTCCACCACCTTTTGGACTTACATTCAAAAGCACCTTTTCTTCCTAATAATTTGCAATTTACTGTATGCTCTGAGATGTGACAATGAACACTAAAAGTACCAGATACAGTACTTAGTTTTGAAAAAGAAAACAAGAATGTGTGTATCTGAGGCTAGGTCAGTATTGCAATTACTGTGGATTGAATGATTCATCTACTTTACATTGATTTGATGAAATAATAATACATCTTGTGCTTCTATGTAAGGGGGGGGGGCATAAGTTCCTAAACAAGGAAAAATAAAGGCCTTTGAAAATAAAAATACTACTCTATGTGTAGAACTGTTTCTCAGCAATGCTTCTTTGAACATCTGAACCTTAGACAGGAATCTTGTAAACTCTGTACAGATATATAAAAAACCTCTTTCAGTTTATAAAGCTGGGGTGTCACTGATCATTGTTTTCACTAAAAGCACTCTCATCTAGTGAATTCTAATTTATTTGACAGTGCTCCACTTTGAGCACTGTTCTAAGCCCCTATTCCCAATGTGGGGCCCACAGGGGGGCAATTTGATTTTTAATAGGGGCAATTGGAACCTTGTTTAAACCAAGTTAATGTCCTTTTTAGGCTTCCTCCACATGAGTAGGGGTTCACTTTTTGAACAGTAAGACTTATATGTCACGGGTGTGTGTGTGTGTGTGAGGATTTTAGAGATGCTTAGGTGGGGCATGGGCAAATAAAGGTTGGGAACCACTGTTCTAAGTGATGGGGAAGTGGGGAAGAAGATGAGATATTTACTTTAGGCTTCTGTTTCCATAATTACTGCTAACTTCTTATGCCCATTGGGGTGTTCTTTTAATTTGAATAGAACTACCTTTCTAGTTCAGTGTTTGAAGAGGATACTTTAATATTTTGATTATGTTTTTGTGTGCAGTGACTGCATTTGCTGATGTGGTCATATAATACAATTTGCTGTCCAATATCCCCCTGTCAAAGTATTATAAGAGTAACTTTTAGCCTAGAACTGCATTTCTAAGAGTTTTTCCTAGTTGCTGAGTCCAAGTACAGTCTGTACACCAGCAGCAACCCAAAAATGATTGTTTCCATTGCTGAGTCCTATCCTGCCTCTGCTTCAAATCATGCAGTCATCTAACGTCTTTCCAAGGCAATAAGTGACAAAGCCTATACCAGTGATAGCAAACCTTTACTCCCTTCGGGTGCCGAAAGCACGTGTGCACACACTATTGTGCCTGTGCGAGTGCCCACACCCATAATTCAATGCCTGGGGAGGGCAAAAATGGTCTCCTCTTCCCTCCCAGAGGCCCTAGGGAGGCCAGAAACAGCCCATTGCCTGACTTCTGGTGGGCCTGGTATGCGCGTTTTGTACACTCCCCAGGCTCCAGAGGCCTTCCCTATCTCCCCAGAAGCCCCCCGGAATCTGCAAATGCCCTCCCAGAGCCTTCACGTTAGCTGAAATTCAGCTGGCCGGTGCGCACATGTGAGCTGGAGCTAAGCTAGGGTAACGGCTCACGTGCTGGCAGATATGGCTCCGTGTGCTACCTGTGGTACCCATGCCATAGTTTTGCTATCACTGGCCTTTACCTTAAAGTTTCCCTAGAACCTTGACAGAATACCAAGAAGCTACTATTTATACAGCTGAAGAGCTTACTCATGGGTTGGGAATGGGATGTAGGCATCCTCATAGAGATAGGGCATAAAAAATATTACCAGTCGTGTTTCTGGCATTACTAGATGAAAGTGAAGAAAAGTCCTAAGTGAAAGATTATATTTAAATCCTGATCCTTTGGGATTTATGTTTGTTTTATATATTTTTTGAAAAATGAAAACACTGAGATACATGAACCGTAAATGTAATCCCTGTCTAGGGAGACCCTCAATCATCAAAGCCATCGTTGTCCCAAAGTTGTTTTTTCCCAAAAGGCAATTGGACTTTCTTGGAGTATTCTTTAATACTAGATAAAATCAAAATTTTATCAACTCCCAATAACTGGGCTCTGTCCAAACATACATTGATACCAGAAATAAGTACTAAATTCACACATATTAAGTTGTGATTCACAGTATCAAGCAAAATTAGTCTGGCTTATCTAGCACTAAGCCATAAACAGTTGGTTGATAAATCAAAATTCTAGATTCAGGCAACCCACTGAACTACTATGTAGCTGGTCTTTTATTAAGTGTTGAATTTATGTTTTACTGACAAAGAAATAAAAGGAGACTAGTGTAGATCTATTTGAAGCTATTTAACTGTCATCATTTAGCCCAGTACTTCTCAATCATTTTCTATGCTCCCCCCCTCCCCCGCTTTAGGAAGAAGTAAACATTTTGCTTGGCCCCAACTCTCCGCCGGGATGATTGTTTGCAATTTTTGACACACTTTCATTGAAAAAAACTCAAGTGGCTTATTAGCGTGATTGGGGTGTAATGTGTTTAAGTGACACCTTAATTTATTTGGCTTCATGTTGTCTGCTGCCAACATTTTTAGACAAAGTAACCATACTGGTCATTCCTCGTCTCCCACCATAGTAATAGTGAAGCCAAGAGCTACATAGGTTTTGTCATATTTCCTTGTCTTAGCTTTTGGGAGACTTACGTTTGTCTCATTGTCTCTCTCCTCCTTTCTTTTCATCCCTGTTAAATATTTTTCCATGGTGTCTCTTAAGGATTTGTTATCTGCACTTAATATCTCCTGCTCTGTGCTGTGTGCTATTGTTTGGTGCAAAAAAACCCTACTCCCTGCGGCAAAAAAAGCAGGTACCCCTAAGCATTACTCTAGCCCCACACCCAGGGGGCCCACCCCACTTTTTTGAGAAGCACTGAGTTAGCCCTACACTTCTGGGATTCAAACCCGCGCTACTTACATACTAGGTAGATGTATTAACCTCTAAGCCATGAGCTCTCCTCCCTTTGTCAGCTATACCAGATGAAGTGGTTTTTTTGGATAGGGCAACTTGGTCTACCCAATTATGGGATGGAACATACTGCTTCCATTTTATTTTTATCTTTTATTAAGTATTATTATATCTTTATTCTGGTAACATACCAACAGTAGTAAATGTATCAAGGAATTAAGCTCAATCCACCAAAAAACCCTTTCCCCAGGTTGTTTTAAATTAGCCTATCACCACCTGTCATATTGCCAATCTTTAATGTTCATCTCATAAACAGAGCAGAACACTGAGCCAAAATATTCTGCTGCCTAAGATATAGGAAAGCATGGTTCCCATTTAGATAATCTAAAAGATCTGGAGGGTAACTCTTGGGTGGTGATCAAACCCCCCCCCCCAACCTTTATGCCTGGATAAATAGTAAGTACACTAATAGTAACCCACCCCACACCCACCCCGATTGAGAAATAGTAGCTAGCTACATTTATGTGGCAATCTTACTGAGTCTACTGATGAGATGATTTGTCACAGATCCAGTTGGTTTATTTATGTGAAGTGGCGTCAAAGGAAGGGATCAGCTTTTTCCTCCAGAAGCAGAAAATGTCTGGCCCTGCTCTTGTTTCTGGTAGAAATATAATTATAAAATAAGTAATTAACCAGTGGCTTCACTGGTAGTTCAGAGGTGCTCTGAGATGAGCTGTCCAATCAATTTCACTGGTCATGTTGGAATGTCTTTGCTTCTTTCTCAATCCCAATGCAAGTTGAAAAGCTTGCATGCTCTTTGGGACCTTTTGGCTTGTTCTAACAAAGGCATGCCTAAGTTTTTTGTTTTTGTTTTTTTTTAAAGAATTCGGTAGGTTTTGTTGTTTCATTACAGGATAACATTTTTGCTTTTTCATTTTTATTTTGTTTAATATTGGCAGCCAGATTAACTGAGGTAATATGATCAACATTTTCTTCCTAACTTTTGACATGATACCTTTAAACATAGGGACCCCATAGTGATTATTGTAAAAACACTGTATTATGAAAAGGTTTAAAACAAGCCAAAAAGCACCAACCCTTTGGTAAATGCTATAAAAACCAGCATTCCCATTATGAGGATATGGGGCCACATCTATATATTGTATATCGCCCAGACTCACATTTATATGAGATGGGCAGCATATAAACTAGCAAAATATGAATGTACTTTGTTTGGCATCAGAAATTGTGTTTCCAAATCAAAATAGCAGAATTCCTTACTATAGCGGTAGCTAAACTTTTTGGCACCGAGTGCTGAAACAGGAGCGAGCACTGGAGCACTGAAACATGGAAGAAAGCAGCTGGACACGGGCGCACGTGTGCTGTCACCAACTGCACTTCCGGGTTCCATCACGTGCATGCGCAAAGACCATTTTGTGCACATGCCCACACAGAGGGCTCTGCGTGCCACCTGTGGCACGCTTGCCATAGGTTCGTCATCATGGCCTTATTATTTGCATCAGGAAAATGGAAAAAGAGAAGTGTGTAAATGGCCACATAAGTTAGCCAAACCTTCAAAGACCTTTAAAAAAATCATTGAAATCCATAGAACTATAGAAAACAATAGCTGGAAATTTCTGCCTCCATCCAGTAGTGAGGTGAGATCATGTTGGTTGCTATAGCATTTGGCCTCCTAAACATTGAGTACAGTACTGTAGTTTGTCTCCTGTCTATTAAATAGCTAACTGCTTCTGCTCTATTCTGATTGTTTCTTGTTATATTTATCAAACTAGTTTTACTGCTGACTAACAAGAACTTCTGGCAGCATGACTACAATATATGTAAAAAAATTAGAAATATGAGTATCTGATGATCTCAAATGTTATATAATTAAATAAGTGTTTATTTATAGTTATATGAAAATCCTTGTTTCATTTTACTGAAACATTTATTTGAAATGGCTTACAAAGCATCACAGTGCATTATTGAATTATTTAAAATACAACTGTATAATAAACCTATGGAGAGCATTATTGCGGTATAATATATCACTGTAAAATCAATTAAGGCTTTATTCCTCTTTGGGGTGAATCTCAATTACTATATTCAAGATTATAAATCAGTAATGGATTCTACCCTATTCTGAACAGTATTAAATACAATGGGTTTCTGTTTTCAGTAGATTTTCATTGGTTTACATTGTAAAATTATGTATACAGGTAGTTCTCTACATGTAACACTTTGTATCGCGACAGTTCGAAGTTACAACGGCATTGAAAAAAATGACTTATGACCATTTTTTACATGAGCGTTGCAACATCCCCATGATCATTTGTTCAAAATTGAGATCTTTGGCAACTCTTTCATGTTTATGATGACTGCAGTGTCCCAAGATCATATAACCAACTTTCTGATAAGCAAAGTCAATGAAAAAGTCAATAAAGTCAATAAAAAATTAATGTAACAACTCCTTTTATCTTTAAATACGAAAATGTAAGTAGTAACTGTTAA
Organism: Erythrolamprus reginae; assembly: GCF_031021105.1. NCBI lineage: Eukaryota > Metazoa > Chordata > Lepidosauria > Squamata > Dipsadidae > Erythrolamprus > Erythrolamprus reginae. The sequence goes on from NC_091950.1 coordinate 199,655,741, forward strand.
AAGAAAGAAATAGAGCTGGCCCAATAAAGTTTTTTAGTAAAATTTTAAAAAATGATATATTTGGTAACTAATTTAAATACAATTGACATTAATAGTCTTCCTTTAATAATGGAGGCAACCTGCTAGCATAAAACTGAAGATCTCAATAGTGTATATTTTAAAATATACCATAAAACTTTTTCTTTCTTTCCTTCTTCCTTCCTTCCTTCCTTCCTTCCTTCCTTCCTTCCTTCCTTCCTTCTTTCTTTTCTTTTCTTTGTTTAATTTCTTTTCTTTTTATTCTTGGTGACTGCTCATGGTCATAACCCTGCAATTTTGGGGGGAAGATTCCAGAAGCGGTTTGCCCTTTCCTCTTTCTAGGGCTAAAAGAGAGCAACTGGCCCAAAGAAACCCAGTTGGCTGATGTTTAAGACAGGACTAGAACTTACAGCTTTCTGGTTTCTAGCCTGAAGCCTTAACCACTACACCATACTTAATCAAGCTATAAAGTATACATGAACATATTGTAAAATGATCCAACAAATGTAAAATAATTTGTACCATAACAGCTCTGAGCAAATCCCATGAAACAATTTTCCAGGGCCTAATAGTAAAAGGAATCTAATAGAATTCCACAAAATCTTAGTTGTTTCGATATTAACTTCTCCTGGAACCCTCATCCTGTATTAGCATAGACCTGAGGTACATAAAAGCCATTTGCAAACACAAAGAATCTTTTTCTGGAAATTTCATGTGTGGGAAGTGCTTATTTGGAGCTATCTCGTGATGTGCACTTGTGATTTAATGTTGTTCAAACAGTATTTCATTTACATTAGAATTCCTTTTGGGTTTTAGTCCTGTAAAGTGTCCGAGTTCTGTGTAATAAATTTAATCCTACTTGCAGCTTGTTTATATAGTTATAGGACTGCTAACACTGCAATTTTACATGTTATCTAATAATTTTGATTTGAACTGAGCTTTAGTTGCATGAAATAGAATATACTAGGAACTTATGGTATGTAAATAATTGCTAAAGCATTCTCACTTTGTTTACTATCTTTGAAAAATCCTGGGAAATATGTGAAATCTTCACAACCACAAAAGAAGGGGAGGAAATGCAGGAAAATTAAGTCTTAAAATGTACTGATGAATAAATGCTAGCATAAATTTATCAAAAATAAATAGTGCTATATTAAAATATTTTTAAAATGTATTTATGGATTATGGTAATTCTGTAACGTAATTTATTTAGTGAAAGGTGAAACCTGTGTTACATTTTGGACAACAAATTTATGATTAATGGCTGGATCAGCTTTTATGTGAGTTTTTATGGTTAACAATAGCTTTTCTGCTATATTAAGAAAGAGTTGCCTGATGGACTAATTTTAGAGTTAAAATTTCTTTAGGATTTTGTGTAAAGCCACTTCCTCAAAATCAGATTGATTATTTATTTATTTATTTATTTATTTATTTATTCAATTTTTAGGTCACATTTCTCTTGAGACTTAGGGCAGCTTACAATATATTAATACATAGCAATGGAAGAAATAAAAATTGAGTAAAACAATACTATAAAACATCACTATTAAAAAACCCTTAACTTAAAACATGTCACAGACAGGCCACCTCATACAACTCTGTCATATCTCCAACAGTTAGACAATAATAAAATTCAGCAGCCCTATGCCTGCCGGCATAGATGTGTTTTTAAGTCTTCTGGAAGGCCGGGAGAGGGGGCATTGTACGGATCTCCGGGGGGGGGAGTTAATTCCAGAGGGCAGGTGCAACCAAAGAGAAGGCCCTTCCCCTAGGACCCGCCAGCTAGCATTGTTTGGCTCATGGAACCTGGAGAAAGCTGACCCTGTGGGCCCTAACCGGTTGATGGGATACATGAGGCAAGAGACGTTCATATGTTCAATGAAGGTTTTTTACCCCCTGAAAATACAAGTCCACTGGAAAGGAGCAGTACCGGTTTCTACATCTTGCAGTGGAGTTTTAAAATTTGATATAATGGTGCTTGATAGCATGTCGAAAAGCTTTTCATTTTCTTGATTTTGACTCACTTCTGCATAGATGTTGGGAGAGAGCTTCAGTTTAGCAGACCTTATGTTGGTGGACATATGACAAACCATTGTTTACTAAGCCTCAGTAGGCTGGGTTGCATATATAATGCTATGCCTTAAATAATGGGTTATAAAATAACAGCAACCAGATTGAGATATAAACCAATGAAATCTCCTTATATAACAGTACATGATTTATTTGTATGGTCCTAGTTTCACCAGGGTTTGGATAAAAGTTCTTCTTTTTCTGATCTCATGGTGTTGTTTTATCTTTTATCCTGAACATGTATAAGATGAACTTGGCTCATCAGCATGGTTTAATAATATATAAACAAGGGCTTGTGAGAATTTTTGTTGTTTTCATTTTGCACTTGAGACAGCAAAGCCAGGGGAGTGGCCAATACCTGGCAGACTATTGTGGAATATTTTTGGCTTGCCAGATTGCAAATTATGTTGGCTTAGTTCGAATCAATATACATAACCATATTTTTAGTAATTCTGTCCTGTACCTTTGCTATATTAGTGACCCATTTTTATTGAAATTTGATGAACCATTCACAGTTTTTTGGAAGACCACTTCCAAATTTTGCATAATTGTTTCAGTCTGCTTTCTGGATTGTATTGCTCCCCTGTATCATTAGAAGATCTCATTTTAACTATATTGCTTAGATTAATTGTGTTCCAGGCATATTGAATACATATTTTTAGAATGATTTTTTCTATAATTACTTTCACAGTAAAAATATCCTTTTAGATATATTCTTCCCAGATCCTGAGGCCAGGAAGGAAAGACTTGTTCAAACAACTGAAAGCCATTTGTAAAGGCTAGGATCTATTAAAACATAGGACAGTTTTAACATGCCCACGTCAAGCAACTTATACTGGCAAAAAGAGTTTTTGAAAGATGGCCAGAGAGTAATACTGGATAAGTTGAGAATTCAGTAGGTGAACCATTTATTCATGTTTAACATCTGGAGTTGAAATTTCAAAGAGCAGGGTAGGCATTGGATCGTGCAGAACGCGGCCGTGAGAGTCATCGTGGGGCTTCCCAGATTCGCCCACATATCTACAACACTCCGTGGGCTGCATTGGCTGCCAATCAGTTTCCGGTCACAATTCAAAGTATTGGTTATGACCTTTAAAGCCCTACATGGCATTGGACCGAGTACCTCTGGAACCGCCTGCTACCGCACGAATCCCAGTGATCGATAAGGTCCCACAGAGTTGGCCTTCTCCAGGTCCTGTCAACTAAACAATGTCGTCTGGCGGGCCCCAGGGGAAGAGCCTTCTCTGTGGCGGCCCCGGCCCTCTGGAATCAACTCCCCCAGGAGATTAGAACTCCTCCCACCCTCCTTATCTTCCGTAAACTACTCAAGACCCACCTATACCACCAGGCATGGGGGATTTGAGACATCTTTCCTCCAGGCTCCTTATAATTTATGTTTGGTATGTATGTGTTGTCTGGTTTTAATATGATAGGGTTTTAGTTATTTCTTTTAATATTAGATTTGTGCCACTATAATATTGTTTTTTATCATTGTTGTGAGCCGCTCCGAGTCTTTATTATTATTATTATTATTATTATTATTATTATTATTATTATTACTGAGAGTAGTTATACTGTTATATTTTTACATATTTTTTTCGTTCTCTTCAACACAGCGGAATTGACTGGTGATTCAATCAAGACATTTTAAAAAATGCAATAATCTAGATTTAAGATAAGGCAGCAATCCAAAGAAGCAAGATGCACATATGGCTGAAATTCTTTTGGTGTTAGCACACATAGAAGCCAAATTTTCAGTTTTTTATATTCAGCATTTTTTAGGACACTGATTCTTAAAGTATGGTCCTATGACTTTAGAGATCTCCCAAGACTCTCTCGGTATTCCTCAAAATCAAAATTATTTTGCAATCAATGTTGAGAAACAATGCAATATTAAAAGCTTATCAAGCAATAGTGAGAAATGGTAGCAGCATTAGTTTTAACTTACAATATGAAAAATATAATGCATAAGCTCTTTGGATTTCTCCCTAATTTTTAACAATAGACAGTAGTCTTGAGAGAAAAACATTTAAGAAACACTAATTTAGATATCATTATTCCACGTTCACAGAAGAAGCACCTTAGATTTTCAAAAACTCTTTAAAAATTATTGTAAGATATTGAGAAATAAAAATATATTTAAAACATGCTCTGTGTTTTTAAGGGATGGATAAACAAGTCTTAAAGTAAAATATAGTAAAAGGAAAAAATAATAGTAATGAGCATTTGGTAGCAGCACAGATGTGGATACCATTTTCAAAAACAGCAGCAGAAATGATATCAGTGAAATATCATTCTTCCTCAGATTCTCAAGAAAAGGAAAGGAAAAAGAACCTTATTCTTGTTGGATATATGGCCCTCTTATATTAATGTATGCCATAGTCTCTCTTAATTTATCTTGGAGCATCATCATGCAGCTGTCACAAGATTGATGGTATTTTATTTTGTATATGTGATTGGAGTGAAAAATAATTTTAAAAAACCCGTTGCCAGCATGCAGCTGTCCAATCTATACATCAAGAGTCCTTTAGTCTGGCAAGATTCCTGTTTGTGGGCAAGCCGCAATAAAGAAACTCATTTGAGAAAATGACCCTGTCATTCTTGGTTCCTTAAGCCTGACGGACACTATGGATTTTGGTCTTACCTTAGACCAGTGGTTCCCAACACGGGGGCCATGCTCCACAGGGGGGCAATTTGATTTTTAATGGGGGAATTGGAACCTTGCTTAAGCCAAATTAATGGCCTTTTAGACTTCCTCCGCATGAGTAGGAATTCACTTTTTGAATAGTAAGAATTATAATGGGTGTGCGTGTGTGTGTCAGGATTTTAGACATGCTTAGGTTGGGTAGGGTCAAAAAAGTTTGGGAACCACTGCCTTAGACGCTGTGTAACTTTGGGCCAGTTATTCTCTCTCACCCTTAATAAGAAGGAATGTGTCCAGGCAGTCGCCAGGCGTCATAATTGATTTGAAGACACACATTTCCTTTTTTTCTCTTCTATTATAATCTGGTCCCAAACAAAATATTAGAAACAAAATATTAAAATTATATACGAATTAATGGCTGGAATATTTATGTGGAATATTGTGGACAATAGCATTGTGAATTAAAGAAATATACTTAATATTTTACAATATTTGAGAGGGGAAACACTAAATAAGCTTTACTTCATCATAAAGAGCATGATTTAAGCTAATAGTTGCCAGTATTTTATTTTTGTTTGAGTTTAAATGTAATTTTCTGGGTGAAGAGGCTAGACAACTTTAATATGCCAAATTCAATAAAATTTAGTTCTCATGAGACTACAAAACTGCTTAAGATAATACCAGTTGCTTACTCAGATATGACTCATGGAAATACTTTGTTTTTCCAAATGACCTAACAATCAGGTAAAATTCTCCTTGATGTCTCTTTTCTTTTCTTGTAGTTCAATTTTATTAAATTGCTGTCTTCAGGAACATGGAGCCAATTTCAACTGCTAATATTTTCTAGCTAGCCTGGCTGGTACTAGGACTTCTGGGAATTAATTTCTTTGGAAGGCATAAAAGGACTGAATAAGTCACAACTGAGCCAAATGTTACATTAGAAAGATAAATCACTGAGAGATTTTAAGATGTCATGTAAGAGGAAGAGGGGCTTTATACTTTTCCTGTTTATTCAATTCAATTCAATTTATTAGATTTGTATATCGCCCCTCTCTGAAGACTCGACGGGCCCCGGAGAAGGCCAACTCTGTGGGACCTTATCGGCTGCTGGGATTCGTGCGGTAGAAGGTGGTTCCGGAGGTATTCAGTGTTCCCTCAATTTTTGCAGGGGATGCATTCCGAGACCACCCATGAAGTCAAATTTCCGCGAAGTAGAGATGCGGAAGTAAATACACTATTTTTGGCTATGAACAGTATCATAAGCCTTCCCTTAACTTTAAACCCCTAAATTACAATTTCCCATTCCCTTAGCAACCATTTAGATTATTACTCACCATGTTTATTAAAGTTTATTTATTTAAAGGCGGATGAAAGTTTGGCGATGACATATGACGTCATCGGGCGGGAAAAACCATGGTATAGGGGAAAAACTGCGAAGTATTTTTTAATTAATATTTTTGAAAAATAGACTTTTCGCGAAGTTCGAACCTGCGAAAATCGAGGGAATACTGTACTTACATCTCAACATTTAGCATGAGGTCAATACACAAAGCAGTTAGTTACACAAACCTCCTAGATCCTTACTTACTATGTGTTGTGGTTGGCTCTGGCCCAGCTTCTGCCCCAGGGAATGTGGAGGTGGATGCAGGGGAAACTTCAACAGGTCACAGGCCTGTGTTATTGCCGACAGAGTTAGTTCAGAGTTTAGTTTCCTCGGACGAAGAAGAAGGTGGGAGTGACTCGGCAGAGGGGGGCTTGACACACAGCCCAGACAGTCATTCCATTGATTCAGATGAAGACATTTTGGACCCACGCAAGCGCAGAATTATGCATAGAAGAGACCAAGTAAGGACATATTACAGGAGATAAGAGCGGCCACCTGTGTTTGGGTGGGGCTCCAGTCATTAGGGCTGCTGCTATAAATAGCAGCGTGTGGGTTTGGCCGTTGTGGAAGAATATCTGTTGCAGTTCCTCAGGAATCCTTTGTTGCTGGTTTCTGGACTTTGTTCATTTTTCACGCCTTTGAACGTGTGTGTGTGTGTCTCTCGCTTCGTTGGAAGAAGAAGGGGTGTGAAGTTTCTTCACAGCTGCTAGCTAAGTACTTAATGACTGCTTAAGGTTAATTGTACAGACAACCTGGTTGTTTTGGGACGAGTGCCCTTTGCAATACAAAAAGAGTGCTTAGTTTATTTTGAATTTTGGGATAAAGAACATTGTTTTGAATTTTCAAACGTGTGTGTGTCTGAAATTTGTACCCTTGAATTTTCGGGAGGCTCCTACTAGAGAGCCCGGCAGAACACTATGGTATCAAGGTCAGCTGCACTCATTAGGTATTCTAGCATTCCAGTTTAAAGGGTGTAAACTACATGTTTGTTTTTGTCTTTTGTTTTTTTAATTTGCATGTTGCATCAGAAATGCTTGACAAGTATTCTTTGTCATATGCATTGGGGATTTAAAACCATACAGTTCTTTTCTGGTTTTCTTTTAGGGGAGGGGGCGATGTATTTCACAGTTTGGGGAAGGCAAAGTATAAATGGTGAGCTTATGTTTTCCAACAACTACTAATTCCTGCTTCTTGATATCATATTTATGGTGGCATAGAAAGTCTTTTGGGATAAAAATGCTGTTCTGGTATTCCAAAATTCTCAGGAAAGAATTGAAGTATAAAAAGAAAAGCAGAAGGCTAAAAAGTGATTGGAGCCTCCTTTTCTGGCCCTGAAGGTCACAATCAAATAAGTATCACAAGTCTTTCCACAAGAAAATCAAGGAAAATAGTGGTATGTAATTTATTTGGGCATCTAGTTCAAGGGCCTTCAAAGTTGGCAACTTTAAGGCTTGTGGACTTCAATTCCCAGAATTCTCCAGCCAGCTATAGAGTTGAAGTCCACAAGTCTTAAAGTTGCCAACTTTGAAAACCTCTGATCTAATTTAATAGTGGTCATGCAGCAAAACAAGATACAGTGATCCCTCGAGTTTCGCGATCTCGATCTTCGCGAAACGCTATATCGCGATTTTTCCACCGATGACGTCACTCTCTTCCTTTCTCATCTTTCTTTCTCTCTCTCTTTCTCTATCTTGCTTCTTCCTCTCTCACACTCTCTTCCTCCCTCTCTCATCTCTTTCTTTCCTTCTCTCTCTTTCTCTATCTCTCCCCCTCTTGCTGGCGGGCGGCGGGCGGGCGAGCGGGGGCATCAGCAAGGAGCCGGGGTTTCCCCTTTGCGTGGGCGGCTGGGAAACTCCGATCTTCGTCTGCTCGCTGCTGCTGCGCCGAGCAGATCAGCTGCTGGGCGGCCAAAGGAACCTTCCCTGGGTCTTCCCCCTCTTGCTGGCAGGCGGGCGAGCGGCGGGCATCAGCGAGGAGCCGGGGTTTCCCCTTTGCGTGGGCGGCCAGGAAGACCCAGGGAAGGTTCCTTCGGCCGCCCAGCAGCTGATCTGCTCGGTAGCGCAGCAGCAGCGAGGAGCCGAATCGGGGTTTCCCCGCACGCAAAGGGGAAACCCCGATTGGGCTCCTCGCTGCTGCTGCGCTACCGAGCAGATCAGCTGCTGGGCGGCCGAAGGAACCTTCCCTGGGTCTTCCCGGCCGCCCACGCAAAGGGGAAACCCCGGCTCCTCGCTGATGCCCGCCGCTCGCCCGCCCGCCAGCAAGAGGGGGAGGACCCAGGGAAGGTTCCTTCGGCCGCCCAGCAGCTGATCTGCTCGGTAGCGCAGCAGCAGCGAGGAGCCCAATCGGGTTTCCCCTTTGCGTGGGCGGCGGGGAACGCAAACTCCACCATCTACGCATGCGTGGCCATAGAAAAAAAGGGCGCACATGTGCAGATGGTGTTTTTACTTCCGCAACCCTACATCACGAAAAATCGATTATCGCGAGGGGTCTTGGAACGGAACCCTCGCGATAATAGAGGGATCACTGTACTTAATAAATCTCTATTGGGCTGGGTTTTCAGATGCAGCTGGTGAATTACAATGACGTACTAGAACTAGATCAACTGGAGGCGAAGTCATGCAGGCAGCAGATCTGCTTGAATGGAGGAAAATAGGCAGTCAGAAATGCTAAGTCGTTCTTTATTTCCTCTTATAAAATAGCCTTTAGTATTTTCATCACGTTTGCTTTCTTCCTCTTTTTATTGTTAATATTGCATTTACACGAGGTAGCTACCAGGTCATACGTCAGATTAGCCTTCTTCAAGTTAGTTCAGATTTCTCACTCACTATTTCTCCCTGCAGGATGTTTCTCCTTGTGGGTGCTCCAAAGGCCAACACTACTCAGCCTGGGATTGTAGAAGGAGGCCAGGTGCTCAAGTGTAACTGGAATTCCAATCAAAACTGTCAGCCAATCATATTTGATGCTAGAGGTACTTTTTAATCTTTTAAGATATGTTTTTATCCATTCAGATCTAACTAAATTGCAAAGATGAAAGCAATGTACCACTCGTTAAACACTTTAAACAAGATTCCTTGTTATTACCATTTTATGATATTGACATCAAATAATGGCACTTTCACTGGCTAGAGGCTTTTACAGTATGAGTCATTTTGAAACTGACGAACCTTATGGCATATTTTGTTTAAAAACAAACACATTAGATTTATTTATTTATTGGATTTGTATGCCACCCCTCTTCAAGGACTCTGTTGGGCGGCATCTTGACCAGGTCTGACCATTTGTGCATTCCTCTGATCTAGGGTGTTTTATGGCAGTCATTAAAGTATCCTGTAATCCCAGGAGAAATAAAGGGAATTTGTGTTATGTAAAGAAACAAGTTTAGGCCTGTGATAAAAAATTATACTGTATTTAAGCCAAGTTAAAAGAGATCTCCAAGCCCAACTACTTATTATAACCCATATGAATTGATGTTGCCTGTCTGCTTGGACTGAAGTTTCTGACAATAAATACATAACATGTATAAGCAATGTTCACTAATTGTGCCTTTAATATTTAAAGACATGTATAAGATGTTCACATTCCTTCTGCCTATATGGGAAATACCAATATAACCTAGTGCATTTAATTGCCACTATCTTATTTATGATAGATTATCCTTTGGTTTGCATTACAGTAATTTTCATGTGGTTTACAAAAATTAAATATGGATATTCAGAATAAAAAGAAAGAGTAATAAACAGAAACAGAGCTAAGACGAAATAACTGTGCTTACAATGTCCAAGAGGAGGAGGAAAGGGATTTAGCCTAATTTAAAAACGAAGGATACTAGTACTAGGTGTTCCCCCTGACTGTTCAAACTCAGTAATTGGAAGGACCGGTCAGATCACCACATCCAACACTTTGCTCAAGGCAGCAATCAGAAAAAAGATCCTTAAAAGAGGGCTGTGTAGGTTTTATTTGGATACAGCCAATTTATGGTGATGATCCCTCTGAATTATTGGTTCCACTTTTCTTGCTAATAAGATTTTCCTATCCGTCAATCAGAATCTGAGTTCTTGAAATTATTCCATAATACATATATAATGAAATCTCCAAATTCTCTCAATCTTTCCTCCTTACCTTATGTTAGGGAGTTTTCAGAGTCCCCTACAACATAGGAATGGATATGGATAGAGAAAGACTCATGTAGAGTTCAGGAAAAGGTACACACATATTTCTGCTTCTCCTTAAAGAATCTAAGCCAGACTTCCGCCACCCACCCCCTAAAAATAAAAATCTGTTTTTACTTGTTTTTGTTCAAAGGATTGCTCTGTTTTGGATACAGTATTTTCCAAGCCTTCCAACCAAAATATTTGCAACTGGAAAAGGAAGAATTCCTCACCCCCCTAGTTACTGAGTCAGAGAGATTAATGTTTGTAATGCTCAAATCCTTCATGAGTAGAAAAGGGGAGGGTGAGAATGTACTTTTCCTCCATTTCTAGTGCTGATGTTGCTTGTTTGAAAATTAGCAGCAGAAATTTGGAGCAAAATGACCTATTGGAAATGGTTACCAATCAATATCATGTTTCCCTGACTATAAGACATGTCCCAATAATAAGTCCAACAGAGCTTTTCAGAGCATGCGCTGAAATAAGCCCCCTCCCCAAAATAAGCCCCCCCCACTACTTAAAAGCATGTGTAGCTGGTCCCCTCCGTTTCCATTGGTGTATGCCACACGCACCCCACATGCCCTTACAATATCTACCGGTAGGGCTTATGGCCGCAGAAAAAGAGCAGCAGGCGAACAATGCGCTTCGCGACCTTCTCCTTGCAGTGACAAAATAAGTCCAGCAACCCGCCTCACAGGATCACGAGGTATGTCGCTGTGCTGCCGCTCATTTTGCCATGGCTGAGTTAATTGTAGGCTAATTGAATTGCAGCGGCCAACTTTCACACTGGATCTTTCAAGAGCCAGGCTGCTGTTGCCATTGGGTCAGGGTGGGACATGTTGGTCCACAAGACGTATGTCCCGCGGCCTAACCCACCCCATCGCCTGCCTGACTTTCCACCCCCAAATTGCGTCCCACTGCGAGACTCCCGTCTTACTGGAGTCTGGCAACTTTGCCATGGCTGAGTTAATTGTAGGCTAATTGAATTGCAGCGGTCAACTTTGTCGCATTGGCCGGTCTGTTTGGGGTAACACCTTGCACAATATGAAAACTCTTTTCCCTGCAAGAAGTTGTTAATTGCTTGTCCTTGTGAGAAGAGTTTCTATACTGTGCAAGGTATTTCCCTAAACAAACCAGCTGAGAGACGCCATGGAGCTGCCAGACTCTAGTAAAATGTGTGTCTCGTGGCCTGGCCTGCCTCCTGCACCCTGAAAATAATAAGACCTCCTTGATAATAAGGCCAAGGCCATATTTTGAGGGTCAAAAAATATAAGACAGGGTCTTATTTTCAGGAAAACCTGGTAGCATTTTTGGGAAGGGATCAACAAAAAGGTGGGCGTGATATCACAATCAAGCCCAGTCTTCTTCTTTTTTTTTGTATACTTCAACAACACTACCACACTGTTGCAGATTTTGACACACACATACGCACACACACAAAACTTGTGAGACCCATGTTATAAAGATATATAACATTACATTTCATTCCTGGTTGGAAATGAGTATAGGTGTAGCATGATTATAGGATGCTGTAGAAATTGGATTTTAGAAAGCAAATGATTAGAATCCTTGTGATTTTAAAATAGTTTTTTCTCTGCTTATTGGTTGTATTAAGCTGGTTTTATAATCTATTCAGTTTAGTCTGATGCTGCACACATTGTATTTATTTATCAAATTTATATAACACACCATCTCACAAGCACAATTCCAAGCACATACTCTAAAACTGGCTTCAATGGGCTAATATAGCTCAGGATTTAGGAAGCACAACTTAACTTTGAGAGCATTCTGTAGTTTACACTAAACCAAACAGCAAGGTCAGAGCAAAAAACTAACTATGCTTAGCATTAATTTTAAAATAAATAAATACAAGAAATAACAAAAGTATGACTGCTCCCCGTGTATAGAATAAAGCTCTCTTCCTTCATAAAACAGAACAATTCTAGGTGGCCTGCACCCTGGGGATCTTTGGTTCTGAAGCTCTTCTTTTATGGATTCCTACATTCAGTCCATCCTCATATTTTCTTCCACCTTTTCCAAATCTGTATCTGTCCACATATTTTGGGATTGACTATGAGGATGGTACCTGGTTGAACAAGGCTGCATTAGTTCAGGATCAGGAAACATTTGAGGGGCCATGTCCCTCAATTCAACTTTCAGGTAAAGCAGCGATAATAGTAGAAGGATGGTAATAATGTTTTTGGGCTTTGGGGGTAGGTTAATATTCTTGGGCGGTAAGCTGCCTTCCATATAAATCCTCCCAAATTCGGCATCATGTTCTTGAATTACTCTGCTGCAGTTCTGGACCTGGATGTGATTGAAATAATTTTATCCCATTTCCATTCTTGTTCACCCCACCCCCCCACCCCCCCAAAAAACCCCAGGTTGCTGAAAGTTGATCATTTTGCCACTGAATTTCAATATCATAATATTTGATGCTGTGTAGCCATAAATAGAGTGTTAGAAGTACAGGACAGTACTTGCTACCTGTATTGTAGCCTACAGGAAAGCTTCTCCTACTGTGTTTATTCTATGTGGTATTATTCTGTTGAATACAATTTCTGCCCTTCACACTTGTAATGATGGACTTGTTTGTGCTGCTTGAAGCCCAACTCTGGCAGCTCATTTTAAGCCAGCATGTGGACTGGCCTTTACAGATCATGTGGTGATGATTAGTAAGATTGTTTATGAGGACAGCCCTTTGTTTTATTTCATTTTGCTTTAAGCTGTTGTGACGTGATGCAGGTATTTTTAATTGTTGACTGGATTTCCTATGGCTTGTTTAGCTAATATGTCTAATCTGAGGACTTAGGCTATTTTTAAATGGACTTTCTGGTTAGAGCACAGTTGTATGATGCAGTTGTATTGTTGTTCTCATATACCAGCACCTGATATAAGGATAAGGATAATATGCTGTTAAAAGGAATAAAATCTCTCCTTATTTTAATATCCCTTCCTTAGGTTTTTGGATTATCCATCTTCTACTTCATGCCTATGGCTGGGTCTTTGGCTGAAGCAATTAATGCCAGCCTCCTCCCACACTCTGAAAAATGTGCATTTATTTTTGAACCCAGGCTCTCCTCTCATCTCATGGCATAAAAACAGGTCCAGCAGGCATTTCATCCAGTCTCACAGAGTTGTCAGACAGTGAGTAATATCCTGACTAGTCAAGCTGTAGCTTGCTTTATAGGTGAATGGGAAGAAATTGGTTAAGGCTAGGAATGATATGATAGCAGTGTTCCAATACCTCAGGAGTTGCCACACAGAAGAGGGGGCTCAGGTGAACCTATTTTCCAAAGCACCTGAAGGCTGGACAAGAAACAATGGATGGAAACTAATCAAAGAAAGAAACAATTTAGAACTAAGGAGAACTTTCCTTACAGTTGGAACAATTAATCAGTGGAGCAACTTTCTTCCAGAACTTGTGGATGCTCTAACACTGGAGGTTTTTAAGAAGAGATTGAACAACCATTTGTTTAAAATGGTATAGGGTTTCTGGTTGAACAGGGATTTGGACTAAAAGACCTCCAAGGTACATTCTAATTCTGTTATTCTGTTCTGTTTTATTACACTACCGTGGAGATCAGTAAAAGGAGTGGCTTTCATGTTTCTTGAGCAGTCTTAGGTGGCTAACACTTTCTTGCCTCCGGAAGACAGAAATGCTTAAGCACGCATTCAGATTTCATATGGGCCTCCAACTTGTACTAATGCATATATATTTTATCAAATCTTGCTTACCTTCCTAACAGTGCATCTCTAAATGGTGCCAGCACCACATTTTGTAAACCAGATGGCTATTTTGGGAAGTATTTTTGTTTTTTCCACTTTTACAAAAAATGTGGCCAGTACGGGATACTTTAAGCTTTTTCAAGGTGAAGTATCTATTTTACCCATTAACATCTATCTTCTCCTAACCTGGATGAATCCCAGATGCTGTTGATAATGACTCAGCGATGTCATCACATCATCAGACATATTCTCAGAGCAGGGGAAGGGCGGGGAATTAAAGTAACTCTTCTTCATTTTGTAAAAGTCAGTAAATAAATATCCCCAATTTAGAATATTTGTAGTGTTTCCATAGTCATTTTTTCTAATAAATGTTGCAGTTGAAAATTTGTCCTTTATATTCATAGTTATTTATTATGTGGGTTAAGCAAAGAAACAACAACCTTTTATTGTCTTCCAAATGAATATGCAGAAATGCCGAATACATTCCACCTTACCTTCCTCTTTTAACTGCATAACATAAAGCCATGTCACCTGGCAGGAAAATGTATTTTTCCAAAACAATTGGTTAAGTTCACATGTTGTTATAAACTAGTTTAACATAGTTGGCTGGTTTGGGGATTATATGTCACATGAACCCGGGCCAGTTTAAGGAAATTGCAGTGTCCAGTGCTGTACCATGTTTCAAGGACTATCTGATATACTAATACAGTGGTACATCTACCTACAGACGCCTCTATTTACGAACTTTTCTAGATAAGGACCGGGCGTTCAAGATTTTTTTGCCTCTTCTCAAGAACCAATTTCCACTTACAAACCCAAGCCTCCGAAACTGTAACCAGAAAAGGCATGGAGAAGCCTCCGTGGGGCTTCTCTAGGAATCTCCTGGGAGGAAATGGGGCCAGAAAAGGCGAGGGGAAGCCTTTGTGGGGCCTCTCTAGGAATCTGCGGAGAGGGGCGGCATACAAATCTAATAAATAAATAAATCTCCTGGGAGGAAACAGGGTCGGAAAAAGCGGAGAGAAACCTCCATGGGGCCTCTCTAGGAATCTCCACCTTCCCTGTGGTTTCCCCAATTGCACGCATTATTTGCTTTTACATTGATTCCTATGGGGAAAATTGCTTCTTCTTACAAACTTTTCTACTTAAAAACCTGGTCACGGAACGAATTAAGTTCGTAAGTAGAGGTACCACTGTACATAGTCCTAGATTAACACTACAGGATATACTAATGCTATGATAGCAGTACCAACAATAATAGCACTTAGACTTTACTGCTTCATAGTGCTTTACAAACCTCTCTAAGTGGTTTGCACAGTATAGAATATTGCCCCCAACAATCTGGCTCCTCATTTTACAGACCTTGGAAGGATGGAAGGCAGAGTCAGTCTTGAGCCCATCAGGATCAAAGTCCTTTCAGTGAGCAGAGTTTGCCTGCATTCTAATCAATATGCCACCATGGTATTATATATATTTATACATGAAATAGAATATTTATATAGCTTAGCTAAAAGGTACCTAGAGAAGGAATCAAAATCTAAATATGGATTACTTTTTTATTTTTTTAAAGAAATGAAATTATTCTTTTTTAAAAAAAGGGAGACAGACATTCCCTTGGCAGAAAGCGAGTGAGAGGAACTACTATTGTTTTAAATAAATACTATGTTTGTTCCTTTCTGTCCTCCACACTTCTACAAAACAGCTGTAACTGTTCCTGTATCTCAGTCATAGAGTCCACTCTGCCTATGTAGCCCCACTGCAGCCTAAGGCTGGGGGTGGTGACCAAATGTCTAGAATTATGTCACATAATATCTGAAGCTTTTATGCTTTTCCACCATCAGCATCAATGCCCTGCTCTTCCTTTCTTGCCCGCTTGTTTTTGCTCATTCAGCCAGGAAAGCAGTCAGAAGCATTTCCAGGAACAGTAAATGTCATAGGCACAGAAAGTTGGTGGGAGCAACAGAGAGACCACAAGGAAAAAGATATGCAGGGAATGATGAGACAGCCTGTTTTTAGAAGGCCCCATATTTCTGGGGCCCAATGAAGATGCATCCTATAATTCCCATACATTAATTCTAACACGAACCCAATTTTTATAATTTGTACAATTGTTTATTTTCCCATTTATTTCTTAGAACCCTGTTTATTTCTTAAAATCATAGTATCAGAAGAGCTGTTTAAACTATTGTGTAAAACTCCTTAATGCTGTGCCCAGCCCCCTAAAACTATACCTAACTACACTAAGGCTGAGTGTATTATTTGAATCATGTCATTAAGTCAGTGCTTCTCAATTATTTTCTGTTCCCCCCCCCCCCCCAGGAAGTAGTAAACATTTCATGTCCCCCGCCAACTCTCCGATCTGGGCCCCAATGGGATTTTAGTGTTAATATTTATTATTTTACTTATTATAAGCTACAAGTAAACTATAGGCTGGGGAAGGCTGCACTACCCACTTACCTGGGAGTAAGTCTCGCAGAACTCAATGGAGTCTGTTTTTGGTTAGGGGAATCAATTGAGAGGGACCAGGCATATCCTGACACCACTCCACACACACACACACCCTGGGGGGCCCACCCCACTATTTGAGAAGCACTGCATTAAGCGGACAGAGTTTGAGTAGAACAAACAACCCTACTGCTCAGATTCCTATTTAACATGTGTGTAATAAGCTTTTAAAATAAGAATTTCTTTTATGGGGCAACACAGCTCAGTTTTCACTGAACTGTGGAGAGCACTGTTGATCACAGTGACACAATGCTGACAATAGACAGCTTTGTCGGAGAGATGACACCATCAGACAAGCTTAGATATTTATGTGACCCATTTAGTGGGCGGTAAATTTTAAAGGGATACCATTTTTTCAACTGTCTCCCTCTCAAGAATTGTGCTGATGCTTTTAAGAAATCATGCAGAAAATGTGAGCCAGAGGTCTGGGGAAGGGGAAATTGGTGAAGAGTTACTTCTCCCTTCCTCCATCATGGTAGTAGATTAAGTTGACAGAAATGTGGTTGAACTAATGTGGAGTGAGTGGTTTGGTCTGGTTTAATACTGTTTTGGGAGCAGAGGGAAAAGGCAGTCACAGGAACAATTTTTTCAAGTTCATCCTAAAAAATATTTTCCTACCAACATGATCCTCATATCATTCTTGTGGGGATAATCAGCAAATTAAAATGGAAAATATAACGACTCAGCAAAGACATTTATAACATCAAAACCACAAAAGGATTCAATCTTTTATTTATTTTTAAATATGACTGTGTCTGTCATGTGTATTGTTTTTAAACTTTTTTTGGGGTGCTGTACCTTGCCCAAGGCCACTTCTTGTGAGATGGATAACCATATAAATTAAAAGATTACACTGGTTTAGACAGTTTTGCTAAACTATTATTAGGAATAGCTGATTCAACTGAAAATCTTCCTCTATAGATCTATCTATTTATTTCTGGCCTTCCCCAAAGCTCCCACTGAACTAGACAAACTTCTCCAGATTGTATATTCACTCTGGAGAAGAGAAGGCTTAAACTATCCAGAATTCTCAATTTTGCTCTCTTCAACTTGAAAGTTGATACTACTCAAAATAGAATAGAATAGTGTGTGAAAGCCTAGAGCAGTGGTTTTCAACCTGGGGGTCAGGACCCCTTTGGGGTGGAACAACCGTTTCACAGGGATTACCTAAGACCTTGGGAAAAGACAAATTTCCCATTGTGTTAGGAACTAAAGTTTGTATTCTGGCCTTGGAACATGTTTTTACAATCCAACCAATCAGTGGGAGTGTCTCTCTAACCTTTCTGCTAATCAGCTTAAAACTCTGTTGGGAGAATTGGTGCTAGACTTATAGTTGGGGGTCACCACAACATGAGGAACTGTATTAAGGAATCACGGCATTAGAAAGGTTGAGAACCACTGGCTTAGATGGATCAGAATTCAACTAATAGAAAGAGGACAGCATGGCACACTTCAGAAACAGCTTAGCCCCCTCACCTTTTAAATTAAAAGAAGAACTGGGGCAATCAGAAAATTTTCAATTCTCCCTGGATTAAATTTTTGTTAATTTATGTGTTCATTAAAAAAAACACAATTTGTATAGCCTGCTCATTCAAGAAGGGGTTCCTAAAATTTTAATGCCCTGACACTTTCAAATGATAAGTTAACTTCTGTCAATCTCTCCTCAAATAAAATTTTGTTATTGAGCAAGAAATGATTGCAACACATTTAAAAATCACTTTAATTTCAATTGTCCAACACGACAATGGTAGAACCTTGCATGTTTATAAAATAAAACTTTTTCATTGGAAATAACTTAATAAAATCATACAATTTTAAGCCATGGCTTTTAACAGTAAGATGAACTTGCTTCATTATCTGTAATTCCTGAGTTTCCCCTTTGAAACAGCTGCTCAGAAATCCAGCCAGCGTGGGTGGGAAGTCCAGTTAACAATGCAGCTTGCCAGGTGTAAGCCCTGAGACTTGCAAGGGCAAAACTGGAGCCCTGTCATACATACTATGCTTGGAAGTTTTGTCTCTTCTTTGCTTAGACAAGCTGACAGCCGGCTTGTCCAGGCAGAGTAGGAACAAGTTCTGAGAACCATCCTGGTGTTTATGTGCAAACCCCTCAAATTTGCAACCCTTTCATGTTTGCTGATGCCTCCTAGGAGGTCACAATATATCTGTGAACTCCTCATGCAATCATAAGAACCAAGGTGGCACAGTGGTTAGAGTGTAGCACTGCAGGCTACTTCAGCTGACTGATACCTGCAGTTTGGCAGTTCAGATCTCACCAGCTGAAGATTGATTCAGCCTTCCATCCTTCCGAGATGGGTAAAATGAACACCCAGATTGTTGGGGGCAATATGCTGACTGTGTAAACCGCTTAGAGAGGGCTGTAAAAGCACTATGAAGCAGTATATAAGTCTAAGTGTTATATGCATGGGTTTTCAGAAACTATTTGTTCTTCATTCTCATGATGTCTTCACTTCTAAACTACTTTCTTGACTTGTGTTTGATGTTGTCAGCTTATTTATTTTATTTATTATTTATTATTTAGATTTGTATGCCGCCCCTCTCCGCAGACTCGGGGCGGCTCACAGCAGGATACAACAATTCATGACAAATTTAAATATAATTTAAAATATTTTTTAAAAAACCATTTACTAAGCAAACATACACAGCTTGAAGGATGCCCAGGTATTTGTAGCTACAGTCTTCATCCAAACGCTTGTTATTTCTAAGGATATCTTGATTCCTTCAGTTTTCACTATTTGTCCCCTATTGATAGTGTGGGTGCCACATTTGTATAATCCAATAACCATTGCATTATCTTGCATGTATATACAGTGTTGTGTATTAAGTTTATTTCATATGGAGTTTTTCCATACAGCTTCAGAATATCCATGTAAAGGAGGCAGAAAAGTATGGCAAATGTTTGATAGCCATAGCCTGATTGTTTAGTATTGTTGATACAGTAATCTATGATGATGGTGGTAGTGGTGATGGTGACAATGATTATTGTTATTGTTGTTATTTACTTCATTAAACATGAAACTCAGTCAACTGAACATTCAAAAATGCAACACGAATAATATTAACTGATACTAATGGTTGATACAGGTTGCTGCCTGCATCCTAGGTATCAAATACCATCATCATCACCATCACCATCATCATGATCATTTACAGTGGTACCTCTACCTAAGAACACCTCTACTTAAGAACTTTTCTAGATAAGAACCAGGTGTTCAAGATTTTTTGCCTCTTATAAAGAACCATTTTCTACTTAAGAACCCAACCCCAGGAAAATTTCCCAGGAAATTTGAGAGCGGCACGAAGGCTCGGCCAGTTTCCTGCCATTCCCCCTTAATCTCGGCCATCTCAGGCTTTTCTGGGCTGCCAAAGGAGCCTTTCGGGGGCGGTTAAGGAGGCTTTCGCAGTCCAGAGCGAACAAAGCATTTTCCTTTCTCCAGGCGCTTGGAGAAGGAATAAACCTCTGCCGGCGGCCAGAAAAAAGAAATGCTCCCTTTACTCTGGGCAGCCCCTTTTTTTTTTTTAAGTTTTTTTTAAGTTTTGGATTTTTTTTGATTCCCCCCACCTCACCTTCTTCCTTTGGCAGCAACTGTCCTCCTCTTCTTCCTCCTCTTCCTCCCACCCAAATTTGAAGCTTTTATTTCTTTCCTAATGGGTTTGCACACATTATTTGCTTTTACATTGATTCCTATGGGAAAAATTGCTTCTACTTACAAACTTTTCTACTTAAGAACCTGGTCACAGAACGAATTAAGTTCGTAAGTAGAGGTACCACTGTACTTCATTAAACATGAAACTCAGTCAATTGAGCATTCAAAAATGCATCACAAATGCCATTGATTGTGTTCTGTCTGGGTGCCCCCAGACTTCAACACCAACTGGAAAAAACATCCAGACACACTGGTAAAAGCAAAGGCACTTTATAGTTTGAAAAATAAACACAGAGAAAAACCTGTTCTTCCCAACAGGCAGGCTATGAGGCTTCACAGCAGAGTCCTGACGGCCAGACAATACAGCAGACTTCTTGCTGGCACCCACACCACTGTAGAGAATAAGACCCACGCCTTTCCCCTCAGCCTTCAAGGCCACAAGCCAGAATCAGAGACGCCAAAGATCACAGCCAGGTCCCAGGACTCCCAAAGATAATACTCCACAATACAGGAAGGGTGGGTCTGCCTTTTCAGCCTTTCCGGGGGGGAACCACACCCAAACCCAGCTGTTGCCTATTTAGGGCTGGAAATACCTGGCTAATTGTCCCCTTCTTTGGGCTGCTCTTCTCTGCCTGAGATCGGTGATGGCTTGTGCATTTTCATCTAAGGACTCCAGGCTGCTTGCTGGGGAGAGCTCCACCCCGGGGGACTCCGGCTGTTCTCCCTCTCCCTCGGCCTGATATTCCTCCTCCCCGTCTGCCTGGGCCTCCTCCTCCTCCTCCTGTTCCTCATCCTCCCCCTCTGAGCATGGAGCCGGCAGAGGTTCAGCCGTTCCCTGAGGAGCCTCAGACGGAATCACAACAGATTGGTGCTAATGGTTGATACGGATTGCTGCCAGCATCTTAGGTATCAACCAAGTACCATTATCTTTATCATCATCATTATCATTATATTAATTAATTAATTAATTAAAATTAAATAGCAACCCATCTCACCAAAGAGGATTCTGAAAACTGACAAGAGCAGGATATCCAGCTCACTAGCAAGACCAGGCCCAAGGCAATCACAGATACAAACTAGGCCACTGTCTGATCTATTGATTTTTCCAGACCATTCTGACAGATAACCACTACCTTAATTTTTGAGGACAGAAACAAAGAATCTGCAACTGGTTGGCCAGGATTCCAATGGACATTCTTAAAAGCCATTTATTTTTCCATTTACTTATTTAAACCTTGACATGATCATTAAGGGGGGGAAATAAAATAAAAGGGTTAATTTATTGTTTGAAATATATCTCTCCTTCCCTTCCACTCTTCCAATAAGATTTATGAATTAGTCTAAAATTGGATAAAACAAGAGTTCCTCATAGTAAAAACAAGCAGGAAACATAAGCAAAATAAAATGAATAGGCATAACTACATGCCAGGAAGTACATCAAGGTGTAATCTTCCAGATGTGACTAAACTACAGTTTCTAGCATTCTATCATTATTTGCCATGTTACTTGTAGTTTCTGGGAATTGTAAGTTAGCAACCCATTGAGAGACAAGGTTGCCTATTTCAAATGTTGCAAAGCCAAATAACAACTAAATACTGTGGTAAAAAGGCAAAATAAACATTCTTATGTAGGGTATTTCACAGTTTGGCAAATACTGTATTCTTATAGTGTTTGTTTGTCTATCTACCCATTCTCTCTTTTTGGACTAGAGATAGCTATATTGAAATGGTTGCTAAATTTTTGCTGGCTCTTCCACCTAAAGTATGTTTTTATCCTAATTGTACTTCTATTATTAAATCCTACCTAGGAAAATTAAGTTCTTAGTATTGTATAAAAATCAGTGTTTTTAATTTTTTCATGAAGCTCTTTTTGCTTTCAGGTGCATTCAGTTCTTTTTTTATATTTGATTAGACTTGTCTCATATTTAAAAATGCAGGACTACTGTACCAAATGTCATTTGATCCTAAGTGGTCAAGCTAACTTATTTTGTATACCTTATAATAATGCTGTTGCTAAACAATGTCCTCTGGAAATGTTCATGCTGGAAGCATTTTAAATACGGTGCTTCTGTTCATTCCCTTTTACAGAAGTGTAGATTTCTGCAAATAAACAGTCTGCATTTGCGATAGGACTTCTTTTTGATTATTCAGTATTCCTCTTTGATTTTCTATTCAAGTTGAACGTTCGATTTTTATTGTTCCAGTCTCATGCTTCTCAGTAGTAGTGTCAAAACACTATGGCTTTGTAAACACAAGTTGTTTTTCTCATATGCATATTCATTAGCTATTGCTTTGAACTGCATTTAATATATACTGCTCAAAAAATAATAATAAAGGGAACACTTAAACAACAGAATGTAACTCCAAGTAAATCAAACTTCTGTGAAATCAAACTGTCCACTTAGGAAGCAACACTGATTGATAATCAATTTCATATGTTTGATTGATAATCAATTTCACATGTTGTCAACACATTCAACTTTGTACAGAACAAAGTATTCAATGAGAATATTTCATTCATTCAGATCTAGGATGTGTTCTTTGAGTGTTTCCTTTATTTTTTTGAGCAGTGTATTTGGAAATGGATGAGACCTTAAACATATTCATAAATAAGTTCTATTTATAATTTACCATAACTGATTTACATTAATCTTTTCCTCTATGTATATTTCCTTGATTATGCCTTGTGTAACAGTTGGCAAATGTGGTAGCATATAAATTGTGAAATGACAAGAAAGAATAGAATTTTACTCTGCTAAAATACAAATAGAAATGTTTTGCATGTGAATCTCCAACTTCAAAGCATATTTATTTTAGATATGTTGGATTGTCTTATTTTAAGTAATATTTCAACAACTCTGAGGAAGTTGCTGTGGCAATATAACATTCATGCATGTTATTCTTTGTCACTGCAACAGATGAAATGTATAGGTCCGTGATAGTGAACCTATGGCACATCTGCCACATCTGGCATACAGAGCCCTCTCTGCGGGCATGCGAGCCATCAGCCAGGTCAGCTCTACCATGCATCTCCTGCCGGCCATCTGATTTTCAGGATGCATGGGGCACACGTGGGAGACATGCATGCATGGGGGTCATGTACGCATACACGATGTGCAGGTCATGTGCGCATGCATGGGGGGAGTGCAAGGGGTGTGTAGCAGCCCCCAAGTGGTCCATTTTTGGTCCCAGGAGGCTTCAGGGAGGCCTGCTAGGCCCAAAACATGGCGATGGAGATGTGGCACGGTCTTCTCACAGCCTATTTTTGGTCCTGGGAGGCCTGCTAGGCCCAAAACAGGACGTGGTGGGGTGCACCCCCCCCCCATGGCCTGTTTTCGTTCCAGGAGGCTTCAGGGAGGCCTGCTAGGCCAAAAACGGGTTATAGTGGGTGCAGCAACCCCTCCACGGCCCATTTTTGGTCCCATCAGGCTGCAGAGAGCAGTGCTAGGCCCAAAACGGGGGGTGGGGGGGAATCAGGGAGGTCTCATGCAAAATCTAAATTTTGTTCATATGGCCATGGAATGCTTCAAGGGTTGTGCAAAATGATTATAAGTCACTTTTTTCCAGTGCCATTTTCCAGTGCAATAGTCACTAAGTCATATTGTAAGTCGAGGATATCTGTATTGCAATAACTGATTTCTAAACCTGATGCATGCAGACTACTTCCATCTACTTGAAATATAGTTATTGCTGTTGATTATCTTTTTGAGAGGGCTTCCCATAGACATCCAGTTACCCACTCTCTTACCCACTGAGGTGCTGGAATATAGTAGCTCACAGGTGTCAAACTCGTACCGTCACATTGCCATCATGTGAATTTCGCGACAGTTTTTCCCTTCATTAAACTGGAGTGGGCGTAGCTTGTGCATGATGCATCTGGCCATAGGCCACCAGTTTGACAACCTTGCTGTAAATAAACATCTGGTCTGAAATAGTAGGACTGTTCTTACAGTATCCTTAACATTTGTCCTAGTACAGGATTAGGCAAACTTTGCTGCCTTAAATATTTCTGAGTTGCAATTCCCAGAGTCCCTTGAAAACTTAACTGATGGTGAGGAAGACTGGGTATTTTAATTCAGCAGCAACATTGGGAATATAGTACAACCCTTGCCCTAAATTTTGAAAAGCACTTCCTGAAGCTATACATTTTAAATATTACTATAATAGACAGTTTCCTTCAACTTTAGTTTATTGTAAGGTATTCAGCTGTGACCCTGATCAACTGCAGCCTTTCTGTATTAAGAAATCTTAGGGCAGCGATGGCAAACCTTTTTTGGTTCGTGTACCAAAAGGGGGAAGCGCGCCCACACCCATAATTCCATGAGGGGGAGCTCTGCGCATATGTGTGTGATCACCCCCTCCCAGCACACAATAGCATGCCCGGTTTTTGCTCTCTCCAGGCTTCAGAGCCCTTCTAGGAGCCTGGGGGTATGGTCAAATGGCCTTCCCCACTCCCCTAGAGGCTGGAAACGTTCCAGTTTATTTATTGGATTTGTATGCGTAAACTTGGGGTGGTTGAAGTGGAAATTCTGGTTTCTCTCTCTCTTCAAGATTCAGAGCCTTTCTAGGAGCCTGAGGGAGGGCAAAAAACAGCCTCCCCACCCCGGAAGACTCTGGAGGTCAGAAATGGCCCGTTTCCCAATTTGAAGAGAGCAAAAAACGGGCCTTCCCCATCCTCTCCAGCGGCTGAAAACAACCTGTTTTCCAACTCCTAATGGACCCAGAAGGCCCGAAAATCAGCTGGCTGGCACATGAATGTGCCTGCGCGCCAGACCTGAGCTTTTTTGCCCACCGATATGGTTCCACCTGCCACTTGTGGCACACTTGCCATCGATTCTTAGGTTGTATATTTATGTTTGGGTTTCAAAACCAGACTTTTATGGTAACCCATAATAAGAATGCAATTGTGTTTCTTCCCAGGAATTTTTCACAATTGACAGTGTAATAAGATAAGTGGTAGAATTTCAACTGTCCTATACTACATGAATATAAAATACTTTTAAAACAGCTGTTACTTGTTTTGGCTCCTGGCAGAAACAGCCTTTTCTTTGGGTTTTCCCCAACAGGAAGCAATAATACGCCTAAAGAGGCAGAGATTTCCTTACAAGGTGGATAGCATACAAAGAAGTTTAGATTCATTGCCAGCAGTCTACCAAGTTAACAGAGGAGCTGCTGACTCACAGGAGAGAGGACCTTTAATCATTACCATCTATGCTTAATGTGAGCATTGTTTAGCTGTGCTGGTATAATCTTTGGAGGTTATCTGAGTTGCTTTCCAATGGAAGTTAATGGATAGATAATGTAAAACTTGGGGATATTTCAGTGAACTCATTGGACCATAGAGATGAGTGAGCAAAGCTTGAATCATGCACTATTAAGAAAATTTACCATTTTTAGTAACGATTGGGTGGTGATGTCTCTGAGCAACCTTGAATGACGTTGACTATTTTAATCAGTTTCCTGATGCGTAACTTTCAGACAGAGGCTTTAGTGATTGCCCTGGTGATCTCCTTCTGACTTGTTTCTGATTGGATGATTATGAAATGGCTAAAGGTTCCATCTTGGGCTTTCTTGCCTTTTTGCATCAATATGAATCCATAGAAGACACTCTTACAATTGGGGCTACATAGTTTGATATATATTTTTCATTATCACAGAGAGCGAATGGAAATGCTTAGTAGATTCTTGAAGCAGTTTGGAAATGGATGAGTGGACGCAAATTGAAGATTGATTAATCCTTACCATATAGAAATATGGGTTGAACACATGCCTTAATCAGCAGCAATGCATGTATATGATAATGGGAAATATGAGTGCCTTTCACCAGCATAATTAAAGAATAAACCAGTTTATGTATAAGAAGCAGTCACTAGCTCAATTATATAAGTTCTGGTTATATCAAAACAAGATATTCAAAATGTATAGTGCTGAAAGGACATCCATTTTACTAGCTTTCAGATTGTTTCCAGTAATTTAAAGTGGCCTTTTTACTCTTTAGAAAAGTATAAAGAATTTCTCTATAGAAGTGGATTTCTGTAGTGCCTAAGTTTTGCTTCCCCTCTTGCTATCAGGCTTCATTAGACTGGTAGACAAAGAGTTTCTGTCGTGTAGACTTCATGCATTATGGCATCTGTATAGCTTTATATGGATTTCTTGTTCCAGTCTGCATTTTTGAAGTGTTATAAATATATAATTATTTGAAGGGTTTTAAAAATAGTTTGGCCTGCATAAGCTTGCACAGACTTCAGGAATGACTGATAAATTCACTGTCTAAAAGTAACAAGGGTTCAGTTTGAGAAATCTTGTTTATTCTAGATCAGTTGCTGAATTATTCCAAGTCACTATTTGCCGCGATGTGTACTAACATCTAGCTTTTTGCCTCTTCTTTGTTTACTATTACTCCCAAACTAATTCAATTTGGACCAGGAACCTTTTCACATTTTTGACCTTACTAATATTTGTCATATAAACTCCATTTTCACCTTTCATACTTTCTGTCTTCATCTTTTGTATGATTATGTCATTCATGCAGCATCATTGTGGCTTGCACTGAGCACTTATGCTGAAGAAATTAGTTGAATTATCGGGAAAATAGCTTGTGCTACCTCAGAGAACATTTGTCTACAATTATTTACAGATTATATCCAGTGGGCGCTGGTGCACATAATAGAACCTACCTGATGATCTATAAGGACAAAGGTGATCTGATACTATCCTGCTCTTAAATAGTTTACAGCTTTATATGTCTTAACCAAAACCTTGAGCTGGGCTCAGTAGCTAATTGGCAACAAGAATTGACTTCAGGGTTACCAGCACCTGAGGAACAGTAGTTAGGAAAGACTGTGTGTAATGTTATACCATCTGAAAATTGCAATAGGAGCTCCTAATCACACTAGTGATTTGGGTTTCCAAGGGCAATGAGAAATCAAGAATTAACCCCAAACTATGCTGCCTCCCCCATTGCTTCATTTACAATGAAATCACAGTGAAAATATTATTGATAGGAAACTCAAGGGCTTGGACAATTAAACTCTCTTTTTGCTGATATGTTTCTAACAGTTAACAATTGGGTTCCTATTCTTGCTCTGCTGTCATTTTAAACTTAGAAATAAATGTTTCAAGTTCTTAATTGTAGTTTTGGCTTTAGGGTCATGAATAAATACTTCATTATTGTCATTGTATGTATATACTTAGTATACACATACAACTAAATTCACATAATGCCTAAAGAGAAGACTCAACACACATAACTACGTCTGCAGAGTCTACGGAGAGGGGCGGCATACAAATCTAATAAATAAAATAAATAACAATCTCCCCAAAATGTCCCATCCGCCACAAATTCCCCATCCTGAAACACCTTACTAGTAGTAAGGACCAGTATGTATCTTCTTGTATGTTAGATATGCAGTTCTTTGGTTATCTTTATTATTATTTTTAATTATATTCCCCCTCAGGGTTTTATCACATGGTTTCACTCTCATTGTATTGGTTGTTACCAGCACCGAGTTACTTATTTAAGTGGGTTTAACTACCTAAATTTTCTGAACCTTTATTTTTAAAAATTCAGAATTGGTGATACATATCTCCAAGGTCCTTAATGATAACCCCAGTGATTCTATGTGGTTATTAAATAACACTGAAGGCAGAACATTGCCTTGTGGCACCCTTCAGTATACCTTCCAAGATATGGAAACAAGGTTCAAGATAGAAAGTCAGCTGGCATCAGGGAAATCAATACAGCAATCCCTTCTACTTCCTAGACATCGATTTTAGAGTATCATATCTGGTGATTTGCAGAACATCACCTCAGAAAACCACAATTGTCCTACCACTGGGGCCACAGGATACCATATATAATTGGATACCATATACAGTATAATATATTAAAAATATATTAAAAACTGTCCAATATTTGGTATGAATACCAGCTATTCATACTATTGTTGCATAGATTTTCTAAGGTATCTTTTTTCTAAGTCAAGTGACAATAAACAAGAGCCTGTAGGCCTTCCCAGTTTAATGATTAATATTAAATTATAGCTTCGGGCATGTTTTTTACGTGCAATTGATAAATAGGCTGCCAAATTATGAGTTCAACAAAGATTTTGTTTGTTATTATTTTATTCTAGACATTTTAATTAGATACCCTTTGAGTAGCTTTAATTGTACTGATCTTTGAAAGTAAAAATAAATAAATATTTGAAATAAACAAAAGCCCTTACATGACAATTGCAGAATTGATTCCTTTATTCATTTGTGAAATTTACACCTTACTTAGCAATCCTCAATGGTTGAAAGCAGTGGTGAAATGTAATTTTTTGGTCACTTGTTCTATGGGTGTGGCTTGGTGGGCATGGCTTGGTGAGTCATGTGACTGAATGGGCGTTGTCAATTAAAAAAATAAGCATTTTTAACTAATTTTGTTTTTAAAGTTACGATGATCAGCTGTTGTTTCCCTAGGTTAGGGGCTAGCAGCCTCACAGGAAGGTAAACCCCCACAAGCCTTGCAGATGGGTGCAGCCCCGCAGAGGAACCCACTGGGCCTCTCCGGTTCTTCAGTTGGCAGTCTCCCAGGCTCCACCCTGTTCTTTTTCTCTCATCCACTGTGTCCTGTAAAGAAACGTCCGACGTAAAAGCAGCATTGGCAAGTCCAATGTGCATCTGATCTGCAGAAAAGAGTCTCTCGAGCACAAGGACTTAGCCATGGGGTCTCAGAGCAAGGTGCCACTGTCGCCAACATTGCTGCTTCCTCCGAGCCCACCATGGGTGGGTGAGCAGCTTGAATTATATCACCAGACCCTTTCATCGCATCTGAGGAGGGAGAAGCAGGTTTCATTTTCAGGATGGTCCTTCAGCCCGGACGCGCATTGAACTTGCCCAAAAGGCAATAGAGGTTCATCATGCCTCTGCAAAGTGGCTCCTTGGATGAGTGCAGTGGGTCTTCCTCCCCCCTCCAACACCAGCATCAGTCTTACGTTCTGCTGCTGCTGCTATGGGGCTGAGAGAGGCAGCGGTCACATTGGACCACTGCCGTTCCAGCATAACATCAGGCTGGCCGGGATATGGCCAGAGTGCAGGCGCCACAGACTGGGGATAGAGGTGAGCAGGTGACAGGCAGCATCTGGGAGCAGCAATAGCAACAGGCGGCAGAGCGCAATACACTCGCTCCAGCATCTTCCGCTGCCCACTTCCGGTGGGACTCACATTTTGCCTGTCAAGCGCAGTGATTCTAATGTAGAATGTCAGAGCCTCCCTTTGGCGAGGGCAAGGGAGCACTAGGGTCGCCAAGACAGCGTGCCAAGGAAAAATAGGGATATAATGAAGTCTGCATACCACATGTGCAGCCTCAGGACATCTTCTTGCAGGGCGAGCAAGCGGCAACTGGAGGACTAGTTCGGGAGCATGGCCAACCAGCCATCACTACTGGTTCAGTGAACCATCAATGCCCACAACTACCGGTACACCTGAAATGGTCCGAACTGGTAGGATTTCGCTCCTGGTTGAGAATGCACTGAAATGTAGATTACCCATTCACAGTTAAATATCTTAAATTTTATGTCATACTGGCCTATTTTTTTAAATTAAATATGTGGATTCTCTGTAGTTGGAAGGCCTGGTTTTTCTATCCTGGCATTCCTTTACTAATACACTGCTCAAAAAATGGATGCCAAGCATATAGATGGTTATTGAAACCGCTGTCCAAGTGCTGCCTCTATGTTGATTGAGGCAGGCAGGATTCCCTTGAGTACCACTTGTTGGGGGTCAAGGGAAAGGGAGGGTCTTGCCTTCTCTTTCTGCTCAAAATCCCCATGGACAATTGGTGGGCCACTGTGTGACACAGAATGCTGGACTCGATGGGCTTTGGCCTGATTCAGCATGGCTCTTCTTATATTCTTATGTTCTAAAATAAACAGAACACTAAAAGAACACATCCTAGATCTGAATGAATGAAATATTCTCATTGAATACTTTGTTCTGTACAAAGTTGAATGTGCTGGCAACATGTGAAATTGATTGTCAATCAGTGTTGCTTCCTAAGTGGACAGTTTGATTTCACAGAAGTCTAATTTATTTGGAGTTATATTGTGCTGTTTAAATGTTCCCTTTATTTTTTTGAGCAGTATATTTTGTTGTATTGTCTTAAAAAAACAGTTATGTTTTTATGTACCAGACCTTTCCTTGTAATTTAAATATTAGTCGTCTGTTTGCACAATTTTTCCATTAGAAGGGAGGGAGGGAGGGAAAGAAGGAATGGAGGGAGGGAGGGAGAGAGGAAGAAATTCCATTTCAGATTCTTGACATAGTGAACATATTACATAGGTCACATTCTTTTAAATTTATGAGAATATTTGTACTTCAGACATTTTCTAATGGACCTCGGCCCTTATCAACTCTCAGAGAAATGTATCTCAGAGTCTGTGATAAAACAGTGTTCAGGCTTTTGCAGGCTGGCAGAATGATAATGGTTAATATTGCTTTTGAAGAATATGTGTTCTTTGCGCAGTAATAATTTCAGATTGGTCTCTTCAGATACAACCTTTGCAACGTCACATTAACTCAGTTGCAGGATCTTTCCGTGGCATCAGTTCATAAGCTCAGCTTTGAAGTTATAAACTTGTTAAGTGATGAAAACACTAGTGACATTTTGGTGTACTTTTGTTATCACTTCGAAGAATTTGATATTCATTAAAAAGTTAGGATGTTGCTATATTCCAAGCTCATGTTCACAGAATTGTGTCTAAATATTTTGTCTTCTAGGCAACAGAGAATTTGCTGTAGATGATCTTTTGGAATTCAAATCACATCAATGGTTTGGGGCGTCTGTAAGATCTAAAGAAAATAAAATTTTGGTAAGTCTTCATTTTAAGGCTTTTCACATACCACTATCATGACTGCATAACACGAGGCATAAAATACAAGCAATAAAAAGCTTTTTGGAACAGGAATATATGTTTTAAAGGCTAAAACATATGATGAAATAAATGCAAATCTAGCAGCAAAAAACCCCACAGCCCATTACATAAAAAAGAACCACAACAAAATAAACCAGTGTCTAATCTAAAAGTACTACTTAAGGGACTAAATAAATATTCAGAATCACTTTACAATATCCCAAATATAATTTTTGAAAAGGATATGAAAAGTTCTTTCTTACAGGTCACTTATTTGATCAGAGCATAGATGGCTTTAACATGCAGTAGATAAATATAGCTTTGTCAATTAATTAACCAGCATTTTAAATTGGATTCAGGGAAGGATTGGCAGTCATTGGAGGTAGAAAAACTCTTAGTTCACTGAAACCGTAGCAATCATATTTAGGACTTTGAAAACAGAAAATGAAATTTCTGAATCAGTGTTTCTCAGCTTCAGCAGTTTTAAGATTTGGGACTTCAACTCCCAGAATTTTTCAGTCAGTGTGCGTAAAGGGTTGGCTTGGTTTGTGTTGAAATCTTAATTCTGTCAACTGTAATTCAATTATGTGGGCTCAAGAGAAAGTGACACCTCATGGAGATTCTCTCAGGTTCATTGCACATCAGCATAAAATTGATATACAAACTCTTCCCCCTGAATTTTCTTGACTCATTCGAAAACATGCATAAAGCCTCTACTTAACTGAATTGTAAAATAGATCACATTGACTTCTCCTACTTAATAGTTTAGCAATATCAACAAACTCATAGTAGAGCTCGTTGAAAATTTAATGTGGGGGGTTTTTTGGGTGGGGGGGAATCTTCAGCCCAGTTCTTTTGTCATACTTGAAAAGTTCATCCAGCAGGTAAACAATATTCAGTTTTGAATAGACTTATCATCAGTACATTGGTGTTTTTCTTTGTTTTCCTTAGCTGTTTGTTCAGAGACTGCTTAATGCTCATAACCATTCTTTTCCCTTTGTTTTCTCCCATGGCCATTGCCCTTTTTAAAGAGCTTTCTAAATACTTCATCTGCAGGCATGTGCTCCTTTATATCACTGGAGAACTGAACAGAAAGCTCAGAGGGAACCTGTGGGAACTTGTTATCTTCACGATGGGTCTAAAGCTGTTGAATATGCTCCTTGCAGGTCAAGTATGTAGAGAATGTCTTGTTACAATTACTGCGTAAATTCTGTACCATCTTATTGTACCGTCATATTGCATATTGCATATTGCATGAATTGTATGAAGGAATGTTAAAAAACCCATATTTCCCATATTCTTCCTTCATCTCTCTACAGTCATTTGGGGGGATCCTTAACAGGGGAAACAATTGAAAGAAGGCAAATCTATCTTTTAGTCTAGAGTTGGCTTTCATAGAAAACACTATGAAGATTTGAATCTGGAAATGAATGGAAGAGGGTAATTGGAGTATGATGACTTGGATTTGCTTGTTCTGCTCCCTCCCCTTCCCCGCCACAATCTTTATGATTTCACAGACCCGTATCTAACCAGGATGATACCAAAAATGATAAAAACACAGATTGTGGCCTCAAAATGTGAGCTTTATCCTTTCTTTTTTGGGGGTGATTTTTTTTTCCTTCTCCAATCACGCGTACAGAAAAAAATATACCATTAATTTCAAATTATATTTCATACTTGCTCCTAAATTGATCCATTTTTCCAACTGAGCAGGAATAAGCTAATCTGTTAGGAGATTTGGGGAAAAAAATGCGCAAATCCAAATTATATATGAACTGGAGCATTTATGGCACGTTCTGACTAGAATTCAAAAGAACAATTTTGAAGTTGGCTTAACCTCTTTTCCAGCCATTTATCTATTTAAAGCACAATACTAAAAAGAAAGGCCAAGATCAGAAGAGCATACAAATGAAAAAATTGTTAGCATTTATTTTCTGAAGCTCTATAGTCAGAGGATTAACCATATCATACAAAGCTTCTTGGACTCTCTCTTAGCCTTCAAGGGATCTGCAGAGGAATGCCTTTTCCTGTTTTAATGCAATCTGCTTACGTCTGGCCATAACTGCATTGTAAATATAGAAGTAAAGAGTGACATGTCATTTTAGAGCATGCTTATCTTTTATATTTATATTTTGAAACAGACAATATTTTAATCCAATGTTGTTTGTAATAATTCAGAACATACCCTCTCTCAGCAGTAGGTAGTTCAGTATGTCGGTAGATCATATCTGCACAATGTAGGATTGACAAAGCCCTATGAAGTCCTGTCAACTAATGTCCAAAGGATAGTTGTTAACAATTTTGCTTCCAATGCCTGAGTTCAGCCTCAGAAATGTGTCTTTCAAGCAGAACAGAATACATGGTTGACTGTGCTTCTAACAGGTTGCCAACTATGTAGTTTTGTCTGAGCTGTAGGAAGTGCAAGGTAACTTGTCACTGAAAAAATCCATTCTCAAAAGCAGCTGGTGAGGTGATCACCTTGTAACTGGCCTCCCATCAGAGCAAATACTGACTCTCATCATTTTTTTCTCCCCCCCTTAAGAAGTACTTGTGGATTAAAAAAAAATAGGGAGGAGGTAAGAATGAATGAATTATGAGCTATTCACAGTGATGTGGGGAAATAAAATGGAAAAACAAAGAGGTTCCTAGGAAGGTAAGAGTAAGAAGACTTAACACCATTTAATATGAGGCTATCCAGAAAAGCCACAGCCTCTCAGAGATATTTCCTATAAGAACTAAGAAGCACAATGTTATTTTGAAAGAAAGGAAAAGATTAGAGTTAGGTCATTCCCTCTGTTCATCTCCTCTTCTGAAGATGGCATTGGACTAGATTACCTCCAGAACCGCCTGCTACCGTACGAATCCCAGCGACCGATAAGGTCCCACAGAGTTGGCCTTCTCCAGGTCCCGTCGACCAAACAATGTTGTTTGGCGGGCCCCAGGGGAAGAGCCTTCTCTGTGGCGGCCCCAGCCCTCTGGAACCAACTCCCACCGGAGATTAGAACTGCCCCCACCCTCCCTGTCTTTCGTAAACTACTCAAGACTCACTTATACCGCCAGGCATGGGGGAGTTGAGATATTCCTTCCCCCTAGGCCATTACAATTTATGCATGGTATGTTTGTGTGTATGTTTGGTTTTATAATAAGGGTTTTTAGTTGTTTTAGTATTGGATTGTTACATGCTGTTTTTATCATTGTTGTTAGCCGCCCCGAGTCTATGGAGAGGGGCGGCATACAAATCCAGTAAGTAAGTAAGTAAGTAAGTAAGTAAGTAAGTAAGTAAGTAAGTAAGTAATAAATAAATAAAATTTTGAGATTCCATAAGGCAGGGGTATCAAATTGATAGCCCACAGGCTAAATGTGTCATACGCCAGCCACACCCACCTCAGCTCCGTGAAGAGGAGAAATATATCATGTGATGGCAATGTGATATGGCGAATTTGACACCCGGGCCATAAGGGATCCAGATTGCAGAATACTGATTACTTCCTTCATGTTTCCCCCCTTCAAGCTATCCTTCCCAGATGTAAAACCCTTTTTGCCTTATCCTTGCCCTCAAAACAATTCTCATAGACTCTTCAGATTGCACACCAGCTTTCCTTATGTTGCGTAGAAATTTTGTATTACACAACTTTACAATCATTTCCATTGTTCCTTATTGCCATAGCAAGCACTGACGCTGAAGGACAGGGCTTTTGTCAAGGTGGATTCAGCATTGATTTTACCCAGGTATGAAAGTTATTTCTGTGTGTTTCCTTCTATCTCAAACCTCCACAGCTGAGGGCAAAGTATCTGTAAAACCCAAATCTGGGCAGGGAAATTGGCCAGAGGAACTTTATAAGCAACATCTTATTGTTTCAGTCCTTTGACATTTTTTGTACCTGTATTGATATTGCACACATGTGTAAAAGGTGGGGCTTTAATGGCACAGCCATACCTCCATCTTGCCTTTTTAAATGAAATTGTCCTAGCTGAAATTGTTCAACTTGCCGTATGTATGCAGATTCATTATTGTCTCGAATGAGTCCAATCACTGTTGTATCATCTGCAAACTTCAGTAGTTTAACAGATGGATCTATTGAGATGCAGTCATTAGTGTATAGAGAGAAAAGAAGTGGTGAGATGTGATTTTTCCTAGCTTCACCTGCTGCTTCCTGTCTGTTGGGAAGCTTGTGATCCACTTATAAGTGTGTTCAGGTACCGCTAGCTGATTCAGTTTGGTTAAGAGAATGTCTGGTATGTTGGTATTGAATGCTGAACTGAAGTCTACAAAAATGTAGGTTATTGGAGATTCAAGATATTGAAGGATGAAGTGTAGACCATATTAACAGCATCATCTGTTGATCTATTTTCTCGGTATGCAAATTGTAGGGGGTCTAACAGTGGATTCGTGGTGTTTTTCAAGTGGAACATCACTAGCCTTTCAAAGGTTTTCATAACTACATATGTTAGAGCAACTGGTCTGTAGTCATTCAGTTCCTTGATGGAGGGCTTCTTCGGCACTGGGATGATAGTCGAGTGTTTGAAGCAGGAAGGAGCATAGCACAACTCTAGTGATTTGTTGAAGATTTGGGTGAAGATGGGGGCCAATTGGTCAGCACAGACTTTTAAGCAAGAGGGAGTTATCTTGTCTGAGCCTGGTGCTTTTCTAGGCTTCTGTCTGTGAAATAGATCTTTCACTTCCTTTTCTGTGGTCACTAGGAGTTGTAAACCCAATGGCATGAGTTCAGTTGTAGAAGATTTAGCTGTTGTTGGTGTGTCTGGGATGGAGGTTGTGCAGATAAGTGGTTGTGGGTTTTTTTCAAACCTGCAGAAGAACACATTCAGGTCATCTGCCAATTGCTGATCTCCTTCAGCTTGGGAAGGTGGTTTGCTATAACCGGTGATGTTTTTGAGAGTTTTCCACATGCTGGTTCATTTGTTGAGAATTGATTGATATGAATGCACTTAAAAATATGGTGGGAAATAATAAACAAAAATACTAGTATTACACTGGCCAGGGAAGGGACTGTGAAGGGAATTATATGCCGTTA
This sequence comes from Erythrolamprus reginae, assembly GCF_031021105.1. Classification (NCBI taxonomy): domain Eukaryota; kingdom Metazoa; phylum Chordata; class Lepidosauria; order Squamata; family Dipsadidae; genus Erythrolamprus; species Erythrolamprus reginae. The sequence continues at coordinate 199,691,828 of NC_091950.1, forward strand.
GATACATGTCTAAAAAAGCAAAAAAAACAAAATAAAACCAGACACAGTGGAGCAATGTTTAGTCACTAAATGTTGTAACAAGTTCAGCTCAGTCTGAGTATTTATTTTTATATATTGCAATAAAGAAATCTCTTTTTCTCTCTGTCTTTCCTGTCTAGAGAGACAGAGTTCTACTCGGAGGACCTGGAAGTTTTTATTGGCAAGGTAAAACAAATGATTTGGTGGAATAAATGATAGTTACATAATTTACTCTTGGCCTTATGTAAAACAAAAATGGTTTTGGGTTTTTTTTATTCTGTGAGTTGGAAGTAGCTGGAATAGACATGTTACATGGGAATGCTTAGTCTTTTTCCTATTGACCTTTCTTAGCTGTTTTTCTCCTATGAGTTGTCTGATTCTCATAAGGCTATAAACAGCTTTAGGAAGGAAAAATGCATTAACTTTAGTGGATTCCCTGTTGTAAAGCAGAAATATTTTTTAGGGCACCTGAATATTACAGAAATCCCAATATTAAATTGCCCTGCCAGGTGACAGGCAGAGGCCTAACCATAGAATATGTAAACAGTGATTATATTGTTTACACATTCCTGAAATAGCTCAATTTTCAAATAATAATGACCACTTACATTTAATAAAATTATATTTTTATATATGAAATTATTTACTTCCATTAAATTTATTTATTTATTTATTTATTATTTGGATTTGTATGCCGCCCCTCTCCGAAGACTCGGGGCGGCTAGTCATCTGGTTTTTTGCAATCCAGAGGTTTTTTGGGGTTGGTTTTTTTTTTTTGTCCATAGTTAACTATTTGCGATGCTGCGATTTCGTTGAGGCTTCCCTCGCTGGGAAACCCCACCTCCGGACTTCCATTGCCAGCTGAAGCGCCCGTTTTTGCGCTGGTGGGATTCCCCTGCTGGGGAATTGCAAAATTCGGAGATGGGGTTTCCCATGGAGGGGAGCCTCAGGGGAATCCCACCAGCGTGAAAACACGCACTTCGGCTGGCAAAAGGGGTAAATTTTGGGCTTGCACGCATTAACCACTTTTACATTGATTCCTATGGGAAACATTGTTTCGTCTTACGAACTTTTCACCTTACGAACCTCGTCCTGGAACCAATTAAGTTCGTAAGACAAGGTATCACTGTATAGTTATTCTCTGCTATTTAAAAGAAGATACAATAGCATTGGGCCTCTTCAGACCAAGCATTTATTTTAAAAAGCTTCTTCATTTTGTTAAGTGGTCTAGAACAATAATAAAGTAGTCTTTAAAAATAAGTCTAATAATTTGAACCTTCTATAGACATTTATAGTTACTGACTTACCTCCTTGCAGTTTCAGTGGTACAACATTGCCAGCAGCCCACTTCACAGCAGTTTGACTCCTTGCAGCTAGTTTCACTTTCAGTTCTAGCAGGCTGCATGTCAGGAGGCTGATACTCAATTTCTTTTGCTAATCAGGCTCTGTGCTGCTTGCTGCAAGGAGGTAAATTGCTTGGAGGCAGAGTCCAAAGGGTGGGCATGGCTGGGTGTGACTACATTTGGTGTATAAGATGCTCCCATGTTTTCACCTTGTATTTTGGGATAATACTCCCAAAAATACGGTATATACCACTTCACGGGGTATTACAGCTTATCTAAGCTTTTTACAAACTCAGCATATTGCCGCCGACAATAGGATTAGTTTCCAAGCTGACATTATATAGAATTGCATTTTACGACAAGACAACAAATATCTGCTCAGAACTGTATTATTTCAAGGTATTTCCCTTTTGTTTTTTTCCAGGCCAGCTAATCTCTGACCAAGTGGCTGAGATTGTCTCAAAATACAGCGCTAAAGTCTACACAACCAAATACAATCACCAGTTAGCAACGCGGCCAGCTAGTGCTTCTTTCGATGACAGTTATTTGGGTGGGTACTTGACTCTGAAACAGGAAATATTGTAAATTTGTGATAAAACCAATCTTGATATTCTTATCCTAATACTCAACTGGGATGAAGTTTCCCAATAAGATCAATGAAAAAATAAAATAGAATAGAACAAAACAGAACATAATTTTTTTTTATTGGCCAAGTGTGATTAGACATGCAAGGAATTTGTCTTTGGTGCATATGCTGTCAGTGTACGTAAAAAAAGAGATACATTTGTCAAGAATCACGAGGTACAACACTTAATGATAGTCTGGGTGTTTGTTTTTGATGTTTCCAAAAGAACTGTCCTATATATAGCCGATTCTTTTTTAAAAATGTGACTGGCACATATTTACTGGAGAGTTTTCAGTTTCCCTCTCCAAATAATTACAGTGATCCCTCGATTATCGCGAGGGTTCCGTTCCAAGACCCCTCGCGATAATCGATTTCTCGCGATGTAGCGGTGCGGAAGTAAAAACACCATCTGCGCATGCGCGTCCTGTTTTCCATGGCCGCGCATGCACAGATGGTGGGGCGACGGCAGTTCGGAGGCTGGCAATGGGTTTTTTTCAAGCCGGCCACCCCCCCCCCAGCGTCTCCGGGCTCCTCGCCGCTACCCCCCGCCCGCCCGATTCGCCCCTCCCATCCCTCCCTCCTTAGAACGTGGATTTTTTGCCCTCTCAAGTTGCTAGTTCTGAGTGAGAACACTTCTGTCACTTCTGATTTTCAAGTCCAATTTGAACCTGGATGGTTTGCCCTCTCAAGTTGCTAGTTCTTAGTGAGAACACCTCCCCCACTTCTGATTTTCATGTCCAATTTGAACCTGGATGTTTTGCCCTCTCAAGTTGCTAGTTCTTAGTGAAAACACTTCTGTCACTTCTGATTTTCAAGTCCAATGTGAACCTGGATGTTTTGCCCTCTCAAGTTGCTAGTTCTTAGTGAGAACACTTCTGTCACTTCTGATTTTCATGTCCAATTTGAACCTGGATGGTTTGCCCTCTCAAGTTGCTAGTTCTTAGTGATAACACCTCCCCCACTTCTGATTTTCAAGTCCAATTTGAACCTGGATGGTTTGCCCTCTCAAGTTGCTAGTTCTTAGTGAGAACACCTCCCCCACTTCTGATTTTCAAGTCCAATTTGAACCTGGATGTTTTGCCCTCTCAAGTTGCTAGTTCTTAGTGAGAACACTTCTGATTTTCATGTCCAATTTGAACCTGGATGGTTTGCCCTCTCAAGTTGCTAGTTCTTAGTGAGAACACCTCCCCCACTTCTGATTTTCAAGTCCAATTTGAACCTGGATGTTTTGCCCTCTCAAGTTGCTAGTTCTTAGTGAGAACACCTCCCCCACTTCTGATTTTTATGTCCAATTTGAACCTGGATGGTTTGCCCTCTCAAGTTGCTAGTTCTTAGTGAGAACACCTCCCCCACTTCTGATTTTCATGTCCAATTTGAACCTGGATGTTTTGCCCTCATGTCCTCCTTCCATCCCTCCCTCCTTCCATCCCTTCTCTCCCTCCCTCCTTCTCTCCCTCCCTCCTTCCACCCCTCCTTCCTTCCTTTCGTAAAAAGCACTTAAACAATGACAGAATAAAAACCCCCAGCCCTCACCTGTGTTTGAATTTCATTCACTCAGTCATTCATTCATTCTTCTGTATGCCACTCAGTCCCAACACTTTCAACCCACAAATTACCATTTCCCATTCCCTTAATGTACTGTACTGTACCTCTACCTGTACCTGTACTGTACACATTGAATAACACACTTAGTCATCCTGATAGAAACATTAACAATATTTATTTACATTTTTACATTTTTTTGGGGGGGGTTAGCATAACTAGGATAAATCGGGATCTTCTTCTATCACCATGTCTACAATGGACGCTGCAGGTGATGGTGTGACAGACCTCGTGGTTTTTGTGACAAACATAGTTATGGGCAGTTGTTGGCGATTTTTCTTTTTCTTGGCTAACATGGCTCTGTATGGTGCAATGGTGTTGTCAAGGGAGGCCTTAAAGTGTATAGAGCGAGTCATGTTGGGATCCCAAAGTTCCACCATGCGTTGGAGATGTGCAGCAGTTCTGTTCAGTTCTGCAAGCCGCTCAAGCGTTAGGCCAACATCTTCTTCTTCCTCAGCTTGTTCAGCTTCCGCTTCCTCCTCCTCTTCTTCACTCGCTGACTTGGTCAGCTCCTCCAGATCTTTGTCTGTCAGCGGTAGGCCATGCTCATCAAGCAAACCATTGACTTCCTCTGGTGTCATGTCAACGAAGCCTTCTCCACCCAGTGCCTGTGCCAGCTTCACAGAGTTCTGGACTGCAGCATCTTGAATTTCTTCGGGAGCAAATCCCCTGTAATCATGCACCACTTCTGGCCACAATTTCCTCCAGCAGGCATTCATTGTCTGTGACTTCATATCCATTAAGGCATTCTGAATGTTCTTCAGACAAGATGCAATTGTGTACTGATGCCAGTAGGCCCTCAATGTGAAGTTTTCATCAGCATCCATTGCTTCCACGATGCTTCCAAGAGAATTGCGCGTGTACAGTGCCTTAAATGCGTGGATAACACCTTGATCCATCGGCTGGATAAGCGATGTGGTGTTTGGTGGCAAGAATTCGACTTGTACCCCATCATGTTCATGTGCCAGGTGATCATGGCCGCCAGCATTGTCCATTAGGAGAAGCACTTTGAAATCCAGTCCTTTGCGAGCCAAATACACCTCCACCTGTGGGATGAAGCAGTGATGAAACCAGTCCCGCGTGAGGGGTTTTGTAATCCATGCTTTAGCATTATGCATCCAGTACACTGGCAATGCATTCTTATTTCTGTTCTTGAGGGCTCTTGGATTTTGTGACTTATAAATTAGCCCTGGCTTCAGCAAAAAGCCTGCTGCATTCCCACACATGATCAAAGTCACTCTATCTTTCATGGCCTTAAAGCCAGGGGCTTTGGCTTCATCTTGCATCAAGAAAGTCCGTGAAGGCATCCTCTTCCAGAACAGGCCTGTTTCGTCCATGTTGAACACCTGTTCTGGAAGGTAGCCCCCTTCTGCAATTAGATCTTTAAACGTGCGCTGGACAAAGTTTTCAGTTGCACCTGTATCTGCTGAGGCAGCTTCTCCATGCAATGACACACTCTTCAGGCCATAGCGCCGTTGAAATTTGTCAAACCACCCTTTGCTTGCTGTGAATGTGGCTGGGGCTGAAGAAGCAGAAGATGTTGATGGCTGGGGGTCTTCAGAGTCACCAGCATCTTCATCTACAGAGAATGACAGGAAAGGGAGAGAGAAGTGACTTGAATGAAAGCATACAGTCCTTCCATCCCTCCCTCCTTCCATCCCTCCCTCCTTTCATCCCTCCCTCCTCTCCCTCCCTCCTTCCATCCATCCCTCCCTCCTTCCATCCCTCCTTCCATCCCTCCCTCCTTCCATCCCTCCTTCCTTCCCTCCCTCCTTCCATCCCTCCCTCCTTCCTTCCTTCCTTCCATCCCTCCCTCCCTCCTTCCTTCCCTCCTTCCATCCCTCCCTCCTTCCATCCCTCCCTCCCTCCTCTCCCTCCCTCCTTCCATCCCTCCTTCCCTCCCTCCTTCCATCCCTCCTTCCCTCCCTCCTTCCTTCCTTCCTTCCTTCCATCCCTCCCTCCCTCCTTCCATCCCTCCCTCCCTCCTTCCTTCCTTCCTTCCATCCCTCCCTCCATCCCTCCCTCCCTCCCTCCCTCCCTCCTTAAAAAACACTTAAATGTACAGTAATGACAGAATAAAAAACCCCAGCCCTCACCTGCGTTTCCCTCATCTGCATCACCTCCTTCTGTGTCTTCAAGATGGTTGTACAATTGCTGCGCCTTGGTTCGTATAGTGTTCGTATCCAAAGCAATGCTCTTTTTGCGGCAGTCTTGTACCCACACAGACAAAGCAGCTTCCATCTTCATAAGGCGTTTGTTTCTAGGCGTCACCATTCTTTTTGCAGCCTTGTTGAATGTTATCTGAGAAGTTTGCCTTATCTTCTTTTCGTCTTTCCGAATGTATCGCACAGTCGATTCGTTGATCCCATAATGCCGACCAACATCTACATTAGAACGTCCCGCTTTCAGCATGTCCAAAAGTTCAATTTTCTCCTTGATTGTCAGCATCTTCCTGCTCTTTTTAGCGTCGCCGCCTCCACCCCGCATGCAACGTTTAGGTGCCATCTTCCAAGAAGTCTTCACAAACAGCTCCAAGAAAGAGATCGAAGAAACAGATCCAAGAAAGAGATCGAAGAAACAGATCCAAGTAACAGATCCAAGTAACAGATCCAAGAAACAGATCCAAGTAACAGCTCCGACCAACAGCTCCGACCAACAGCTACGACCAACAGCTCAAAAAGTTCCAAAAGTTTCAAAGCAAAGCACGCTGAGCAAACAACACTGATTGGCCGAGATTTCTGTCCATCAGCATTGACAACGCTGATTGGCTGAAATTTTGCTGTATCACCATTGCCGGGCAAACTTATTACAATGGCAAAGCTGATTGGCCGAGATTTCGGCCAACCAGCAATGGTAGACGTCAGTTTGGTGATGACGCGTGACATCATCGGGCGGGGAAAACCGCGCACGTATTTTTAATTTATTTATTTTTTAAAATTCGCGATATAGCGTTTCGCGAAGATTGAGATGGTATCATTTGCTGAAAAATCGCGATATAGCGTTTCGCGAAGATTGAGATCACGAAACTCGGGGGATCACTGTATTTTTAAAAATGCAGTCTGTACTTAAACTGTATTGGATAGTGAATTCTAATTCTGCGGTTGTGTACAGGTAGTCCTCGATTTACAACAGTTCGTTTAATGACTGTTCCAAGTTGCAACGGCACTGAAAAAAGTGACTTGCGAGTGTCTTCCACAGTTACGACCTTTGCAGTTCCCCCATGGCTATGTGATCAAAATTCAGACACTTGGCAACTGACTCATATTTATGACAGTCGCCATCTCCCGTGGTCATGTGATCCCTTTTCTGTCCTTATGACAAACTAATCAGTGGTGAGGCCATATTCACTTAACAACTGTGTTGCCAACTTAACAACTGCAATGATTCATTTAACAACTGAGAAAAAGAAGATTGTAAAATGGAGCAAATGTCTCTTAATAAATTTCTCACTTAACAACAGAAATTTTAGGCTCAGTTATGGTTGTAAGTCAAGGATTACCTATATTCAGTTTTTTTCCAATTTTGAAAGAGAAATAGCACCCCCTATCAGTAAGAATGATTTCAGCAGCTCCACGAACAGGTTTATTTTAAAATAGATGTCTAAAAATGTTTTTGGGTGCATCTCAGAATAGAGTATTACCATGAATTATTGAATTATTAATATTAATTCTTGAGATCTCATTTTCTCGTTTTCATGCTTGACAGGTTATTCAGTTGCTGTAGGGGATTTCAATGGTGATGGCATAGAAGGTATGTCTTGTTCATATTTGCATAAACTGTCTAGAAACTAATGAATTTTGAATACCAGGCGATTGTGGGGGGGGGATTGAAGAAGTGCAGGAAATAAATAATCCAGATGACCTGTTGAAATCTGTATTAAATTTTGCATGTCTGAGTCTATTTATTTCAGCCACTATATTTTCCCTTGGGGCTGTAAAAGAATAAAGAGCAGAGAAAATTCTTTCTGCTTTCATTGCAGATGTACTAAGAGGAAAATAGAAGATTGCTGTTGACTGTTAGTGTCATTTCAATCTATTGTGCCTCTCAGAAGTATCCTCAGTGGTGAAAAAAATGTAACCTCACAATGTAATCCCCTTTTCTGTGTTTTCATTCCAATCCATGCAAGTACCTGAAGGACAGAATTTGTATTGCAGTGAAAACACATTTTATCACTTTTATCATTCCCCTCCGTCCTTTCCCCATGGATGCACATAATTTTAAGAGCCGTGGTAATGGAGGGGTTAGAATGTAGTACTGTAGGCTAACTCTGCCGACTGTGTGCAGCTTGATTGTAACCAGGTCAAAGACTGACTTAACCTTACATCCTTCCGAGATCAGTAAAATGAAGACCCAGATTGTTGGGGGCAATACGCTGACTCTGTAAACCACTCAGAGAGTGTGATAAAGCACTGTGAAACGATATATAAGTTTAAATGTTATTCTATTACTATTAAGGAAGCACCATTGGTGCTTACCTTTGAAAGCTTCCTGGAGCCCTGCAGGAGAATGATGCCAAAATAAGATAATTTCCCCCATGATGTAATAGCAATAGCACTTAGACTTACAGTACTGTATATACTATTTCATAGTTCTTTACAGTTCCCTTTAAGTGGTTTACAGAGTCAGTATATTGCCCCCGATAATATGTGTCTTCATTTTACCGACCTCGGAAGGATGGAAGGCTGAGTCAACCTTGAGCACTTCGGAATCAAACTCCTGGAATGAGCAGTGACTTACCCTCCAATACTACATTCTGACCACTGTGGCACCACAGCTCTACAATTCTACAGTTCAACTTGGTTTGAGCAAAATGGAACTGAGTCACTCCAAAAAGGTAGTTGTATCCCTGAATGAATTTGAGTGAATTGGACCTGCGGAAATACGCATCCGACCCTCCATCTGTTCCTCCATCTGTGAAATGGGTATCATGGATGAAGTTGACTTGCAGCCTTTTCCCCACTCTTCATACCTCTCTAAAAGACTTCAAACTCCTCTTGCAGACGGGGAACTTTCCAGAAGAAAAAAGAGTAGATCTCAGGAGTGAAAAAGAAATAGGGTACCTATCCAGAAATTACCTATGCTATGCCATTGGCTCAAAACCTCTGAGGAAAAAAAATAAAAGGAAAAAGAAACATTTTAAAAAGGAATCTCTGTGTAAGGAGAATTGGTTATATATCTTGTTCCCACAGTCTTATATGATTCTCCTACTCTTATTACCAATACCTATTGCCAGTATATCATATATTTTGTCTTTATTGTTTTCTATGTTTGCCATTCTATAAGTACTTAGGGGATTTGTTTATTCTAGTTAAAATAGTTCTTTTATACTGTAGCTAATGGATAGAGACTTAGTTTGGTGTAGTGGTTAAAATACCAGCCTAAAAACCAGGAGACCGTGAGTTCTAGCACCATCTTAGGCACAAAGCCAGCTACGTGGTCTTGAGCCGGTCACACTCTCTCAGCCCTAGGAAGGAGACAAACCACTTCCAAAACCTCTGCCAAGAATACTCTAAATTTTGGTCAAACATATTCTGAGAATCAGATATAATTGAACAGATGGAAAAAGCTAATGAATAAACTGAGATAAGTCTTTGTGAAAATAAGATTAATATTATGAACCAGATGGGAAAACTTTTTGAAGTTTTCCCATCTGAGAGAAGGTCCTTTTTCTAGTTATTTTGACTAAGCTGATGGAAGATGCCTTCCCAGTTCAATGTTCTGATTTTACCTAAACAGTTGATGGAAAATTCTTTTTTATGTTTTCAGATTTTGTGTCGGGTGTCCCAAGAGCAGCAAAAACATTGGGCATGGTAAGCAATTTAAATAAGGCACTATTAAATAATTGATTCATTCTTTTTAGCAGCCATTCAAATATGCAATGGTACAGACCTTTATTTATTTATATATATATTTCAGGTATCCATTTACAATGGGGAAACCATGGCATCCATGTATAACTTCACTGGAGAACAGGTAGGGCCTGGTTTCTGTAAGAAAAAAAATATTTTTATATTTATGTTTATCTTTTACCAGGATAGGAATATCAGTGTTATAACACACAAATTTAGTGAGGAAAAAATAAGAAAGAAAAATATTTTAGAAAGAAAATGTGGTCATAAGCCAGCTGTAATAATCAAATTCATACATCATGACTTCTGTGTATTACAATTCTGAGAGAACTTTTTCTAGTTATTTTGGCTAAGCTGATGGAAGATGCCTTCCCAGTTAAATGTTCCCTCTGATTCTAGCAAGTGAAATACCTGATGGAAGAAGAACCGATTCGTAATTAGTCTGAATAGGCCAATAGCAAAAGTAGTTTTTAAAACCTCTTACAGATTTCAAAGTAAATGCCATCTGAGGTAATCTGATTAGATCAGGGGCCCCCAACCTGTGGGCCGTGAGGGATTTGCAACTGGGCCAGAGAAATAGCTGGTGAGCATGTGCCTACACATCCTCACTTGTGCAAGTAGCAGGTTAGTGTGTGCATGCTCAATTTAAGTGAGCAGTAGACGTACATGTGCACTATGCATGTAACTGGATGCATGCTTTATAGCCCCTCAACTGGAACCACCTCCTCTTCCCCCCCACCCCCGGACGGTCGGCAAAGCTGGAAATTTTGTGGAACTCTGGATTAAATTGTTCTTCCTGCAAAAGAGAACCCATTGTCTTCTAAAACTGTCTGTTCCATGGTTGGCAATTTCTTACATCTGAATTTTACCCTAAAGCTTAGCCAAAATCTGCAGATTTCCAATTTTAAGCCATTTGTTCTGATCCTTCTCTTCAGTCTTTTGCTCTTTTAAGAAAGCCATTATGTCTCACAGTCTATTCATCTCCAGGCTTTGGGGTTTTTGAATTCTGGATTATGATGCCCTGGGCAGCTGAGAACAAATGATGCAGGAGGGAGAGAACAGTATATAAATTCAAAGGTGGATCTTTGTCAGTACTTATTCCTATTCTATCTAATCAAAATGATAATAAAGTCAAGATTTTCCGTAGTTGCTACTATAAAGAAAATGACCCATCTAAGTTAAACGTGGAACAAGTAATAAGAATAGTGTCTCAGAAATAAAACTCAGACTTTGAGAATTACATTAAAAGGTCATCCTTTCCATTAGAAATATGATTTTAAATTTTATTTAACTTTTATTTGTAATTCCCAATAAAAATGTTTTATTTTTTAAAAAGCTGCAAAGTTGTTTGTTTTTATTAAAAATTAATTATTGAAACAATACCCTATTTCCTATCTACCTCTAGCCTCTGTTAAATTGTTATCCAAGGAGAGGATGGAATCACAACCATTCATATATCATTTTAGGAGGTCACAACCACCGTTCCCTGTAGGCTGCGCGCATGAGCGCGCGCGCACCCCAAAATACCGCCCCGCGCACCCTTTTCCATGGGCGCGCAGTCCCCATCCACCTGCCAGCCCGTGGGGAGGCAGGGGCGGGGAGGTGCCGGCAGTAGAAGGCGCTGCCCCCGCCCGCCCGATCCGCTCCCTCTCCTCCTCTTCCGCCGAAAGAAATGCGCGGAAGCTGCCTACTTGAGCCTCGTGTTGCTCCACCCCGCTTCGTCCTGCTTGTCATCCTCCGTTGTGTTTTCGGGGGAGAGCGGCAGGAAAGCCCTATGCCGGCAGGAAAGCCGGGTTTGCTTTCCGTGAAAGCAGCGCACCTTTTAAACACGCTGCTTTCCTGTACCTCTTTCCTGGGGAGAGTGGCCTCCTTCCCCCCCCCCCACCCAGGAAAGAGTTGCAAGAAAGCAGCGTGTTTAAAAGGCGTGCTGCTTTCACGGAAAGCAAACCCGGCTTTCCTGCCGGCACAGGGCTTTCCTGCCGCTCTCCTCCGAAAACACAATGGAGGTCCAGGATGATAGGCGAAGCGGGGTGGAGCAACGCGAGGCTCATGCTGGTGGCAGAAGACCTCCGTTGTGTTTTCGGCTGGGGGGGGGACAGGAAGACCTTCCTGGCTTTCCCGGGCAGCTGGCTTGAGCCTTGTGCCAGTCAGCAAAGCCGGAGACGTGGAGAGAAAGGAAAGAGAGGGAGGGAAAGAGGAGAGGACAGAAGGAGGGAGGGAAGGAAGGGAGAGAAAAGTGAATGAGAGGGAGAGAGAAAGGGAGGAAGAGAGGAAGGAAGGGAGAGAGGGAGAAATATAAATATAAAGGGAGAGAGGGAGAAAGAGAGGGAGGGGAAGAGGGGAATATAAATATAAAGGGAGAGAGGGAGAAAGAGAGGGAGGGGAAGAGGGGAAGGAAGGAAAAGAGAGAGACAAAGAGAAAAAAGTGGAAGGAAGAGAGAAGAAAAGAAAGGAAGGGAGAGAGAGAAGATAGGAAGGAAGAAAGAAAGAGTGAGAGAGCAAGAAAGAAAGAGGGAAAGAGGGAGAAACGCAGTGTGTGTGGTGTGCGCGTGTGTGTGTGCCGCCGATGGTCCGGGAGCTGCAGCGTGTGCGTGGAGAGATGAAGGGAAAGAGGGAGAAACTCGGGGAGAAACGCAGCGTGTGTGGGGTGTGTGCGCGTGTGTGTGTGCCGCCAATGGTCCGGGAGCTGCAGCGTGTGCGTGGAGAGATGAAGGGAAAGAGGGAGAAACGCGGGGAGAAACGCAGCATGTGTGGTGTGTGTGTGTGTGTGTGTGTGCCGCCGATGGTCCGGGAGCTGCAGCGTGTGTGTGTGTGTATGGGGGGGGGGGGCGCCGATGCTAAGGCAGTCCGTCCGTGGTGGGGCTGCAGGGCAGGCACAGCAGCACAGGGAGAAAGAGGGAATTGAGATAAAGAGAGAGGGAGAGATGAAGGGAAAGAGGGAGAAAGGAAGGGACAGAAAGATAGAAAGGAAAGAGGGAGAAAGGAAAGAGGGAGGATGAGATAGACAGGAGGGAGAGGGGGGAAATAGGATAGAGAGAGGGAAAAGGAAGGGAGAGAAAGAGGGAGAAAGGCAGGGAGAGAAAGATAGAAAGTCTGGATGTACCAATAGGTATGGTTAATTTATTATATTTGATTTGTTCTAGCACCCACTTAAGCACTGCAAACTACCTAAGATTAGCCTCTTACAACAGCTATTGCAAATTATAAATCTTTCCCTCTAGAAATACCAAGATGTATTTGAGAATGGACAAAGACAAAGATGGAATGGTCATCATCAATGTGAGAGACAGATGTGAGAAACTGTAAAGCGAGCCAGACTTTTTTGACTTATTAAATACATTTATGAATATATTGGATATTGATAATGTTTTTAATCTGAGACTGACAGACTAAACCTAAAGTTCTCAAATACATCTTGGTATTTCTAGAGGGAAAGATTTATAATTTGCAATGGCTGTTGTGAGAGGCTAATCTTAGTTTGGAGTGTTGAATGATTACTGTGTATTTGAAAATAAACTATTAAAAATATAGAATTATGGCTGCAAGAACTCGCTCATGTGTGATAGCGCACACCCACACTTACTTTATTTGTTTATTTATTTATTTATTTATACTTTTATGCCGCCCAGTCCCAAAGGGACTGCCGCTCAGACACTATACTTTTCCGCCCACCCCGAAAAAAAATTAGAGGGAACACTGGTCACAACCCCACAGAGTTGAGAAACCCTGCTTGAAGGCATCCATGTTCACCTTCAGTTCCACTGGAGCAACCTTGCCATTTATAAATGTTCCTTATTCCTATTAAAATTGAAATTCTATGAGTAGTTATATGGGTGGAGAATATCCAGTGAAGTGCTTCCTTTCATATTACTATTAATAAAATAAAAAGGGTAAAATGTGATCCATATGCTTTCTATAACAAGGGAAAACATTCTATTTTCTGTTATGACGGTAAAGTAATAAAAATGCAGAAATAACAAGGAGGGAAAAAAGTTACACTTCTTGCCTTTGAAATATCCATGGCAAGAAAGTTTTTAGCAGGTGTAAAATACCTCTCTAACTCCTAGTTATTTCTGTTTAATGCAGCATTTCTTTTGTTCAACTTTGTTACCCAGATAGCTGCTTATTTTGGATATTCTGTAGCTGCCACAGATATCAATGGAGATCAGTAAGTTAAGCTTTTGTTTCATATTTCTTGAAAAGGAAAAAAAACCTATTTCTGTAAAATCTTGCCTAAGTTAAAAATAAAGTGTTTGAAAGAACAATGGAAATCTGTTAACATGTATATTTAACTCTCTTCCCCTCCCCCTTTTGAGAGTTTCTTCTGTTAAGATTGATTGATGTAGTTCTCTAAACATTTCACAAATAACATATTTAATCACAAATAAGCTTGTCCACAACCCTCAAAATTTCCGCCAGAAATACCATGAAAAAAATGCATCTCTTGCAAATAAGCTGACACTTGAATTTTTAACTGCAGCAATAAGTGAAAAACTGCAAATTGTTACGTTGTCATTTGTAAAAATCACATGATTTTAAGCCCACGATAAATAGATCCTAATTTTTCGGGTTTATTTTGAATCTAACATTTTCAGCTTAGTTACAAGTACATACAGTATATTGTCTTTTTGAATCCTCCCTGGTAGAGCTTCAAATCCATTTAGCAACTGGTGATTGGTGACCATTCATAGTTATGATGCTCTAGTGAGTTCTAAAACTCTTTACTAACATTCCATGTGCACCACACTTCTGTGCATACGCAGAAGGGACCCAGGGGAATGGGCAGAGTCTCCCACTGCTTGCGCTACCGGTTCTTAGAACTGGACCGAACTGGGAGCAACCCACCACTATTATGATGGTGATGAAAAAGAGTAACTTTATAATCAACCCTTGCATTAATGACTTTTGCAGCTTTGTAAAGCAAAGGAAAACTGAAGAAAGATCATAAGCGTAGCCACAGTTTCACTTAGCAACCGCTTAATAACCAAGTTGTTGATCCCAGTTGTGGTAGTTAAATGACACAACTTGTATTCTATCCGGCACTACTCCTTTCTTTAGTTCTCCTAGTCCTCAACTTCCTTTTCTTTCCCCACTCACTCCTGGCTGCTGCATTTTATGACTAAACCATATCTATGGAAGTTTTATTTTTTATCCTAATGAATTATACTCCTAATGCAATCCTAAATATATTAAGCCTTAGGCATAAATGTCAACTGATGGGACTGATTACCTAATCAGCCTGTTACGGTTGTGACCTTGTCTGTTTTATAATTATTTTGGCCATAAGAGATACGACCTGGGATTCAATTCTAGTCACACGCAGCTCCTTGCATTCCTGGGCTCTCCATCCTCTCTTCTTTCCCCCAATTGTTGTGTACTCCATGAAGCATAATGGGCTACAATTGATGCCTATAACAGAGACAATGTTTGTACTGAATGAACTCCGTCTCTCTCTGCCTCTGCCCTCAACTTTAGATATACAGATTTGCTTGTAGGTGCCCCACTGTTTATGGATCGTGGTTCAGATGGCAAGCTTCTGGAAGTGGGCCAGGTGTCGCTATACCTTCAACAAGCTTCTGGGGGGTTTCAGAGTTCCGCCATGAAGTTGAATGGCTTTGAAGTCTTTGCAAGATTCAGCAGTTCAATTGCCCCTCTAGGAGACCTTGATCAGGATGGCTTCAATGGTAATGCATTCAGTCACAATTAATGTTGTTGCTATTGAGTTGATTAATAATAATAATAATAATAATAATAATAATAATAGTAGTAGTAGTAGTAGTAGTAGTAGTAATAGTAATAATTTATTAGATTGGTATGCCGCCCCTCTCCGAGGACTCGGAACGGCTCACAACAATACACAGTATACAAATCCAATGTTTAAAAAACAATTTAAAAACCCTTATTATAAAAACAATCACACAACCCTAACAAACCATACATAAATTCATAGTAGCTAAGGGGTATATCAGTTTCCTCATGCCTGGCGACATAGGTGGGTTTTCAAGAGCTTGCGAAAGGCGAGGAGAGTGGGGGCAGTTGATTCCAGAGTGCCGGGGCCGCCACAGAGAAGGCTCTTCCCCTGGGTCCTGCCAGGCGGCATTGTTTAGTCAACAGGACCCGGAGAAGGCCAACTCTGGGACCTAATTGGTCGCTGGGATTCGTGCGGCAGAAGGCGGTCCTGAAGATATTCTGGTCCGATGCCATGTAGGGCTTTATAGGTCATAACCAACACTTTGAATTGTGACCAGAAACCGATCGGCAGCCAGTGCAAGCCGATTAAATTGTGGGGCGAAAATTAAACATTTTCGCCCCACAAGTATTTTAAATTTTGTAATTATAACTTGATTAAACCTTATGGTTTGGTTCAAAATGGTTTTGTTTGGATTATTTTATCTATATTTTTAATGCTTTGATAGGCCTTGCTCTAATCTAGCAATCAAATGTTGTTTGAGTTAATGCATTTTTTAAAAATATGAAACTTTGAAAAAAATACTGCACAAATAAAGAGACACATTTTAACTGTGGAATGGCCTGCACTTCTGTATCAAGTACCACGTTACATAAAATTATCTCTAATTAATAGGATTAGTGCTAAATTATTTACACTTTTAATTGGAAAATACTGTATATCTTTAAACTAGGTAGTTCTTAACTTACAATTGGAACTAGAAATTCTGTTGCTAAGTAATGTGGTTGTAAAGCATGACAATAGTGCTTAGTGACATCAATCTCTACAGTCCCAGTTGCTGCAGGTAACTAAATCCTACTGTTGTTAGGCAAGGCACCTTCCTGCTGCTTTCCCATAAATAAAGCCATTGGGAAGCCAGCTGGAAGTTTCAAGAACTAGGCTGATAGGCAGATAAGTGTCTGCCACCAGCTGAGAAAGGGAGTGAGAGGATGTGCAGATTGAGGAGATGCAAGGTGTGTATGAGAAGTGTAGGTCAGGAAGAGTGTGATGGAGTGTGTGAGGGGTGCTTGAGGATGCACAAGTGGGATATGCAGATCGAGGAGATTTACTCCAGCAACTTTTCCTGCCAGCTTCCCCATTGATTTTCTGGAGAAGCCAGTAGAAAATGTCACAAATGCAGTCAACATTTTTTCAGTGCTGCCATAACTTCAAGCAGTGACTGAACAAATGAGCACCCCTTTACACTATTATTTTGAAAATATATCTATCAGATTGAATTGGCTGTAATCCATGTTTAAGAGGAAGTCCACTCTTGATTTAAATGGGTTATGGCAGAACCCCTTGAAATGTATATTGGCTTAGTCCAACTTAATCCATGGCCCTTTATTTCATAACCCTGTGCTTGTTCCTATTTAGAGATGCTAAACATTTTTCACTTTGCTTGCAGACATAGCAGTTGCAGCACCTTATGGTGGAGAAAACAAGAAAGGACTAGTTTATATCTACAATGGGAGAGCCACAGGATTGAATGGAATGCCATCTCAAGTCCTTGAAGGACAATGGGCCTCTGAAACAATGCCACCAAGTTTTGGATATGCCCTGAAAGGAGCTATTGATGTGGACAAAAATGGCTACCCAGGTGACGTTTCTATAGTGATAAAGGCTTATGTTCAGTGGATTGCAAATATATTAGCATTTATGTGGTGTATCTTTCTCTACTTTCTATTCCCAACTCACCCTCTTGTATACACACACACACCAATCTTCTCTAGAATGTTCTCTGCTGTGTAGAACAAAGTTGAGGAATATATAGACTCTATTTTGCATTCCATTGTAGCTAGTGGACACAACTGAATATAATACAATGCAAGATTGTATGGATTAAAGAAGCATTTAACTTAGGGAAAGCCCTATTTTAATTTATTTAGTTTTAAAATATTACTTATCATGGTGATAAGTTTTCAACGGTAGGCAAATATCCAATCTAAAAATCTGCATATCTTTTTTCTACTTTCAGACTTGATTGTAGGAGCTTTTGGTGTTGACCGAGTTGCATTATACAGGTATGTTTTTAGTAGAATATTAGTAGAAAAATCCAATTCATGTCAGCAGCTAGAAAAAAAAAAAGATAACTCTTATTAAACAGGCCTTAGTCACAAGTGCTTGTCTCTGGAGAGTTCACAAGTAGAGTGTGAGGGTATTAATATCTTCTGATATGAAATTATTTAGCAATCTTTATTGAAAAACATGCTGTCTCTGATTTAGAAGCTATTGTGAGTTGAAAAATTATCTGTCATGATTTTGATTCTTTCTCTTTAAAACCATCCAAGTTGCTAGCTATTCCTGTATCTTATTGGAATGAATTCACCAATTCTGACTATGTGCTGGGAAGAAAATACTAATTTCCCTAGAATCTCTCCCCTTTCAACTTCATTAGCTGATTTTAAGTTCGTGTACTATGAAATTTCTCTTCATTCTCTTTTGTATGTCCATGCTTAATTTTCTACAGCTTTGTGGATACCTAAACAAAAAAATCCCACCCAATTCTCAAAAGCAGTATTGTCCAGGTCCATTGATTAGGTTGGTTGCTATTTCTGTTTAGAATTGTCCAAAATATTTTCCCTCCTGCTATTTTCTACTGTCTTCATCAAATTCTTTGAATATACAACTTCACCTTTCATTATCTAATGATTCATTTTCTAGTGAAAGGTGCCCCTTTCAAATTTTTCTTCCTTTCTTTTTAAAGGGCCCGGCCAGTCATTACTGTAAATGCTGGATTAGAAGTTACCCCAACAATTTTAAATCCAGAGAACAAAATCTGTGAAGAAAATGGTCAAAAGGTTTCTTGGTAAGTTCAATTGATTCCCCATTAACAGTTTGTAGCTAACATTGTCAGCCAAATTAAGGAACCAGGAACATCTGTAGCTGATGAAAGTAAATAATGCAAGGGCAAGCGTCTTTCCTTTCACCATGCCTCATTAGTTGTATCTATCTATCTATCTATCTATCTATCTATCTATCTATCTATCTATCTATCTATCTATCATCTATCTATCTATCTATCTATCTATCTATCTATCTATCTATCTATCTATCTATCTATTGTTAGAGTTGAAAGGGACCATGAAAAGGATTCAAATGCATTATGCTAATTACAGAAGGTTGCTTCCTTATATCTGATTCTGTGTTTCCCTTCCTCAAAAGCAGTGAACTATGCTGAAATCCTCCTTCATGTTTATAATGCTATAAAAGATTGCTCCAAATGGGAAAGAAATTTGATTCATTGTATAGGATGTAAAGCCTCATTTAAATTCCATGAGTCTGAATTCTAAGCTTTTTCTTTAATGATTAACAACAGAACTGAGGGCTAACACAACCCACAAAAGTAGTACTCTTGTTGAATGGTGTAAAGTTGCCCATGCCTTTATTTAATAATTCCCAACCATTTTGATTAGACTTACAACTATGTGAAAAGCTTCTTGAGCTTCCTCTTTCTAGCTCAGATATATAACACATCTTGCACTTATCAAAGTTGATTGAAATTAAATATCTAAAATTGCTTGGTACATGCTGAACTAATTAGTTAATCTAGTACTAATATATATTTAATAATTACAAATTGAAAAAGTGATAAAGAATTATTTTAAAACTAAATTTAATAATTCTTGGGACCAAGAGTCTTGCACTGGAGTTGAATCCTAGTCCCAATTCTGAAATTCTGATCTGAGAGCACATGAGAATCTACACCCTTTCAATAACATAAAAAGTGTTGTTGTTTTTAATTTTTCTTTAATTCTCTCACTAGCTTTAAAGTAAAGTTCTGTTTAAAAGCTGACGGCAAAGGCAATCTCCCCGCGGAACTCAGTAAGTTCTATACATTTGTTTTATTGCACTTGTAAAACTAATAGTTTAACATATTGTATTGTGTGTTCATACTATAAACAGACAAGTCTTTAAACTTTGGGAGATGGTCCAACCTCCACCAGTATTAAGACATAAATAAATCTACTCAGTACTACCTAGAATGTGGGTGATGGATTTGTGCTGATTGCTGACCAGAATCAGATTTAATTTAGAAGCAGTTTGAGCTTTCTGGCAGGCAACATCCATATACCCTCAACATCCATTGAAAGCTCAGAATTAATTATTTACAGACCATGAACATAGGGATTGAGGGCACACAAAATAGCTCAGTGGTTTGGTCATTCACAATTGCTGCAAATATCTGCCAAGAGTGATTGCATTTGTATATAAATCGTGAATGTTCCAACATTGGAAGTTTTAAAGGAACGATTAGCCAACCATTTGCCAAAAGGTATATGGTTTCCTACCTGAGCAGGGGGTTGGACTAGAAGACTTCCAAGCAGGGGTGGGCTACTGCCCGGATGGGGGGACGACAACACAGTGGGGTAGCAAAAATGGAATTCCACCCCAGAACACCCAATTTGCACTGAAAGGTGCAGAAGCCACGCCCACAGTGTGGTAGTAAAGACTTTGGTAGCCCTTCACTGCTCCAAGGTACCTTCCAACTATGTTATTCTGTTACAGCATGTGTTTGTTTGCTTACTCTGAGAGGCTCATTCTTAGCCCTTTCATCCAAGGTCTTTCTATGGGAGGAGTTAAGCACATGGGTAAGATCACAAATCTGAAGGCAAGCAAGTACTGCCCACTTCTTCTTCAGTCAAATTTTACCAGCCCAGCTAGGAAATGACACAAGGGCATAATAGGTGAGGAAGTATCTGGAAGGTCAAGCAAGATGCACAGCATCAACAGCTGCCAATTCAAATAGTCTATTTAAGGCTACCATAATGTTGCTTAACTGCTATACCTCATCTTTAGCTAGAACTGCTATGGATGGTGGAAATAGTGATTCAGCATCTTCCAACAGGCTATATATAATAGAGAAAACTGGAGTGATTGAAAATACAGTGTTCCCTTGCTTTTCGCGGGGGTTGCGTTCCGAGATCGCCAACGAAAGTTGAATTTCCGCGAAGTAGAGATGCGGAAGTAAATACACTATTTTTGGCTATGAACAGTATCACAAGCCATCCCTTAACACTTTAAACCCCTAAATTGCAATTTTCCATTCCCTTAGCAACCATTCAGATTATTACTCACCATGTTTATTTATTAAAGTTTATTTTAAAAAATATTTATTAAAGGCAGACGAAAGTTTGGTGATGACATATGATGTCATCGGGTGGAAAAAACCGTGGTATAGGGAAAAAACCCGCAAAGTATTTTTTAATTAATATTTTTGAAAAACCGTGGTATAGACTTTCCGCGAAGTTTGAACCCGCGAAAATCGAGGGAACACTGTAATAGCTTTTGTATAAATGAATGAAAAATCGGTTGCAGCCTTTAGGCTAATGAACCAGTCCTCATAATAATTTGAGATCTCTGCACTAGAGCGCACACCTCCTATTTCATTTTGAGAACAAGGTGTCAAAGTAGACAACTAAAAAAAGTCCTCTAAGATACCTAGTATAAAGGGCAAGAATCATTGCCAACATATTTGTTTTCTGCAACCCCTATTAAATGGTGCTGGATCTCCCTTGAATGCTTCCTCAGCCTTTCCAACTGCTGAGAAAAACACCTTACCAATGGTTGCTGCAGAGAACACGCAAATCTAAAGGCTGTATTACTAAAATGTTTTTTGTCTTTGGTGATAGCTTTCCATGTGGAGCTTCTATTGGACAAACTTAAACAAAAAGGTGCCATAAGGCGAGCTCTGTTTCTCCACAACAGACAACCGGGTCACTCAAAGAACATGACAGTCTCCAAAGGAGGTCGAAAGAGTTGTGAAGAACTTGATGCTTTTTTAAGGGTAAAAATACTTTGCCCTGATTTGCTTTTTATTTTGTATGGTATGGTTTATCTTAGCAGCTTCCAGTATCAATGGCCAACATAATGATTTGTACATTATCTAGTTTTATCATAGATATTTTTTCCATATATATTTTAATGAAATGACTATGTCCATGCAACATGTCCAAGTGTGTCCAGCTGTAAATAAAATGGAACATGAACCATGTGGATGGTTCTATTTCTTGATCCGGGATTTGGAGTCAAACAGTTTCTTTGGAATTGCCTCATTCCCACACAAAGATGGAGAAAAGTAAACATAAAGAAACAAAAGACATTTTACCCATTGCTCTCACTGGTGATTTGGCTCATTAATCTCTCTGGAACTTGCCAGAGTTTTATAGCTGATGATTTTTCTCTTTACCCCTAGGCTAGTGCAGTACTTATAGATGATTGTAAATATTTGTATGAGACTCTTGTAGAGAACAATAGAAATGACTGTGGAGAAACTAGACAGAAACAACATCTGCAAAAACATGCTTTCAGCATGGGAAACAGAAAGTGTGACAAGGAAATAGATGTCCTCTCTAATTTGCTAGAGTATAAGAGGGAGATAGGGAGGAGGAGGAAGAAAAATCAATCAGGCTTCAGGATTCTATGACTGGATTTTATATCCATAAAGTAGAGTTCAGTCAGACTTGTGACATCTGTTTCCTGACTGGTTCTCTCTCAAAGGGCAGACAACATTTGATAGAAGTCATATTCACCTAATTCTGCAGTTCTGATTTTTGTTTTATTTTAAAACATAACCCTCATTTTGTCCTTTCTAGGATGAATCTGAATTTCGAGATAAACTTACTCCAATTACTATATTCATGGAATATCAGCTGGATTACAAAACTGCTTTGGATTCTACTGGTTTACAACCCATCCTCAACCAATTCACTCCTGCAAATATTAGCAGACAGGTATAAAGCTGGGGAGTGTAATATACATTTTTTGCAATAGAAAGGGTTTTTTTTAATGCTAAAGATATTTTTAAGGAATTGTATTAGAGAAAGAAAGGATATTAACCCCCCCCCAATTGGTTTTTCTGATCAATTGTAAAGTTTTCTCTTTTTTAAAAAAAAGTTCTTTAATGTAATTTGTCTGAGTTGAACAAAAACACTGTTTCTTGAAACAAGCGAGTATTTTGCTATTCCTCACTATTATAAATTATAAAATTTATTCCCACAAGAAACGTTTTCATATTATTACTTGGCTTAGCACCAAAGTAAGATGAAGGTGAGTTACATCAGTCTTTAGTAATCTGACAAAACAAGATTAAAGAGTCAAATATTTGGGATTTAATTTTATTTTTCTTCAAATCTAGGCTCATATTCTTTTGGATTGTGGGGAAGATAATATCTGCCGTCCAGATTTAAAAGTGACTGTTGACAGGTAAGTTCTGATTGATTTTTTATTCTAAAGGTACATAAATATAATTAACAAAGGAGTAAATAAGCACAAATGTGAAGGTGATAGCATAAAAAATGAAATTGGCAAGGCAGAGTATCTATTAATTTGGAAGCATGAAAGGAGGAAACTCAGATAATAGATTCTAAGGTCCCAGACTTGAGTAGTGGGCAGTCAGTTACACTGAAATGCTTCATTCTTGTCTGCAATATTTATTTTGATCTAGCTAAATCATGTCTGCCAAGCTAGCTGAATGCTGAATGAATAGTGAAATGTTTGGAGTTCTGTGATTTTATGCCGATCTTGATTTGCTAATGTTCACTCACTTAAACATATTATATCTTACTTTTTAAAGTAAGAAATACTCTTTTTAGCCCATGCACACATCCCTTTCACTTTTGTTGGAAGATAGGAAACATTTATTTCAATCTGATTGTTTTGTTCACGCTGAGAAACTCTGCTGACTGCCTTGCTCATTGCCTTGTTAACAAACAAGACATTTATATCATTTTCAGAACAATTATGATGTTAAATCAAAGATTACTTGTTAACTATGGTTTTGTGCTTTAGCTATCCTGGAAACAGGACACTGTGGCTCAGTGGCTAAGACACTGAGCTTGTTGATTGAAAGTTTGGCAGTTCAATGGTTCGAATCCCTAGTGCCGCATAATGGGTTGAGCTCCCATTACTTGTCCCAGCTTCTGCCAACCTAGCAGTTTGAAAGCACGTAAATGCAAGTAGGAAAATAGGGACCACCTTTGGTGGGAAGGTAACAGCGTTCGGCGCGCCTTTGGTGTTTAGTCATGCCAGCCACATAACCACAGAGATGTCTTCGGCTTTGAAATGGAGATGAGCACTGCCCCCTAGAGTCGTAAAAAATTAGCACATACTGAATGTGTAAGGGGAACGTTTACCTTTACCTATCCTGGAAACTGTGATTAGAGTGGTTTAAATTATACTAAAAGAAATCATATTAAAAGAAATTAAAAGAATTTAAATGTATTTGTGTATTAGTCTTTTTTAAAACAGAGTTCCGTGCTCCAAATGTGCAACTGATGTTTTTAAACTATACCTGTTGGGACAAAAAGATCAAATCACTTTCAGTTAGAGACTGAACAAGCAACAAAATACATTCTCCCATTCTAAGGAAAAATCAATTTGCCAGAGGAGGGGAAATGAGCAACCGAGAGACGTTCTATTGGAACTTTCTTTTTTTTACTTTATGTGACCTGTCATGTAGCTTTTACTGTGCCTATATAAAATTATAAGTTTATCACCACAGACAGAAATCTTGAATCCACAGGAAGAAGATACAAAGAAGAGGCTATATTTTAAATATGATAAGCACTTTTAATCTCTATCTTCCTCCTGTCTAATTTATATTCATTTATCCCAGATTGAAGGGCAAAATGTATTGGGACTCAAGCATATATGATATGTGTGATATAAAAGCAGTTCTCATAACTCCATTAATTGCTCCTAAGCATAAAGATAAAGCCCAGGATAGTATTGGAAGACCTTGGATAAGATATTCAGATGCTGTCAAGATTGTACACCTAAAACAATTAAAATAGTGCAAGCAATAGTAGTCCCCGTGAGACTGGATGGAAGTGAAGAATTTGGACCTGAAGAAGTCAGACAGAAAAAAACAAAACATGGACAACTTGAAGTTTGGTGTTTGAGAAGATTCCTGGGAATACTGTGGGCAGCTAAGAAAACAAACAAATAGATCATTGAACAAACCAATGCATACTTCTCACTCAAGGCCCACATGGCCAGGTACCAATTATCCTACTTCAGATACATTGTGCAAAGAACTAGCTTTCTAAAGACAGCTCTAAAGCTGGGAAAGGTGGAAAGAAAGCGAAGAGGGCAACCTGAAAAGATGGACGGACTTAATTACCATGGTGATGGAAGCACCATTGAAGTATTCAAAAGACCGGTTAGGTACAGATCTTCATGGAGAATCTATGTTTTTCACTAAGAGTTGAAACTGGACAATCAATCAATCATGCCTAGGATCATAAACATTATTAAAACTTAGGATGACTAAAGGCAGCAGAATTCAGGGGGTTCAGATTCCTTCTTTTATAGCAAAAAATAGTTGTACTTTTACTTCTTTGGGAACTTTCAGAAAATCATAATTGCCATAATGGTAATAGAAATATATATAGAGAGAAAAAAAATAAAAACATCTTTATCTTCTCTCATTGCTACTGTTACCCAAAGTATGGGAATCTACTATATACTGCCCATAATTTTTGCATTTGTATTTGATGACAATCTAATCTGCTTCTGGGCTTCAGTATGCTTCTGAAAAGAACTCTATGGAGGTAGAAATAGCAGTTTCCCAACATTGGATTACAGGTCTTACTTGGAAAAATATTTTGATCAAGAGGGATCACTTTCATTTTGTCTTGGTCTTTTGCAGTGATCAGAAACAAATCTACATTGGAGATGACAACCCATTAACCCTAATTGTCAACACCCAGAACTTAGGCGAGGGAGCCTATGAAGCTGAACTCTTTGTAACCATCCCACCACAAGCAGACTTCATTGGTATAGTTCGCAACAATGAGGTAAGTCTTGTGAATCTGCATGAATGATCTTATTATTGCTACACATTGGAGTAATAGCTCAAAGCTTCAGTTTATGCTCTCACTGCAGAAAGTCTCTGGATCAATTTCCGATCCAGCTATTCTTCTGTATCTTGTATGAGAGCTGGTAACAGATCAGTCCATCACTCAAATACAAATGGAAACCAGGCCTGCTTTCCCAAAGAGGGGATCGTGCAGCCTGTCACATTGTGACATGGAGAAGAAAGATACGTCTTTTAATCTTTATTTCCACTAAACATTAGTCTCACGATTGATATACCACTGTTGCTAGAATTGTTGTGTAATGGCTTCTTAACAAAAACATATTTATTTCAGCTTTTCTGCCTCTGAAAAGCTGTTATTGGGTTTTGGTTAGTTTGATTTACTATAGTTTTATATTGTCAATGAAGTAAAGTATAACTTATTGGAATTTTTGTGATCTTTTAATATTAGAAGTCTGAATACCCTCAAAAAGAATGTAATGCAGCAAAACCTAAATATATTGTGGGATGTTTAGGGGACGAGGTACCTGTTACTTCTGAATGTCTGTTAAATCCAAATTTATGACATGGCATATATTTACAGAATTTTGCATCATGTGCCTAATTATGTAATTATAATTATGACTGAAGCTGTTTGAAAAAAATAAATAAATATAAGTGAATAATTTAGACTATGGACTTAATTCACTCTTCCAGGAGAAAATCCAGATGCACAATTTTTTTCCGGTTGCATTTGATGACCAGTAAATTAAGCAATTTATTATTTTATGTATCATGATTATTTTAAGACATATATAAGCACTTTATCTGGTATGCCAAATGAGCTATTGTATCTTGGCTATTTAATTTTAGGGGAAAAAACATTTGCATTCATTGCAGGCTCTCGCAAGACTTTCATGTGCATTTAAAACTGAGAACCAAACTCGGTTGGTTGTCTGTGATCTTGGAAATCCTATGAAAGCTGGAACAAAGGTAAGAATGAGTTCAAATATTTGTCTACTCTCTTTGGATAAAAGAAGGGGGAACCCATCCATAGAACAGGGCTTGCTAGAATGGGATAGAGAGACAACATCACACTTTGATTCAGAGCTAGTACCCAAGCTGTAGTCTCTTTCTGGATGTTGCCTATTAAAATCTGTATATTTTCTCTTGTGTTAAAGCTCTCAGCTGGTCTTCATTTTAGTGTTCATCAACAATCTGAGATGGATACTTCTGTCAAGTTTGATCTACAGATCCGTAGGTAAGGAACACTTACAGCATGTATTTTGTTATTATTAAATATGATTATTAATAATTATTGTTATTTTAAATATTTTAAAATATGGATAGCCCTGTGGTAAGAGATTAAAATATAGGAGCATCATATTTTAACCTTAAACATGTGTGTATTCCAATTTCATCTCATTAAGTTTCATTTCTAGCTTTTTGGGTCATTAGTATCAGAACTGGAATATTTCAGAGTGCCCTTTTATTTGATAGTTTTGGTGGTCTTTGAATTTAAAGAGTTGGTTATTGACTTTGTTCTAAATCTTTTTTTAATATGAATGCCCCTGAATAGTATTCTGTGCTACATATCTGTTATAGCCTAATTTCTGAATGTGATGACATACCATAACTTGAATATTACTATATAACTGCATTATTTTACAGCTCCAATTTGTTTAACAATCTAAGCCCTGTGAGCTCTTATCAAGTGGACCTGGCCATTTCAGCTGCTGTAGAAATCAGAGGGTGAGTCCTGATCTCTTCACAACCTTCTGTCTTAATTTGAGGGTTCTGATCCATGTACTGTATTCATTCAACTCTGTTTGCTCCTCACTCAATTTAGGGTCTCTTCTCCTGATCATATTTTCCTTCCAATTCCCAACTGGCAACCAAAAGAAAATCCAGAAACAGAGGATGACATAGGACCTTTAGTTCAACACATCTATGAGGTATGTGGATGCTCAGAATGATAAATAATAATCATAGATCTGAAGATGCAAATCGCCTTTCCCCCCTCTTTTATCCCTTATTGTACCAGTAAGCAATGTTCCCTCTAATTTTTTTCTCTGTGTTCAGAAAAATATAGTGTTTGAGCGGCACATTTTCATGCCTGAACACCTGAATTTTTTTCACATATGTCACCCAAGACAACAACGAAATAAGTTTTCGTTTTGATCATCATTATTTAATTTTGGATGAAGTGACAACATGATGGGATTTGAGACAAGAGCCTTTTCTATCAGCATACCAACATTTTGAAATATTATTCCCCAAGTTGATTACCATTTGAAAGCTTGTTCATTTTAAAATTGTTTTCTAAGTATATGTCTAACTGTGATGGTGTTGATTTTGGTACTCTTATTGGAGTGATCACATATTTTCTCCAGGATGATGTTCTCAACCTATTCCTTTTTTTCCTCCTACTGTGTCAAAAATATTTAATTTGAGCCTGTCTAAGTAATGTTTAATTGCAGGGGGTAAAGTTATAAAGTAGATGAAATATAATGATGAAAGTTATAAAGTAGATGAAAGAACTCTGCTTGCGGGTTGAAACTAAAAGTAACCTTGACAACTTTAAGACATGTGGACTTCAACTCCCAGAAATCTGGCAGTTGAAGTCCACAAGTCTTAAAGTTGCAAGGTTGGAGACCCCTGGTCTAAGGAGTTTCATGTCACTTTAATAATGAATTGGAACTCTCCATTCAAACATCCCCTTCTCTGACTGACTGCCAATCCATGGCCACTTCTTCTCTCATAACTCTCCAATGGAAGCCTCCACCAAGGTAACATTGTAGGGATGTCGCTTCAGGAGAGACCAAAGTTAAGGGACAGAGTAGGCTGACCAATGGAGTCCAGAGGGGCGGAGCTTCCATTCCCCTCTGAATCAATGGGGTAAAGAGTCTTTACCCTCTGGGAGTACTGGATTTCAACTCCAGCATGCTCAAATCATCATGGCCAGTTCAATACATATGTGAAATATTTCAGACTTCTGTAACTGTTTACCATTATCAAGGTCATATTTCTGACTTTCTATATCCCAAGCCTAATTTTGGTACTGTTAAGCTAAGTGCAACCCAAACATTGCCATATACTATAGCAGTGTTTCCCAACCTTGGGAATTTGAAGATAATTTGACTTCAACTCCCAGAATTCCCCAGCCAGCAAATGCTGGCTGGGGAATTCTGAGAGTTGAAGTCCAAATATCTTCAAGTTCCCAAGGTTGGGAAACACTGTACTATAGGTTGATATGCATTATCAACCATGTACATGTGGCACTTATTATTTCTTTGTGGGAAGGAATGTGTCATGTCGTCTTCAATCGACATTCAGTCTAGTAGGGTGCAACCTTCACTTATTGTTTTATACTACGAGTTGATTATTTATTTATTTGTCAGATTACTAAAGCTGGCCAACTCCATAGCAACACCATGATCGGTGGTAATTATTTTGCACTGACACAAATAGTGTAATCCAGTTCTTTTGCATTTCATTTCAAAGAAGGGAAATAAAATTTTGTTATGTGGTTTCTCTTCTTTGTATCAAGAACCTTCTGTCTCTCCTGTCACTGGTTACTGCCCTGTACAATTATTTTATCCCAAGCTTGTCAGCTTCCTTCTGAAAAATCCTCCCCCTCTGTTTGATTGTTTTCCCTTCATTTCCCCATTGGACCATCAAGCTATTTTTCTGTGACCGTTTCTCTCTCTTACTTCTGCTCTGTTCAGCCACCTGGTCACAATGTGATTAAATGGTTAGAAAAAGAGCCAAACCAGAGGGAAAGAGGTGGGCAGAATATGAAATCCTGCAGTATTTTTTTAACAAGTTCATTGGTCAAATAATAAAAGACTGGGCTTTAAAAAAATACTGATAAGAAAGTAAAACATACAATGTGTTAACTAAATAAAATTGACAAGAGTTTTCCCACAAATTGTAAACATGATAAAATATTGATATTTATTTTGCCAGCCCACTGGTAGATGCATCAAACTGTCAAGTACATGAGGGAATCAACAGAGATGGGCTCATGCAAAAGGTTTATCGATCAAAACCACATGTTCTGAAAAATTGGTGCCTGTTTTTATGATACGGGTGGAAGGGATCAAAAGCAAGTCAATCTGCCAATCAGAGCCATGCTAATTTTGCCTGGCAATCACCCTGGCAAACAAGGATGAAAGGATTGAAATCCTGAAAGGGTTTCTTAAGTTAGTTCTGTTTATAGCCAGTTTATGCACTTCTAAGCAGCATAGAAAAGTCTTCAGATTTGCTTGTTGTTTACTGGCTTCAAGTAGTTAAAAAGAAACATTTCATCCAATTACACGCAGAGACTATTTGCTTTTTACTAACTGGGTCACAATCTGTACAATCCTGCTTTGGAAACTGACTCATTCATTGAACGTGGTTTCTATTGAATTGATTTGTTTTCTACTTCTTTGTTAGCTCAGAAACAACGGTCCAAGTACCTTCAGCAAGCTGATGCTCAATCTTCAGTGGCCATATAAATACAACAATAATACTCTTTTATATATTATCAAATATGAAATTGAAGGACCCATGAACTGTACATCTGATATGGAGATTAACCCACTAAAAATCAAGGTAAAAGAAAAGTCTGTTTAGATTGTCTGAATATCAAACTGCCCATCTGTCTGTGTGTTAAACTATCGGGGTTATTGTACCAATAAAGGATGTTTGGCATCAACAGAGGAAATAAAATAAACAATTTTAATGAGATAGCAGAGCCACCTGTACCAAGTTGAAAAATAGAGGTGATCACATTGGTATGATCTATGAAAATGTCTGGAAGAAGCTTCAACCCATGGTTAAAAAACTGTGGCAACTCTCTGTTTCCATAAGGACATCTGGAACCAGTTGGTTTTCATATTGTGGGGTTAATGCATGAAATATTATGTATCTTCATAGGTGTTCCCCAGCATTTTCTATGTTGTTTATCATTTTGGGGTGAATAGCAATAGTAATAGCACTTAGACTTATATACCGCTTCACAGTGCTTAGAGCCCTAAGCAGTTTACAAAGTCAGCAGATTGCCCTCAACAATCTGGGTCCTAATTTTTACCCATCTTAGAAGGATGGAAGGCTGAGTCAACCTTGAGCCTGGTGAGACTTGAACTGTCAAATTGCAGGCAGCCAGCAGGCAGCAGAATTAGTCTGCAGTATTGCACTCTAACCACTGCGCCACCATATGAATTGATTTTATTCATCCTAGTGTTTCTTCTGGCTTACTCATTGACATTGAATCTTTGATATTGTACATGGGTAGGAGAACAAGGCACACAGCATGTTCCAGTGGATCACACATTGTTATATCCACAAATAAATGTGGATTAACAGCATTGGGAGTTTGTTCCGGAAATGTGCTAGTAATCAAAGCTATTCTTGATGATACAGGTATCAACTTCTCAGCAAGATGAAAGGAACGAAACACTTAGTGGAGAAGATATCCGCAATCATCAAATCCACCGGAGAGATCTAAGTGTTCCAGAGGAAGATGTACAAACTTTGGTAAAGTCTTTGTGCTAACTGCTTTATAAACAGTCCTTTGTCAATATTTCAGAAGGACCAGATGTTATTGCTGGAATCAATTTATTGCCTTAGCAAATCAGTGTATGGGCTATGGATAAAAGTAAGAGAAAAAACAAGGACTACTTGCTGAGCTAGTTGAATTACAGAAGTTCAGGAGCTGCAGTTGTAAGCTTTCTTAATATGTGACTTTTGGTGAAAAAAGAGTGGTTTGAAGAAACTTCTTTTTCTGTTGCGTCCAGCTCATCTTTTCTCCTTATGGTATATTCTCCAACAGGGGCAAGTTGAAGTATAGCCTGCATATGGCGAAGTTCTTATTGCAATACCCCAGTCTCTGCAGGATCAAAAAAGTTGGATCTCAATGGTCCTTAGTAGGGATGATTTAATGCAGTCTCCTCACTGTACTTCATGCTGCTTTGATGTGTGATGTGCAAGCTGCTGCAACTGATTTGCCAGCTGAATAATTTTTTTATCTAAAAATTATTTTTACAGACATTCCTGGGAACACTGGTGTTCTTAAAAAAATGTATTAACGACTTCTTTACAGTTGGCTATTTCAAGGGTGATGGCATCAAATTTTTAAAAAGTGCTTCATTATAAAGGTGTGATGAAAGGAAGAGCAGTGAAAAGAGACAGTTTTGTTTCCTTTTACTTAATTTTGCTTGAAGTCATATATGCATAAGATCACATCATATGGATCTCAACTAAAAAATGTAAAGCATAATTTTTGGTATTACAGTCCTGACTTACAAATAAATAATCAGAGGTGCAGAAGCCAGAAAAGCCTATTTAAAATTCGGATATTTTCTTTCAATTGTATCTCCATCTTTTTTCCTTCAGTAAATTATTTAAAAGAAGGAAATGGCACACCAGCTGTACAATATAATTTTATGAGTATTATCAGAGCATCAATTGGTAAAAAAAGTCGTGATAGCAACCAGACCCATGCAATTGAAATTCTGCCCCTTTTCTGCATGGAACATTGTGCGACTGTGTGGTTGTAGCATAAACTCTTGGGCTGGAAAATAATATGTACATTAAATCTAACAAGTAGCTGAGTAACTAAATAAAACCAACCTGTTTTTCCTCCCATCCTCCTCTTTTTTAAATGCCAGGGTTGTGGAAACGCAGATTGCTTAAAAATATTTTGCCAAGTTGGTCGCCTAGAGAGGGGGAAAACTGCAATTCTCTATTTGAAATCTCGCCTTTGGGCTCAGACTTTCATGACTGTAAGTATCTAGCATTATTTCATTCTGCTCCTGAGTTCAGATAATAGCTGATTCTAATAAAACCTTTCTCTGTCATTATTCCCATGACAGAAAGAAAACCAGAACCACTCCTATTCTCTCAAGTCATCAGCTTCTTTCAATGTCATTGAGTTCCCCTACAAAAATCTTTCTTTTCCTGAAGATGTTCACAATTCTACAATAGTAAGCTGTTTGATAATCAAAAGTAGTTTTAATGTTGTTGGTGTAATTAATATGAAATGAAACAATAATCTGATCAGCTTCTGCTGTTTTTGCTAGGCAATATTACACAATTGCTACTCAAATTTGTACCATCTGATTACATGCTGCTTAAGTATTTATTAAATTTGAGTCTTTTAAAAAGCTTTGGACATGATCTAAAGTCTGCTGTCCAATTTGGACTCATTTATTGGGGGTGGAGGAGCAGCTGTTTACATGTGCAATAATATTTGCTTATGTTTTCTATTTATATTTTAAGAAACTAGTTGTGACTAGGCAGCTTTATTTGATAGTGCAGTTTAGAATGGTCTTCACTTGGAAACATGAACTACATTTAATTTAGTTCCATAAAAGCCAATAAATTGAGCCAGAAAGCATTGTGCTTCAAAGGCCTTCTGTTTTGACATTTATAATACCATGCACAAACTTTCTAAGATACAGTATCTATGTGCATTTGATTTTCAGCTAGGTGGAGAATCTCAAGCAGAAGACAGAATATAAGTAGCCCCAAGGCTCTGTGTCCATCCCTTTGTTCAAGTTGTGTCACCCTACCTTTTGAATTCCAATTCCTTAGTCTTTCAAACATATCCTTGTCATCTTAAGGGCTGGAAACATGCACTTTTCGCTCCTATAAAATGTTTTAGAAAGCTTGAGTCTGCAGATTCTGTTGCAGCACAGAGAACATCCATAGGTCTTCAATCATAAGTCAATTAAATTTTCTCATGTGATCTTCATTGTGGAATATGTTGTTCAGCCTATTGGATGGTGGTGAAAATATTGTGCCATGTTATGAAATTCCTATTTATATCGTTGACCCAGTTTATCTGACCCATTTTTCAGTAAATATGTTGGCATTTCTTTCCTTTTTAGGTTACCACAAACATCTTGTGGGGTATTCAGCCAGCACCAATAACAGTACAAGTATGGGTAATCATACTGGCTGTCTTAGCAGGATTATTACTTTTGGCCCTTCTTGTTTTTATAATGCACAAGGTAAGTGAGTATTTAATGAAATTCTCTCCATTTTTGTTAAAAATAAAATAAATGTTTGAAATAATTTCCAGTTTTAATCCAGTGTGAAAACCTGAAAGTTTCGTAACTGAACTTGCTTTGTTAGATTGAAATAAATAGATAGGTTCTTCTTGTGATTGAGAAAATTCATTTTTTTGAAAGCCCCCCCCGCCCCCAAAAAAGGTAGGTGAAGTTCAAGATTCTTTCTATTACATATAAAGACATTCATAGCATAAAGCCTGGTTATTGAGGGGCAGCCTTTCTCTGATTTTTTGGCCCTTTGGGAAGTATCAAGGACAGTCGAGGTACCCCAGTTCTATTCAATTACACCATAGAACCATGCTTTTTCCATATCTGCTCCTGCTCTCTATAATACCTTCTCTCCAGTTCCAGTACGACCCCATCTTTCTAGTTTTCCAAAAGGCTTGAGAGATCTGGCTCTTCCCCCAAGTTATGGGCTATACCGGCCCGCCTGCTGTCTGTGACTGTGGAGGTCGGGTCCACTCCAGTGTGAGGATGAAAGAGCTCACCGCATCTGCTGGGACTCCTCCGATTCCTGCTTGCCTGATGAATCATGAGGAAAGCAGGAACCGGAGGAGTCCTGGCAGGCGTGGTGAGCTATTTCATCCTCGCACTGGACCGGACCCCGACCTCCTACCAAGAGCGGCCGAGCACAGAAACCATGCAAACACTCCAGTGCAGTGACTGTGCTGCACCGTGTTGCCGCAAAGCAAACAATTAGGGCTCTGTAGAGTGGGTCTTGGTGTTTAGATCAGGCCAGGGTCCGACCCTCTAAATCCATCCAAATTTCTCATGCGACCCCATGGCAAAATTAATTGCCCACCCCTGGGCTAAGTTGTAACTGGAGCCCAGTAAAGGTGAATGTTCAGATTTGAGGGATTCATATTTGAGAGCACCTAAAGTTATTTTCATGCTGATTGTATGGTTCTTTTGTTGTGTTTTTGTGAGCCACTCAGTGTTATTATATGTAAGATGGGTAGTCATATAAGATGTTTAAAATAAATAAATGTGGCACTCTTTTCCTTTCCACAGTTTAAAAAGAAACAGAAATAGAGGGTGGGAGACTGAGGTAGGGTATAACAGAATGTGTCTTCATCTCTATTTTTATCCTGCCAACAAGCAGAGTAGATCACTGGTTCTAAAGTTGGAGCATTTCAACTTGCAAACAAGATTGACCTGTTCAAATATTGTCCATGGCCATTTGCCACAGTTTTTCCTGGGAAGAAGACAAAGCTGAAAACCAAATTGAAAAACTGTTGCTCGCTTGGCTGAGACTATTGCTTGAAAGTTCTCTGTGGAAATGATAGAAATTGGCATGCCTAAATTAATACAAATATGCATGTTCTGTGTGAGAGGATCATATACTAGTATTGTATATCCGATCTTTCCAACTTACCTGATACAATACCATTACTCAATACACGTACTAGCCTCAAGGTTTATGTGTAAAGAAAGGTTTGCTAATAATTGCTTACCTGTGGTGGAATCATCAACTAAAGGAGAGGAAGGAGTAAGAAGATGTCCCAGCACAGTGCTAAGCTTCATGGAAGAAAATGGCAGAGGCAAGACTTATAGAAACATAGAAACATAGAAGACTGACGGCAGAAAAAGACCTCATGGTCCATCTAGTCTGCCCTTATATTATTTCCTGTATTTTATCTTACAATGGATATATGTTTATCCCAGGCATGTTTAAATTCAGTTACTGTGGATTTACCAACCACGCCTGCTGGAAGTTTGTTCCAAGGATCTACTACTCTTTCAGTGAAATAATATTTTCTCACATTGCTTTTGATCTTTCCCCCAACTAACTTCAGATTGTGTCCCCTTGTTCTTGTGTTCACTTTCCTATTAAAAACACTTCCCTCCTGAACCTTATTTAACCCTTTAACATATTTAAATGTTTCGATCATGTCCCCCCTTTTCCTTCTGTCCTCCAGACTATAAAAACTTATTAAAGCTTTTATCTATAGCTTCTCAAGAGAATGCAGTCAGTCTGGTGAGATTCTTATAAATAGGTTTTATATGTATCGACAACAAAGGCTCTTTATCAACAATAAAGAAATTTCTTTGGTCTATTCCTGGAGTTATTCTGGTTGCTTGCACCTCTTGTTATCGTGCTTCCTGCTATATAATGTCTTCTCTACATTACAGGTGGGCTTCTTCAAACGTGTGCGACCACCTCAGGAAGAACAAGAAAGAGAACAACTGCAACCTCATGAAAATGGAGAAGGGACCTCAGAAGCTTAAGCAGTATTTTAACTGCGTCTTTTACCAAAACATTTAGAATGATTGACAACTTCCTTTAGAAATATGCATTTTGATCCTTGAGGATTGCATAGCAAATGCCTTTTTTGCTATTGGCAAAATTAACTGGGAACTGAAAGTGACACATGCTTGTTTCCCTGATATTAATCATGTCCACATTTGTGACTAATACAAGTGCACTGACTAATGTATTTTAGTGCTACAATTTTGCTTATTATGTCCAAAAGGCAAAATGAGGAGGTGAGGGGAGTTTGTTTGTTTTTATTTTATTTTTTATTGGTACAACTTGAGCTCCTCCACTACTTGCAAACTTATAACAACTACATCTGTCTAGAGAACATGAACATAAAGTGAAGACTTGCTCTTGAACTTCTTAACTGGACTTTCCCAAGGTACTCACCAGTTTCTGAAGATTTTCTTTCACCTTTTCTAAGTTGGAGATATGAACAGAATGAAGCATTGACTGAAATACTGACAGATCTACTTCAGTTGACTATTTAGGGGTAACTTCTGTATGGAAGAGGACCTTGCTATTGCCATGAGGTGGTTCCCATTTAAGGAATTGCTCTCCATTTTATGGAATCTTTCATTTGGAAAGATGTACTTTGGTTGTATGGAAGATTATAGATTCCCATTTACCAGTTCCCATATCCAGTTTTATGTAGCATCATGAAATTGACTGATTCATGAAATCGTTTTCTGATACCCTTTTAAAATTTTATGTGGGTTTTTTTTAACATTAAAAAAAAAGAAATCAAAACTTTTGCCAAGTAGTCCAAATTCTACATTTATGATAAATACTACTATTCCTGTAGAGCTTCCTCAGATATACATTGCAGATTTCAACTCTATTTTTCACATAGAAATTTAAAAATCTAATTTAAGCTTATTAATAGTTTTAATAATAAGTTTAAAGGAACTATCATCCTCATCCCAGAAAGTAAAATCATAATCGATTTTGGTTCCTATGTTCATAGTTATTTTGAATGGCTAAGTAAATTATAGATGGGCAATTTGAGACCTCTAGCTTACAGTCAATCTTTGAGCCCCCTTTTTCAAACCTCTTTGAGAAATGTTTGCTGGATGCTGACTAGTTTCCTACCATTCTGGGATGGGAGCCCATATAAACTCTAGTTTAAACCCTCAAAAAGAACTTTGTATTGGACACGGACAAGAGAGCTGGGTATTAATGGGTCACTTTTATTATGATACAAATAATTTAGACCTGTAGAGGTAAAACCTAAATGGGGTGAAATTCCCTATCACATAATATTTCTAAGCAACTATGGGCAAAGCTCCTTGCTAAGCAAGGGGAGGGTTCAATGGCCCTTCCCTTGCTCTCCACCACACCACATGGCATGTGGGAAGGCTCAAACCCCCCCCCCCCCCCCAGATCCCCTTCCAAAGACCTGAATAGATGAGCCCCAAGAGCACTCCCTCTCCATCATTCAGGCTCTACATGCCTGGAGCTTCTGAGGAGGGACAGCCCAAAAGGTGCCCTAAAGGAGAACACGCAGCTGCTGCTAACACCCATTTCCACCCCTACCTGCCACCCCAGTGACCGAGAGGAATTAAGCCAAATGGAAGCCGGATAAAGCTAAAGGTAGCTGGAAAAACCACCCCCTAACCGAACCTGTCCCCGAATCTCAGTGTGGAGTAGGTGAAAAAACAGCTGCACAATAAAATGCTGCAGCCACAAAAAATTCCTACTCAGCCCCAACCAGCGACCATCAGTCACATTGACACAAGGGGAGGGTGGGTGGGTGCCAGTGATGAACATCTGAAAAGGAATAGGCTGGAGGAGAGCAGGTCCTTTTATTTAGGCCTGGGCCCCCCTCCTGGCCTGCATGGAGCATGCGTGGGTGGCCGTGCTGCATTCTGGGCGATCCCAGTGTGCCCTGGGATTGCCCAGCCATGTGGAGCAGAGAGCCACTCCTTCCGGCCCTCACCGCAAATGCCGGCCGGCATCCAAACCGCCGACCAATAAATCTGGTTTAAACCCTCAAAAAGGACTATCACAATGAAAAAATAAAAGTAATACCCCCAACGTTCTCTCAAGATCTTCTGTTACACGTGAGATAAGACCCCAATGATCAATGGCCTTCAGATCCCCTCCCTCAAATATTAAATGCAAACTTGGCCAACAAACGTTCTTGTGTTCCCAAACTAAGTACACTCCCATCTATAAACCTAATAATAAATGTTAGGTTATTTATTGTTTTAGTGGTCAAGCAGTAATGGTGCTGGAGAACAATGTGGTTTTTAATAGGGCGCACCTAGCTTTTTCCCAATTTTAATGCCCAGACTTTGTATCCATTCCACAGTTTTTGCACTTGATTTGCTACATTCCAGCCAGCAACATCGGAGTGTGGCATCAAACAAAATTGCTTGAATTTCAGGGTACAATTTTTTTAAAAGAAACTCAAAACTGAAAGCATGGAATACTGGGAGAAAAATGTTTGTTCTAAGTAAAGTGCAAGAAACATGCTGATCATTGGGAGCCACCCATAATTGATTATAAGAGGACAGCTATATAAATGCTATAAATAAACATGTTGATGTTGGATAAGAAAACACTGCAGCCCAGCATCTTGAATTAGCCGCAATCCTACTAAAATGACAAACTGTATAGTGCAGAGTGCATCATTCTGGCATCACAAAATTACACATTAATACATAAGTAATTGAGTTTTTGTCGTATATGTCAAGCCGAAGCCATTTTAGTAGGGTTCTTTGGCCTGCCCCACTTTATGCTATTTTAAAATGCATTCTTTGCTGTGGGAATTTGGGAGGAGTAATTGTATGAGGGAGGTCTGCATGTAGCCATAGACATACGATTGTCAAGGTCATCCTTTGTCTTTGCACTCCTGCATGGAAGGAGGTGGGATTTTCTGCCGAGTTGACAGATGAAGATTGGCCAATGTGATGGATTTGGGGGGGTGGGGACAAGGGCTTAAACTTTCAACAGGGTGGAGAAACCCCAGGAATTTCAGATTTGGGTTTCCCTCAGATGGGCCAACATGGCTCTTAATAAATTGGAACTTTGAGGAATACTTTGCCTTGGACTCTGATTTAGTTTTAGATGCAATTTGGAACCCTCACACTAACCCAAATCTCTCTTAAAACTCAACCAGTTACCCTGAATCCTTGGGGTGCTCAGGGTCCTGAGCCCCTACGCCAACCCAGCAACGGGTGGTGTGAAGACTCACAGAAGATGGAGGAAGAGAAGCAAGACACGGGGGAGCAAGTAGAGAACGGATCATGTGTTCACATTGAGACCCTCTGCTTTTCTTCCAAAGCCATTGTGGAAGCCAAAGAGGCCATGGAGGGGGAACACCGGTTGGAAGCTTGGAACAACCAACCAGCCCTGAAAGCAAGGTGCAAATGGAGGGTTGAGCTCACCCATGGACGACTGTGGGAGCCACATCAGGGCAAGGGATCAGCCTCAGGCCATGAGTGGAGACAGGAGAAACTTATGCTGACTGAGTGCTCCAAAGTTGAGAAATCCCAGCCACTGTTACGCAAATCGCTGATGGAACTCCCTGACCAGTTTGGATGACTAAGTGTAAGTTGGACCAACCCCGTTTGGGACCCGAGGCGCCTAGATGAAACTTGGCCCAGCCAACGTTCTATTTCCCAGAGAGGAATCCATTGGCCAATTTGAGTGGAGACTCGACCTCGTTTCACACTTCAATGAGCAGGGGCCCTGCAAGTCTTCCCACTGGGACAAAGCCTACATAAGCAACCTTCTGCCCCAAAGCGCAAATGTTCCAATGGAAACATGTTCCATCTTTTGCAGAGGTGATATACAGCAATGCTGTTCATAACAGCACTGGACTAACTCCTTTTCATAATACCAGTGGCATGGAATTTGTTCCCATGCCTGAGCTACCTACAGAGGCCCCCACTTCGATGTCCCTGACTGAGTGGATGGAGATGCTGAAAAATGGATGGGAGAACACCAAGAAAGCACTAGCTGAAGTGGAGGAACTCTATAGAGTCTCTTTTTAAGCAAAGAGACAATCACCAATCACTCCAGCCCCTCTTTCGAGTGGGGGATAAAGTTTTCTTGTCCACCAAATACATCCAACTGAGAATACCCAGCAAAAAGCTAGGGCCAAAATTTTGGGGTCGATTCCCAATAGCTAAAATTATTAACCTAGTCACTGTGCAGCTTGCTTGCCTAGAATATTGGGGAAAATTCACCTGGTATTTCATTGCAGCTTATTAAAACCAGTGATTGGGTCAAATATAAGACCATAAACCCAACCACCACTTCCCCCTATAGTGTGTCAAGGAGAGACACACTATTAGGTGAAGAAAATTCTAGACTCCAGAATGTTTAGGGGTCAATTACAATATCTAATCCATTGGAAGGTGTACTCTGTCTAAAGCTACTTGGGTGAAAATTTGGAATATAAAAGCTGACAAGCTAGATAAACAATTCCACAAGAAATACCAAAAGACAAACCAAAGCCCCCCCCCCCCCGGGGGAGGGGGGTTGCTTAAAGATGCTGTATTAATCCCCTATGTTCGTCTCTTTCTTTTCTTGTAGGACATAGTATTTTCTTGAGGAGAGGCCACCTGTCAGGCCAAAGCCATTTTTGTAGGGGTCTTTGGACTGCCATCATTTATGCTATTTTAGAATGCATTCTTTGCTGTGGGAATTTGGAAGTAGTAATTGCATGAGGAATGTCTGCATGTAGCCACAGACATACAGCTTAGATTGTCAAGGTCATTCTTTGTCTTTCCACTTCTGCATCTGCATAGAAGAAGATGGGAGTTTCTGGACTTGGGGTTGTGGGGACAAGGGCTTGAACTTTCAACTGGGTGGAAAAACCCCTGGGGCTTCAGATTCATGTTTCTCTTGGATGTGCAACATGGCTCTTAATACATTGGAACTTTGCGGAATACTTTGCCTCAGAATCTGATTTAG
The DNA here is from genome assembly GCF_031021105.1 of Erythrolamprus reginae. Classification (NCBI taxonomy): domain Eukaryota; kingdom Metazoa; phylum Chordata; class Lepidosauria; order Squamata; family Dipsadidae; genus Erythrolamprus; species Erythrolamprus reginae. The sequence goes on from NC_091950.1 coordinate 199,732,254, forward strand.
TTTTGGATGCTGTTTGGAACCCTGACAACTTACTTTGTTCCTTGTCTCCTCATCTACCCATTCCTTTCAAATACACATGAGCTTTAAAGATCTCTCTTAAGACCACTGGAGTGAATTAATCTTCTTTTTGAGATTTCTGGGATCCTGGCAGGGATTTTCAGTACAAGGTAAGTATATACTGTACCTCAGCTGAAAATGTTGGTTTAAAAAAATGAAAGGGCTCATATAAAGAGTGTGTTTACTGAGATCACTGAAACAAAAAATAAATAAAGACAATTTAAAACAAAAGTCTAAGGCTTGATTTTAGGCATTGTCTTTTCTTGTCTTTTTGGGGGAAATGTAAAGGTATTATTTAGTTGAGAAATAAAAGAAAGCTTTATTTCTTTTCTTAGTATACTATATTGTACCATTACTATGATTTCTTTGGTTACTGTAAAGACAAATGGGTCCCACATATAAGAGCTTTCAATGTCTGAGAAATGTTATTACTAGTTTTATTTTTGTTCAGTTTTGCTGAATAGCAAAATCTTCGAGTCTTCAGAGAGGGGCGGCATACAAATCCAAATAATAAATAAATAAATAAATAAATAAATAAATAAATAGGCTGAACTGCAATGTTTGATATATGGTCTGGTTCGTATTTATTTATTTATTTATTACTTAGATTTGTATGCCGCCCCTCTCCGAAGATGTATATACTGTACATGTATATTATTTATTTATTTATTTATATATAGCATATATATATAATTGGATTTGTATGCCGCCCCTCTGAAAGGACTTGGGGCAGCTCACAGCATTTACAAAAACAGAACAATAATATGAATCCAATCAATAATACATTAAAACAACCATTAAATTCAATTAAAAGAAAACTTATCAAACCAGTCATTCAACAATCATACTGAAAACATTCATTGGTCAGGGGGAAGATCTAAAACCCCCAAGCCTGGCGGTAAAGATGAGTTTTTAAACTCTTTAGGAAGGCAAGGAGAGTGGGGGCAATGCAAATCTCTGGGGTGAGCTGATTCCAGAGGGCCAGGGCCTCCACATAGAAGGCTCTTCCCCTAGGTCCCGCCAGCTGACATTGTTTGTTTGATGGGAACCTAAGGAGACCAACTCTGTGGGACCTCACCGGATACTGGGATTCGTGTGGCAGAAGGTGGTCTCGGAGATAGTCTGGTCCCATATTATTTTTTTTAATATTGATTATTTTATTCTTTGCTGACCAGCAGTGGCATTTATGTACTAGTGAAAAACAGTGAGTGTGAAGCAATATGAGAAAAGACATCTTATAAAAATGGAAGGTGTGTGTGTGTGTGTGTGTTACTTGTAAAGTGGCTTGTATTATTGAATGAACACTTATCTGAATAAAGTTTTGAATGAAGAAACTGCAAAGCATATCAACCACCTTTCATTCATATTCTGTATGTACAAAATTTTATTCACTTGATCATCAACTTTGGCTGCTTTACAGAATAACAGGGTTGGAAAGGACTTCGAGGTCTTCTAGTCAAACCCTCTGCTCAAGCAGGAAACCCTATACCGTTTCAGACAAATGTTTGCCCAATCTCTTTGTAATCTATGTAGTCTTTTTTTCATAAAAAGATGTCTTGGGCCATTTAAAGGACCAACAAAGGTATTGTGGCATATGAAGATTTATATATGTGAATGGGAAATAATACTCAAGATTAGATAAAACACTGAAGCTAACAAGCTATAGTGAGTTTCCTCAGCAACATTGAATGTCCTTGTACATATTCACATAATCTCCAAGAGAGCTATTTTATATCCAGCAACAACAACACAGTCATTTTTGCTAAATAATCTCAATGGAATATCTTTTGTGCTTTCTTGGAAACAAAAATCAAATGCGTACTATAGGCGATAAAATATACTAAGCACTGGTTTTAAATTAATAGGAAATCTCTTCGGCAAATAAACGATCAGGTTCCCCCCCCCCCACACACATACACATTGGCTTATGTGAAGGTGAGAGATTTATTTTTTAAAGTTGTGCTCTAATGCTTTCAGCAAAGCCAGCTTGCAACAGCAGCAGCAGCTGATGATGATTAGATTAGTAAAAGCCTGCTTGAGTTTGCTAGTGGGGGATCAGCCTGCTGTCCCATTAACCTAATGAATTATAAGAGAGTGTAAATTCCTCATGGTGTGCACTTCAGACCATGACAAAAGCAATCTTCCTCAACTGTTTACTTTCTGGAAGTACTGGCTTTCTACCAGAAAAAAAAGCAGGCCCGTATGAAAAATGGTTATTACACATGTCATTAAGATTGTAAGGTTGCACAGAGCCCTATTTTTTACTATCATTAATGCACATAATTTGTTTCAAAATGCTCCTAAGCTGAAGGACATTCCAACTGCAATGTGGGTCATATTGCATTTTGTGGAAGTGACCTAATCTTGCAAAGGGCTGTAACGTGGCATAATGGTTTTAATCCAGCATGTCATTTAAATGAATAGTCCAATTGAAGGAATTCAGCAAGTTTACAAACATGGCATAGAAGAGTGATGGCAAATCTTTTTTTTTTTGCTCGGGTGCCAAAAAGGCAGGTGTTCCCGTGATAGCACGCACACGTGTGCCCACACCCATAATGCAATGCCTTCCCCTTACGCATGCATGCACAACTTGCTTGCACTCCCCTCCCCCCCATGCATGCATGCAGATCTCATTGAAGTCTCCAGAGCATATGGATGGCAAAAAACGGGCCTACCGGGCCTACTGGAAGTTTGTTTCTGAACATTTGATAGGTGTTGTGCTATTTTTCAGCTTCCCCATGCTTCAGGAGGCTTTCCTGAAGCCTGGAGAAGGCAAAAATGACTTCCCCCCACCCTCCAGAAGGCTGAAAATCAGCCGGCCAATGTGAAATTGTGTGCTGGAGCTGACATAGGACAACATCTCGTGTGTCCTCAAATATGGCTCCAGGTGCCATAGGTCACAGGCATAGAACAATGGTGGACTGATGGAGATTGATGGAGCGGCAGTGGGGAGAGGGGATGGTTTTGCACATGTGCACATGCTTACTCACCAGTTCCACGGCCTGGTTCTGAACAGCTGCAGTCCAGACCATGGAGCAGGAGTTGGGAACTCCTGGAGTAGAAAACCCTCTTCCGCATATCACTAGCTGGCCTGTGATTCATGCTAGAGCTAATAGCCATCCAAACAGTGATTCTTCTTATGTTTGTCTGGTCCAGAACTGCTGACCTAGCCACATCTGATGGCAGATTTCACAGCTTAACAGTACATTGTGTAAAATATATTCTTTTACTGCTTTAGAATTGCTTGCATTGGTTTTTAATAAATGAGTAAGAGTTCTAATATTAAGAGGGCAGGAGGCATCTATTATCTACATTTTCTGTAATGTCTGATATACATCTACATGTCTACTGTTTCTCCTTTTGCTCCAAGCTAAAAACAACCATTCACACAGCTTCAAGTGTTCTGTTAGGATTTCATTGTAATTCTTATTTTATTTACTATCCAGGGCAATATGGATTAGTTAGCAAATATACCCAATTCATTGCTCACTCTTTACTGTAGCACTTTTACAAATATATTTTCAAAAAGTCATCCCTCCTGCAAACCAACTCTTGCAGAATACCTCTTCAATTTAAAACTGTTAATTTATCCCTGTCTTCTACTTCCAAGTTTGGGGACTTGTCTTTTTATTCCAAGGCTGCTATATATATTCAGTAGCCTCTGAAGAATTATTTTACCTTTTTAAAAAAGTTTATATACACAATGTTGATAAAATGTTGTGCCCAAGTATACAGTGTTGATTTTTAAAAAAAACTGGATTCGTATGGCAAGAAAAGCTAAAATAGTCCCTTCTCTGCGAAGCTTGTTTTCCCATCAGTATTATTTTATTTTTAGTAATACTTTCTATCATTTTACCTGTTGGGCTTATGCCTCCAAATTTTCTGTACCCTCACCATCCGTTTAAAAAATTGAAGTGATGCTGATTATTTTTCAATCCTTGGGGGCAAATGCTAACCTTAAAAGAAGCTGTAATTTTTAGATCAGCACTTTTACTTTTTAATTAAGAATCCTCAGATGACTGTCACAGTAGAATATGTCATTCTATAATTGGTTATTTTTTTCATGTTTAATCTTTATTTGTTTTGGTGCATCTTTTTTCCCCCTTGAAATCTCGACATTGTTTCCAATTCAATAACTGGACAAGATCAATCTACATGTAATCATAATTGCAAAAGCTTTTTTGTGTCTTTGTAATGCTAAAAATTTAGATCTGGGGCAGGGATTTAACATTTAAAGCTTACAGTGGGTAGGCATGGTGGGTGCTGGGAGATGTGGCAGACAGAAGTGAATAATAATAATAATAATAATAATAATTATTATTATTATTATTATTATTATTATTATTATTATTATTTATTAGATTTGTATGCTGCCCCTCTCTGAGGACTCGGAGCAGCTCACAACAGTAAAACATCATATACAAATCCAATGTTAAAACAGTCTTTAAAAACCCCTTATTAAAAACAGTCATACAGCCCAAACACACCATCCATAAAATCAAAAGCAGCTAAGGATATATCAATTCCTCCATGCCTGGTGACATAGATGAGTTTTCAAAAGTTTGTGAAAGGCAAGGAGGGTGAGGGCAGTCCTAATCTCCAGGGGGAGCTGATTCCAGAGGGCCGGGGCTGCCACAGAGAAGGCTCTTCCCCTGGGATTCGTGCAGCAGCAGGCAGTCCCGGAGGTATTCTGGTCCGATGCCATGTAGGGCTTTATAGGTCATAACCAACACTTTGAATTTACCCATGATAGCATAAAAAGATATATGAATTGTCAGATCTGTACTTCTCATGGCTAGTTGTTGCCAAAATTTGTGATCTGTGTTTTCAGAGATGTCAGGCGAATCCAATCCACATTTTATGCCACACCAATGTCAAAAAATGCTAGCTGCAAGCTATCTGGAACTAGATGTAATTTTTTGTGAGTCACAGCATATTTGAATCTTCAGGGTTGTGTCATAATGATGTCATCAACTGTTGGTGTTGTGGTGATTCATTTTTTTGCAAATGCCGCCTTTCATGTGAATGTGTTAACAGGATCTATACTTGGACCTGGTTTTGCATCAGAGTTAGCTCCAATAGCTAGGATAAAACACATATGGGCAAACATAATCTATTGCTTGATTATAGTTCCAATGGAATTCCATCTTAAAATGTTATGAAACCAGTATATGTTCCATGCCTGAGTTTGATGCCCCCCAAACCTTACTCGCTTGAAGCATGTATGCATCTTGGCAAGGGAGGGATACCTAGGTACCATTTTTTATTTATTATTTATTTCCATTTATTCATTTGTCCAATACACAAATACGTAGGAAGAAAAATAGACATGTGATAATATAAATGGGGGTGAGAGTGGACTTAGAGGAGAGGATATATGAAAGGAAGAGAATATATAAGATAGGAAGAAAAAAAAGACAATTGGACACAAGATACTCGGTAAGAAAAATAACAGCAGGCTGCCTCAAATCAGACCCCAAATCTAAGTGGAGCTTTCCAGACACTACAATTTCCAGGTTCAGGTGTCGCCTTGAACTATATACTGGTTGTTGACTTGGAAACCATCTGGAAGGCAGCATGCGGCCTCCAGGACCGGGGCACCTCCCCAAATATAACGACGAACAGGTGACGGTCGATGAAAACAATCCCCTCAGGGATCCCTCTCGCCGCCTCCCTCCGTGTCACGTGGTTGCAGGAGAGCCGCCTCCTGCCCCCGGCGCGGGGTGAAAGAGTCGGGAGCTGCTTCCTTCGCGTCGCGGGCGGCTCAGCTGCGGCCGGGCGGCTACGCTCCCGCCGTTCGGCCGCTCTTTCTCGCCCGCAATATGCCTCCGCTGCCCTCCGGCTGGCCGCCATGCCTGGGATTCGCGGGCGCCCGCCGACCTCCTCGCTGCTGGGATTGGCCGCCGCGGCGACGTTTTGTTGCCTCCTCTTGCTGCTGAAGAGCCGGCCGGGAACCGCGGCCGCCACGGACGCCGCCGGCTTAACCAGGCATCCTCAGCAGCGAACCGGCTTGTCGACCCCGTCTTCTTCCATGGCTGCTCCAGGTAGGGGTCCCTCTTTTCGGCCCTGGCCGGTTGGCAAAGGTTTTCTTCCCCTGCCACTCAAACGCCGCCAGCATTTGGCTTTGGTTTGAATGGCATTCTCGGCGTCCCATTGAATCTCTCGGCGCTCGGGGCACCTGGGAATGATGCTTCTCCTCTCCCTGCTTCCAGCCATTCTTCCTTTCAATCTGCTTCGGTCCTTCCCTCTTCTCTTCATTATATTTCTCAGCAAAGAGCAGTTCGCGCTCCTTTTTTCACCCTGTAAGGACTTGGCTTTCCTCTTTCGGATGGCGGACGGCTGCCTGGCGGTTGGAAGGCTGGGTGGAGGCGCGGGGCTCGCAGAGGAGTAGAGAAAGAGAGCATCTACTCGTTCCCGGGGCCCTCCGGGCCGAAAATACTCTGCCTCCTTCCCCTCTCCCGCAATGGTGTAAAAGTGCCCTCCTTGTTTTCTGATGGGATTTTTGGCGGCCATCTCGGCCCCATTTTTCCCCTCGTCTTCAGGTAGACTGGTAATGGCCAGGACCTAGAATTCTTTTTTTTTTTCAGTTAAAAAGAAAAGACAAGAGGAGGGGAAAATGAAGGGGCCATCTTCATCAAAAGATTATGCGATTTTTAGAAGAAGAAACTCCCCATCCCTAGAGAAATGAGGTTCCTGTGGGGAAGATTGTAATGGTGGTGTAGCATAAAACCACCTCTGGTCCCAAAATGCTCCCTGTCTGGAGAATGTTATCTGCCTCTTTTTTAAAAAAATATCTGCCACCTTACTTTTATCTCTTCTCTGGTAACCCCCCCTCCCTTTAGCTTGCTTCCATCCCCCCTTCAATTTGTGGCTGCAGACAGCTTTTCCCCAGGTAGTAGGTAGGTGCCTTCCCTTTGATGCCTCAGCTTTTCCTTTAAGTCTGGCAGCCTCCTCTATTCTCAGGGGGATTACATTGGACCACATGTGTCACTTGTTATTTATGGATACGGTTGCTGGGGAAGGGTCTTCACCACTGTGTGCCTAATGAAGCATCTTCCTTGCCTCTTGGGAGGTGTGAATTAGCCCTCCAGTTGCTCTTCCTTTCCCAATGGGAGGGGAGTTTTAATAGCTCCAGAAGAGTTCTACTTTAAAGTGAATATGAAAGCAGCTCCCTTTGACATATGGCGGCTTGATTGTCTTTCACAATTCCCCTGTAACCACAGAAAGGAAAATACTGTATTCTTATGTATACAAGATGTGACAGATTGGTAGGATGGGGTCCATCATTTAAGCAAAAGAGGGTTTTGAATTTTTTTTTTGCATATTAAAATTGTGTTTTGTTTTTCCATATGTGCACATGCAGTATGTATTCAGTATATATCTAAACATTTACAATTCTACATTAGTCCAAGTGCTAGAATTTGAATATTGAGCAACTCCATTTTCTGCTTTATTTGGTTCAAATAATGCCATGTATGACACATCCAGCCATGAGTGTAGCCAATGTGGGATTCATTTTTTTTTACTACTGGTTCTCTCTGTGTGGCTTGGTGGGCGTGGTATGAGAAAGACATTATAAAATCTCCATTCCCACCCCACTCCAGGGGAGGGATACTGCAAAATCCCCATTTCCTCCTGATGAGCTGGGACTTGGGAGGCAGGAAATAGATGGGGATAGAGCCAGTCAGAGGTAGTATTTACAGGTTCTCCAAAATGCTGAAAATTTATCCAGAACTGATCAGAACCTGCCGAATCCCATCCAGTGATCTGTGACTGCATTTTTCATGGTTTAATTTATGGTTTAATTTACAAAAGAAGTATTAGTTTGTGACATTGCCTATAATTTTTAATGATACAAAAAGGTTTTTTCTCTCTTCCTAAGCAGAGTGTCCTTTGCTGGCTCCTTTTTTCTTAAGTCTTCAAATATTATATCATTTCGTGTTATCCTTTTAAGGATAAGTGGTGGCTTTGCAATATATTCTGTATGCCATTTGAAAGTGTTCTTTAGTTTGTAAGGTAATTGTGCCTTAAAAGTAAGTATATCTTGGATCTAATTTATGTCTTCAAGCATCATCATATTAATTCAGTGTAGCTTGAATGTCTCCCTGATGAGAGAGTACAAAATACATTTCTTCTTTGTGGAAATGTGACTCTAGTTAAACAGTATCCATTTGAAAAATATAGTGATATGATTAATTGGTATGATGGTATATTTAGGCCAACCACCTGGATAGTTTGGGAAAGCTGATATAAGAATTAAATACTTCCTACATTTTAATTGCATGGACTTTGAGCAGGATTTCTTGATTATGTGGAGTTATTCCGTAGTAATTGGTTATTGTGTTAAAATAATAAATATCAGTATATTTCTCTTAATTATAATTTGAGATTTTTGAAAGTAATGACTTTCTCTTAAATTCTTTTGTAAGAAAATTGAATCTGTAAGTATTGTATAAGATTGATGCTTAGTTCACTGTGTTCTTTGTCCTCATATTTGCTTTTCTGTGAAAAATTCAGTGAACAAAGTTGGAAAAAAACATTTTCTACAAATTAGTTTGCCTTCATGTAAATATCAACTTTGCTCTCTAAATATTTTATCACATATACATTATTTATTAAAATGGACTTAGCTTTTAAGTTTCATGAGTAGTGCCTGAATTAATTCACCAGCAGGTGTTTGGTACATTATCTTTAAGCAGAAAAAAAAAGTCAATTCTTGGATTCTGTAGTTATCTCTGATTATAAATAGTAATTCTAAGATGGTGTCCCTACCCCAATTTAAGAGATTACAGGGTCATAAAAAGGGATTTTTTAAAAAACAAGTTGTGTATTTAGTATAGGCTAGTTCAATGTTGGTGAACCTTTTTGGCGCAGAGTGCCAAAATGGGAGCATGTGTGTGCAGGGAAGATTATCTTCCAGTTTCTAGTGCATGCATGTGCACTGGCCACTAGAAAGCAGAAGACCATGGAGCTTATATATTTTGTGTTTATTTACTTGCTTGCTGTATGGTTGGGGATCACCTCAACATGAGGAACTGTATTAAGGGATAACAGCATTAGAAAAGTTGAGAACCACAGCTCTAGATCAAAAGAAATACAGTGGAACCTCGACATACGAGCAGCTCTACTTACGAGCTACTCGAGATAAGAGCTGGGAGGGGAGCAACATTTTTGTTCGCCTCCCGAGCTCACATTCGGGATACGAGCGCCAAGGAGCTGTCTCCTGAAGCCGAACGCTAACGTCTCCTGAAGCCGAACGCGGAAGTTAGCGTTCGGCTTCAGGAGACAGCTGCGAAGCGGCACGCGTGTTTTAAAACGTGGCAGCCGGCCTGGGGGGCTCAGGGGGAAGCCCCCGAACCCCCCAGGCCGGCTGCGACGTTTTAAAACACCCGCGCCGCTTCGCAGCTGTCTCCAGAAGCCGAACGCTAACTTCCGCGTTCGGCGGCAGCGGTTTTTTTTTGTTGTTGCACGGATTAATTGACTTTACATTGTTTCCTATGGGAAACAATGTTTCGTCATACGAGTGTTCCGACTTACGAGCCTCCTTCCGGAACCAATTAGTCTCGTAAGTCGGGGTTCTACTGTATATTATTTCATTTTTTTTGGAGTCACTTGCCATTCCTCTTGCTTGCAGTTGTCCAGGCTGTGGCTCTCCCTCGTTTTCCACACCAAGGAATTATAGACGCTAGACCAGGGGTGTCAAACTCATTTTTTTTTTTTGCAGATATAATTAATACTGTGTAAGATATGGAATATCGATAGGAAGAGTGTTCTTTGAAAGGTTTATGAATTTTGATAAGTTAACACCAGTAGTGAGTTCTACTTACCTTTGCTACCAATTCGGGAATGGCAGCGTGCGGGCACTTTGCATATACACAGAGTGTTTTTGATGTCCAGGTGAGTGGGTGGAGCCTCCTGCCACTGCCACTACTGGTTCACCGCAACCAGTGCAAGCCAATAGCAACCCACCACTGGTTAGCACTAACAACAGTGTCCATGGTATTGTGCAGCTCATAAGCCATCAAAGTGGGGAGGAAGACTGAGAAATCAGCAAGCTTGCACTTTATATCAAGACTATAAGTTCAACTGAGTTTTAGAATTTGGAACAAACCTGGTCTTATTTCTCAGAATTCTGAATTTGGAATGTGATTATTTGGGAGGATGGAGGGGGAAATGGCCTTGTATCAGCTTTGACATGGAAACAACCATTTCATGAGATGGCATGTATATGTTTTGTGTATTTTTTATCACTTCAACTTTAAGTGATTTTTTAAAAAAATGTGTATTTGTACTTAATTACAGCATATAACTGTAGGAAATAATTATAGTCCCAGCCATGTTTGTTTCCTAGCTATTTTATATACTCAGATCTTGCTTTTTGCAAACATTTTGCAGTGTGGATTGGGAAATTCTGGGAATTTATTTATTTATTTATTTATTTATTTATTTATTTATTATTTAGATTTGTATGCCGCCCCTCTCCGAAGACTCTGGGCGGCTCACAACAAGATAGAACAAATCATAAATAATCCAGATAACTTTAAAATTTATACAAGATTTAAAAGAACCCCATATACTAACAGACGCACACACAAACATACCATGCATAAATTAAACATGCCCGGGGAAGGTGTTTCAATTCCCCCATGCCTGACGGCAGAGGTGGGTTTTAAGGAGTTTACGGAAGGCAGGGAGAGTAGGGGCAGTTCTAATCTCTGTGGGGAGTTGGTTCCAGAGAGTCGGTGCCGCCACAGAGAAGGCTCTTCCCCTGGGGCCCGCCAACCGACATTGTTTAGTTGACGGGACCCGGAGAAGGCCCACTCTGTGGGACCTAATCGGTCGCTGGGATTCGTGAGGCAGGAGGCGGTCTCGGAGATATTCTGGTCCAGTGCCATGAAGGGCTTTAAAGGTCATAACCAACACTTTGAATTGTGACCGGAAATTGATCGGCAGCCAATGCAGACTGCGGAGTGATGGTGAAACATGGGCATACCTAGGTAAACCCATGACTGCTCTCGCAGCTACATTCTACACGATCTGAAGTTTCCGAACACTTTTCAAAGGTAGCCCCATGTAGAGAGCATTACAGTAGTCGAACCTCGAGGTGATGAGGGCATGAGTGACTGTGAGCAATGAGTCCCGGTCCAGATAGGGCCGCAACTGGTGCACCAGGCGAACCTGGGCAAACGCCCCCCTCGCCACAGCTGAAAGATGGTTCTCTAATGTGAGCTGTGGATCGAGGAGGACGCCCAAGTTGCGGACCCTCTCCGAGGGGGTCAATAATCCCCCCCCCCAAGGTAATGGACGGACAGATGGAATTGTCCTTGGGAGGCAAAACCCACAGCCACTCCGTCTTATCCGGGTTGAGTTTGAGTCTGTTGACACCCATCCAGGCCCCAACAGCCTCCAGGCACCGGCACATCACTTCCACTGCTTCGTTGACTGGGCATGGGGTGGAGATGTAAAGCTGGGTATCATCAGCGTACTGATGATACCTCACCCCATGTCCTTGGATGAGTTGAAGTCCACAAGTTTAAAGCTGTTAAGGTTGACTGACATTGATGTAAACAAAGAGCATATGGCCGTAATACAATCCAATTTATTGAAATTTGCTTTCAGCATAATGCTCAGAAGCTTCTGTTGTTTCATCACATTTGTCCCTTATACAGATGGTCCCCAACTAGCATATGAATCTTACTAATAGTGATGGGCGAACCCAACGGTGTTCGAGTTTGGATGAACTTTACGCAAAGTTTGTCCGAACCTGAACGGTCCATGGCATCAAAGCTCTGCTCCCGGAATCCCATCGTTTTTTATTTTAACGGATTTTTTATTTTTTTATTTATATTTTTACAAAAAAGGACGCTGCAGCGGCGCCGCAAGCAAAGGGAGGTCCTTTCACATAAAAATATAACTGGTTCACTGCCCAATTGAAATTAAAAAAATATATTTTTATGTGAAAGGACCTCCCTTTGCTTGCGCCGCCGCTGCGGCGTCCTTTTTCGTAAAAATAAAAATAAATAAAAATTAAAAATCCGTTAAAATAAAAAACGTTGGGATTCCGGGGCCGGAGCTTTGACGTCACGTATACCGGCAGGTTGCTAAGGACGCCAAGTTGATCACTTCCTGGATTCCATCCTCTCTCCATTATTTTAGTGCCGCCCCCAGAATCCAGGAAGTGATCACCTTGGCGTCCTTAGCAACCTGCCGGTATACGTGACGTCAAAGCTCCAGCCCCGGAATCCCAACATTTTTTATTTTAACGGATTTTTTATTTTTATTTATTTTTATTTTTATGAAAAAGGACGCCGCAGCGGCGGCGCAAGCAAAGGGAGGTCCTTTCACATAAATTTTTTTTTTAAATTTTTACGTGAAGGGACCTCCCTTTGCTTGCGCCGCCGCTGCGGTGTCCTTTTTCGTAAAAATAAATAAAAATAAAAAATCCGTTAAAATAAAAAACGTTGGGATTTGACATCACGTATACCGGCAGGTTGCTAAGGACGCCAAGGTGATCACTTCCTGGATTCTGGGGGCGGCACTAGAATAATGGAAGGAGGATGGAATCCAGGAAGTGATCACCTTCGTGTCCTTAGCAACCTGCCGGTATACATGATGTCAAAGCTCCGCCCTTGGAATCTCTTCATGGGATCCCCCAGTTCCTTTTGTGCCTCCCGGCCAGCCGACAGCTCCCCGGTGTTCTCCTTCTTCCGCTGCCACCGGCGCCCAGCTCCTCCTCCTCTTCTCAGCAGAGGACAGCCGGGCGGTGGCTTTCGCAGTGTTTGGCACGAATGCCAAACCGAAGCACACATTTTTTAAAAAATTCGGGTTCGTGTCTGGCATGCTGAACACCACAAAATTCGGTACGGACCCGAATTGTGCAGGTTCGGTTCGCCCAACACTACTTTACTAATCCAAGAGATATGTTCAGACTTGAATTGAACTGGAATAGGTTTATTTGCTGCTGCTTCGACAGATAAAACTATTTGTTTTAGCCACAGCTAAAATGGATATCACTAGATAGATGCACTTGAAGAAGATGATGATGATCATATCCATTCATTATGTCTGAAGCTTGACTATTCTGTGGGGCATGTCTAGGGGTGGGATTCAGCTGGTTTGGACCAGTTTAAATGAACAGGATGTTAATTTTAATCTGGTTCGCCAAACTGGTTGTTCCAAGCACAGGCTGACTCCGCCCACCCCTCCCCTCCCAGGAGTCTCTATGCAGCCCATTTTGGATGCCAGGTAAGTGCAGGCTCTGGGAAGTTGGAAAACAGGTCTATGGGAAGTCTGGAAATGAGCTTATTCCCAGCCTCAGGAGCTCCTCCGGTGGTTGGGAGAGGCCGCTTTCACCCTCCTGGAGGGTCGAGGAAAGCCCCTGGAGCCTGGGGAGGGTGAAAACACTCCCTCACCATGGTGCAGGAAGCCAAGTAGGCCACACCCCCTTGGCCATGCCCATCCAGCAATCGGGCAGTGAACCGGTTGCTAATTTTTTTCAATCCCATCACTGGGCTTGTCTCTCTACATCTTCCAATCTTTCATTACTTTGAGTTGCTCTATGTTCTGGCTGGTGTCAGCTTTGATGGTGGCCAGCTACTGTGTTGTTTGATGGATGACTTTTTAATACTAATTCTTCCAAACATAATTGATTTCTGCAGTGAATTCCCCTGCATGACATGGTCAAAATAAGCGAGACGCTGTTTTATGATTTTGCCTTCCAGTGACACGTATGCTGTTATATTTTCCAGTACTTGCTGGTTAAATCATCTCTATTGTCCAATAAATACGCAGCTTAGATGAGTCAGTTTTCTTCCTGTCACATCTACAAATGCATAAAAATCATGATTTTATGCATCTTGATAATGCTGTATATGCTCTATGTTCGGGGAAAATGTGCTTGTATGTTAAAAATACGGTTTTCAGTACTTTAGTTAGAATAGTATTAAGGAACAGGCATGTGGAAATGCACTTATCTGCAAACCTAATAGACATGGGTCCAGTTGTCAGGATGGTCTGTACCATTTTAGGAGGCAGATTGGAAGTGAGGTCTAAAGGAAAAGGTTTGTAGCAGAATTATTCAATATACTTCCAACAGAGGTCTGGAAGGAGGTAAATGCTGTTCTTTTGATATGGAATTTGAATGCATTAGATGAACTAAAAAATAAAGTTGGATCAATATTATTTACTATAATCCCGAATAACAAGGCTAAAGATTGCCCTCTGTGTCTTTTGTAAGCTTCCATACAATTCAATAAATAATGAAAATTAATAGTCACCAGTTGTTGTTCATCATGGAGAAATTTTGATGTTAAACAATTCAGATAGAATAAAAATATGAGACTTTCTATTTTTATAGTGTACTGTATTGTATAATTTTAGCCCAAAGTAGGTTTTTTTAAATTATTATTATTATTATTATTATTATTATTATTATTATTATTATTATTATTATTATTATTAACTTCTGTCTGCCACATCTCTGCCACATTTATTAGATTTGTATGCCTCTCCTCTCCGTAGACTCGGTTGCTATTGACTTGGTTGATACAAAGCATTGTACTTTACCACTATACTAATTATAATTTATTTAGAAGGCCAGCATTATGTGGAATAGAAAAGAGTATTTGTAGCTGAAGTTTGAACTGTGGAGTCCTTAATACTCTCCGAGTTTGGTTATTTTCATGCAGCTGCTTCATTAGCCAACCAGGTGACACCATTAGTGCTAAAAGGGAGTAGCCTTAATTTTTGGAATCCATCAAAAAGGCAAAGCCTTTTATTCATAATATGACTTGCTCATGGCCGTTTCCAGTAATACATAGGTAAAAACAATCCTATTAATTTAAAATAGGATTCATGCACTGAAAAGTTAAAACAGACCCACTTAACTAAGTTTTGGAATTAATATTTGAATGTAAATGGTAATCAGTTTAGATGTCCTCTTTCTTGAAGTAGTCATTATGAATTTAAAAATGCACAGAACATGCATAGTACACTTAAATACAAATGACAGTTCTTCCCACAGTTAACTGTGTTGTTTTTTAAAGACTATATTGCATGGGTGTCAAACTCAATTGCATTAAATGATGTATCGTGACGTTTTTTGCCTTTGCCCAGCCAGGGTAGGTACGGCCTGTATATGATGCATCCTGTCCATGGGCCGCCAGTTTGACACGCCTGCAGTAGTGGCAGCACATTAGCCATTCTTTCTCCTACAGCAACATTTTCCCAAGAGAAACAGAGCTCCTACTCCCATCTTCTACTTACAATCTGTACTTATGTGCCTGGCCCATCTCCAGACCTGTGACAGACTCACACAGAGAGGCACAGCTTCTCTCTGAGTTGTCCTACCTGGGTGAGCTATTTTTATTGTTGGCCTTCTGTGATACTGTGCATGCTGAATTAATGTAGTGAGAAGACTGGTATCTTTGACATAACAGATTTCTTCTTTATAGGTCAGCGCACCTCTCCTATCCCTAATAGGTCTGAGCAGGAAATAGCATGAGTGAGACATGGAAAATGATTGTGTTCATTCAGCTATGACAAGTAAATCACCCTGCATATGGGGGCTCCGAGATCCTTAGCAACTAAGATGGAAATGCATATTGGAGATAACTTCTGGTAAAATCTGAAGGATACAGCACATCAGAAATTTTTGAAATAAGGCAAAGTGAAAAGGCAGTAAAAAAAATTCTGGACTAATTGAGTACCGAGGAAGAGAATCTCCATACACCTTTGATGCAGATATGTTCTTACATACACACACACACACGTACACACACGTACACACACAAACAAACACGGCTGCTTATGCCATAGGTTAGCATTTTCAAATTGAGAAATTTAGATTATGGTTCAGGATTAGGATTAGGGTTCAGGAAACTATAGCTCATGCGACAAATACTGTACTTATTTTTATAGGGGTTGTAATATAAGAATGGACTGCAGGCTGACCACAGAGTTCCAGGCCTGAGCCTCAGCCTTTTTGAGGTCAGAGGTGGGGCATCTTAGGTGACTTTTTCACAGTGATGAACTTTGCAGCATCCTTATGATCACATGATCAAAATTCAGACACTTGATAACTGGTTCATATTTATGACTGTTGCCACGTCCCAAGGTCATGCCATCCATTTTTGTGATCTTTTGGCAAGAAATGTCAGTGGGGAAGTCAGATTCACTTAACAATCGCATTACTAACTAATCAACTGCAGTGATTCACTTAACAACTGTGGCAAGAAAGATCATAAAATGGGGCATAACTCACTTAACAAATGTCTCACTTTACTTACATTTTGGGCTCAATTGTGGTCATAAGTTGAGAACTACCTGTATCTCCTGATCGAAATGATGCAGAAAGACGGTCTATGATAGGACTTAATGTGATCTAAAACAGTAGTCTCCAACCTTGGCAATTTGTGGATTTCAGCTGCCAGAATTCCTCAGCCAGTTTTGCGGGCTGAAGAACTCTGGGAGTTAAAGTTGCCAAGGTTGGAGACCACTGATCTAAAATACTGTGCCTTTTTTGTTTTTGTCAGTCTGATATGTTAGAGATCAAAAGAATTGCTTCTTTGAGGTATTTGGATTTAGCAGTTTAATCTTATTTCAGAGGTATGGCAGGGCTATTGACAGTCCGACTACAATAGTTGTATTATGACAAAAGATCTTAAGAGCACAATGACTGTACCAGGTGGAGGAGACTGGACTTGGCAAATGAGAAACCCCTCATGGGGATGCTGCAAAGGAGACACGGGCTTTCCTCCCTATGCTAGCCCGTTCCGTGCCATTGAGTGGCAGATTCTCATCAGCCTGTCAAACAGTGGAAACAAGGCCTTGTTAAGACACACTTCTAGTCCTCAGCCCTGCCAGCTCTAATGACATTCTGTTGTGCTTATCAGTCCTCTTTATTTCCAGCAATCTGAACGGCAGTCCGTAGCAACTGCCATTTTTGACAGCTCATGAAGTTGATTTATTTTGCTTATCATTGCAGCTTGCCTTCCAGAGCCTCACATAGCTTTCCACCACCTTGCGCTTCTCTTTGTCTCCCCATCCATTCCCCCCCCCCCCGATTTCCAGGGGCAGGTATCATGGTATGTAATTACTTTTATCAACTAATGATATAGGAGCGCCAAATGCTGCAAAGGAGACACGGGCTTTCCTCCATATGCTCCAAATGTCTCTTTTCACCACTCTCACTCCTTCCTGACCACAAATGACTCTAGCAAAGGTTTCAAACTTATTGAGGCCCCAGAATCTGCATTTTAAGTCCTGCTTAAGAGGTGAAGGTCTGGTGATAGAAAAATTGGCTGTTTGAAATGGTTTTTGTCCTTAGACTCTCAAGTAAATTTATCAAGTTTGGCGATGGGCGGCAATCCCCACAGCCTGGAACAGCTGATAGGCAGTATTCTAGAAGGCCAATCCAACCTCAGCTGCTCCGACTAAATCAAGCTGTGCTGAAGCTGACCAGACTGTTTGCTGCAGGGAGGCAAATTGCTGGGAGGCAGGGGCCGAAAGGTATGGGCTGGCGGGTGGGGCTTTGGCAATATTAACTCTATAAGATGCACATACATTTCCATCCACTTTTTGGGATGGGGGAGTGCATTTTATATACTGAAAAATATGGTGATTTTAAAGGAAGGATTGTGTATTATTTTCAAATTCGTGTATTTCCTAGACCAAAGAAAGATTAATTTAACTTACTTTTGGAAATTACTGGCAAATAAGAATTTAGGAAAAGGGTATTCAAAATGCATATAGTGAAAAATGGACCAATTCAAATATAAAATTCAAGAGTCTATTTGTATTTAGGAAGTAATCTTGAGAAGAAAAAACAGACTTTGAAAAATGTAAGCATTCCTTTTTTGTTTTTGTATTTGAAAACCAAAACATAAGCATTTTATATCCCAAACATGTATATTTAATTGATAGTAATTCCTTTACAGTTTAGTCCTTGTCATTAAGCATATATCTATGTAACTGAAGCTTTTATGTGATAGCCATATAGTCCTATATTTGAGAATATTGAGCAAAACTAGGTCACTAAACAGCTGTGAAGAGGATGATATCCAGTTATTAGGACCTGAGGAAGTGAGATTTCTAAATAAGCACTGTTTCATACAAAGAAGCATGAATGGGTTGTTACAGGAGAGACTGCCTTCACGTGTATTAAAGGAATTCAGAATCTTGAACTTGTTTATAAGCAAAACTAAAGTTATTGCTATAAGTACTCTGTCTTTGCATTAGCTGTAGAAAACATACGAGCCAGCCTTCATTGACAGGAATTCAAATGGTAATCAATCATATCTGAAGGCATAGCATCCAGAAATCCATTGCTGTCTCCACTGAGGAACCTTGAAACATATATATCCTTTTAATATGCATTCACCCATTATTGATTACATTAATAAGTAGCACTAATAAATAAGCAAAAAGCACTTAGTTTGTTTCTGAAGAGAACTGAGTGCTTGCTAGTATAGAGATAAAATGGAAGCTGCTTTGCACAATAATGTGTGCTAGTGAACTTCAAAGTCTTGAATAGATTAATTATTTATTGCATTTGTGTTCTGTATTTCTTCTTGAAACTCAAGGTAGAGAAGTAGAATATCCTTTTATTTTATGGCCCCATCAGCAAATCTGTGAGGGAATCAGGATGAGAAGAGACTGTCCTAAAGACTTCCATTAAGCTCTGTAGTGAACTGGGAAACATAAGTGCAAGTTTTCTTAGTTCTACAACAAATAATCAGTACAATACCTGGACTCGGCTGCTTTTCCAAGAAGGGCCACTCTTTATCAAGTGGACCAGATGAAATTGAAGCCTCATTTGAAAAGAAACCATCACAAAAACAACACACATGATAGAAAAAAGTGCTCTTTCTAATGAAATAAAAATGAAGATGACTGAAGATGAGAAAACAGAGAGCGATAGGAAAAAAGTACTCTTTCTAATGAAGATGATTGAAGGTGATGAAACAGAAATGTCTGTTTTCTCACCTTCAATCATCTTCATTTTTATTTCATTAGAAAGAGCAGGTTTTTTCTATCATTTATGTTGTTTTTGTGATGGTTTCTTTTCAAATAAAGCTGCAAAAATCAGGTCCACTTGGTTCACTGGACAAAGAATGACCAAGAAGGATTATCTTCCAATGCTTGAAAATGTCCATTGAAAGTAACAGCTGTGTTTCCCCTTCCATGCATCTTTCTACCCTCATTATTGGAAATGTGACTAGATGGCATGCAAGGGGCCCAGCACTACAGCATGAAACCCCACCCATTGTGGCCCAGCAGCACAATGCAAAGCCCCAATTTACTTCATTGCCCTGTACGCCAAGGCATCTTAGCTTTGTCCTTCCTTACTTCATCAACATATCAGATCTTGTCCATCTTCTGGTGTTCACTGCTACTTAGGCATACCTACTATGGTCCTTCATGAGGCAATCTGTTAGCCACATATAATTCTGTAATATTATGAGGAAATAGCCCTGAGTCTCCGGAGAAGGGCAGCATACAAATAATAATAATAATAATAATAATAATAATAATAATGATGATGATGATGATGATGATGATGATGATGTCATTTTGGGAGAAGACCTTATGAAGTCAGTAGTTGCTTGTGAAGAGCCAGTCTGTATATGCTTGATCAGCGAGAACAAAAAGACAGCAAAGGCACAAAGCAGCAGAGTGCAGGGCAACAGAGACTATGAAATCTGGGGGACCAAAAGAGCAGAGATGTGGAGATAGTTGTAGCAACCAATAAGTGAGGGCAAGCTGCCAAATGCCCAAATTTCGATCACATTACCTCACTGTAGCAGCTGTAACTTTGGGGATTGGACATAAGGTATTATTTGTTTACCTTTGCTTTAATTTGAAACAGACAATGAAAAACCAGTTGTAATTGGGAGGCTATCAGTACAGTCCACCCCAAGAATCTCATATCCATTACCAAGGGTATACAGCAGTGGTGGGTTGCTCTCGGGCTGGACCAGTTCTTAGAACCAGTAGTGCTGGCAATTTAAGGCTCCGCCCACCCGCCTGGGATGCTTCTGTGCACGCTTGCTTGCAAGCGTGCATGAACCAGTGGTAAAAAATTTTGCAACCCACCACTGATATACAGTATTTTGTAAAGGGGGGGCCAGTACCATGGTGACACAGAGTCGCTGGCACAATTGGAGCTGAGTCAGAACCATCCTGGAGGGTTGGGGGAGAAGAGAGACACCTGCTGGAGGGGTGGCCACACGCCCAGGGAGCTGGCACAGACCTCTTGGCGATGAAGGATGATGTTATCATCCTAGCTGCGGTAGCCACAAATGGCTGGATTGTTTTTTTGAAGATTGGAGTCACCTGGGACGGAAGATACCAGACTACATGTAGAGAGAGAGAAAGAGAGAAGAAGTTGGTGACAGAAAGATTTAAAAGAACCTTTTTTAAATTTAAAAGGGGAACAAAAGGACAGGAAATTCAGAAAGTGGCTATTTAGTCAACAGAAGATCTGTTGCCATTCTTGCATGGTGAAATGTATTTATTCTATTCCCTCCACTATGTACCTCGTATAATTATGCAGAGGATCTTTGTAGTGGTTTTATGCCATAGCTCATTCTCACTTTCCCCTCTTCTATCTTTCTGTTCACTTTTTCACTTGGTGGGAATATGCATGAGTCATCCTTATGGATCTTCAAAATCAGTGCACATTTTATGGGATATAAGTAAGAAAATGCAAATACAGCGGTATCTACTTAAGAGCTTAATTCGTTCCGTGACCAGGTTCTTAAGTAGAAAAGTTTGTAAGTAGAAGCAATTTTTCCCATAGGAATCAATGTAAAAGAAAATAATGCGTGCAAACCCATTAGGAAAGAAATAAAAGCTCGGAATTTGGGTGGGAGGAGGAGGAGGAAGAAGAAGAGGAGGACAGTCGCTCCCGAAGGAAGAAGGTGAGGCGAGGGGAATAAAAAAAATCCAAAACTTTAAGGGTTAAAAATAAAGAAGTGGAGAAAAGGAGCACGCGCCTCCCATACCTCCAGCGTGAGGCTGCCTCCCATACACTGCGCCAGAGAGAGAAACCCAGGGCGAATGGCAGGAAACTGGCCAGGCCTTTGTGCCGCTCTCAAATTTCCTAGAAAATTTTTCCAGGCTCAGGTTCTTAAGTAGAAAATGGTTCGTAAGAAGAGGCAAAAAAATCTTGAACACCCGGTTCTTATCTAGAAAAGTTATTAAATAGAGGCGTTCTTAGGTAGAGGTAGCACTGTATCTATTTCTCTGTAGACCTCTTAGCAATCCAGTTACTATGGATCATGTTTTGCTTTCTTTCAAGTCATAAAACCTGCAAATAGTTTCCTAGATGTTCAAAAATGCATCTCCAAGAAATCAAAGACTCACTCTTTTTAAAAAAAAAAAAAAATGCTGGAATTTAACTAAAATAATTGAGATTGCTCTTTTCTTTTCTTTTCTTATAGTACCTATGTTTACCCTGAAAGTTCAAGTTAATGATATAATCAGTCACCAGTACCTACAACAAGCTGTTGTGGACATCTTTGTCAACTATACTAAAGCAAATTCTACTCTAACTGAAAAGAATGGAGCAGTATTGATACAGGTTCCCTATCAACTAGGCCTGAGTTTAACCATTGTGTCTTATAAAGATGGTTACATGTTGACACCTTTACCTTGGAAAACTGACAGAATGCCAAGTAAGTAAGCAAGTTTAAGAACATTTTTTTAAAAAATATTTTCTTTAAAACCAATTTTTTAAAAGATAATTTATGTAGTTCTTTTAGATGGGCTATGCTTTTCATCTAGCCTTCTCCATTTTCCCGTTTCTACCCATTTACTTTCTTTTAAAAAAAATTGTTCTGTGATTCAGTTTTTATTTTCATTGAGCAAATCACTTGATTCATTTATTTTATACTGGTCACTTATTTTTCTTTTTTTCTATATTCATCTCCCTTTCAATCTTCACCCAATCTCCTTTATTTTTTATACATGCCACTTAAATAGTCTATTCTGACTGCATTAAATTTACCTTGGTTCCTCCTAACATACCAAATCTCACTTCCATATAATAAAATGAGTAGACACACAAATATTTGTTGTTTTAATAAACATTTATCTCTCACAGCACATGTGATACACTATCTTTCTCCTAGACTTTGCACAATCAAATTTTGTCAATCTATTTTTTACCATCTTTACTAAACGTTTTATCATAGTACATAATTTCATGTATTTGCTCCTTTTTTTTTGCCATTTTTTGTATAATTTGCATTCATTGGCTAATGCTTTCCCCATCGAACCCAGTTTTTCAGATCTCTATTTCTTGTTGTATTATCTGGTCAAATCTTTGTTGACAATAATATGGGAGATTACGCATGATAAATGGACATATATACTCCCCCCCCCAAAAAAAATAACACGTTTAGCAGATGAAATGTAAAATTAAAATTACAATCCCTATTATGTTTTTCTGTATATACGGAGGGGAAATGAAGGTATCAAGAAGTTTCTATATGTATTGATGCCTCAATTTCTTTTTATTAAGATATATATGAATAAAAAAACTTAAATATATTCTTCACCCAAAAGGTAAAGAGCATGTCTAGCAAAATTACAAAGAATTATGCTCAAAATGACATAAATCATCTATTTCCTTCTCCCCAAGGCAAGAAGAAAGGAAAACAAATCCTATCCTGATGTCCGTAAAAATCAGATTTCTACTAGTACTCCTAAATTTTAGTTGACATTACTTTTATTTTTAGTTAATGTCATTCATAAAAGCTTCTATACCGTCAAATGTGTTAGGCTTCTATAACAAAACTCTATACATTTATATTATTTTTAAAGCAAAAATGTGTCAAGTGTATGAGTAATATATTGGAAAATATAAAAATGTGTTGAGATTTAGGACTTGGTTCATACAATAATAACAATAGCAACAGCCCTTAGGCTTATATACCGCTTTACAGTGTTTTATGGCCCTCTGTAAGCGGTTTACAGAGTCAGGATATTGACCCCAACAATTTGGATCCTCATTTTACCACCTCCGAAGGATATTGAGTCAACCTTGAGTTGGTGAGGATCAAATTGCTGGTAGTCAGCAGAATTAGCCTGCAATAATACATTCTAGCCACTGTACCACTACGACTCTTAAGATCATCCTAGAAAAAATCATTATGGGAAAAACTGATTTAGTAGAGCCCCCGAGCAAAGTAGCTCTTGCCTGATCCTTCTTTACCAACTAACGAGCATCCTTTGTTTGGAAATCTTATTCAAAATGAAAGGTGATCCCTTGTATCTGAAATCTGCTAAATAGATGTACATGGAATTGAGCCTTATTTAATCAAAGTCAATATAATCATTATGTTTTTCAAATAATATTCCATCCAAGTTTTACTACTCTTCAGGGCAACAGTGTTATAATACATACTTAAATAATAATAAATTATTATTTTATCTCCCACAGTATATTCATCTGTAACACTTTCATTGTATCCCCAAAGCCAAGCAAATATATGGCTGTTTGATGATACAGTTTTAATCACTGGGAAATTATCTGGTAAGTAAGAACAGAACATACCCAGGTTTGCAAACCATGTTCTCCTAGGATATAACCACATAGTGAAGTCACATTGTGTTTTTAAGTAGGTCCTGCAAACAATAGATGCAAAGAATTAGAGCCATTTTAATTATTTTAGTAAAACAGCAAATGCAGACTGCTTAATTTGTATTAGTGGATTTATTGGCTGGTCAGAAGATTTTATCCTCTTAGCAGCTCAATAATGGAGGTTAAGTTGAGAGGTAATGACTATTTCAAACACAAAAAAGATGACTACCATCTGAGACCCTAGTCCCATACTCTTCTATCTTTTTCATACTCATTTTAATATAATCCTAGAATTGGTTCTCTTCAGCACACACACACATAAAATGGGTTGTATTGTTTCAGTTCAGTGGTAACCCACAATGAATAGCTTATAGAACTGCTGGAGTTTATGCCCCTGTTTTGCCCCACATATTTGTGTTGAAGATGGACATAGTCTTCTTGAAGGATCTCTCTGTGCTACCTGTGTCAAGAGAAGGAAAAGCTGACTGAAAGCTGCCTTCTCACATTTTTATCAACATCTCTTCCTTTCCATTCCTGTATCTAATGAGGTATGTTAATGGGTCACTGCATATAAATTTAACTAATCCGGCGTCTGCAGGTTTGCTGTCTAAAATGCAAGATACAAAATAAAAAGATACTGAGGGAAAAGAATGAAAGACTATTGTTGTTTTTACAGCTGAAAATCCAGCTGATATCCTCTCATCTATGTTTTGTTTGTTAAATAAAGGTGACCTAACTATTGCTATTTTTTCTATTTCTTCATTTCCCTTTTTTTAGAATAATGGGGGTATTTTTAGTATTTATGCCATATCTCAAGAGAAAAGAAAATGGGCATTGGATAGTGAGCAAAACAAGATCTTGCACTTGTTATCTTCTCTAACTCAAATTATACGTCCTTTGAGTGCAGTACTTAAATGCATATTATTTGTTACTTTGGAAGAACAAGCATTTCTATTTTGTTTAATATTGCAAATCTGTCTCTTTGATTAAATATTAATAAATAGATTTTTGGGTGTGTGAGAGAGTTGAGCTGTTTAATATTGTCTCTTAATTTTCCTGTCAAAATTTGTTTCAGATTAGAATTAAAGTACAAAATGATAATGGAGCATTCTGAACTAGGATTAAATATGACAAAAACAGAATAAGAATGTTTTCCTTAGGAAGGAGTATCCAAATGAAACTCATCCCCCCCACCAAGTTTGGTTATATTTTTAGAAAACGTTGTTTGTATTGCCTTAGTAATTGGGTACTGCATACATCATT
Source organism: Erythrolamprus reginae (assembly GCF_031021105.1). Classification (NCBI taxonomy): domain Eukaryota; kingdom Metazoa; phylum Chordata; class Lepidosauria; order Squamata; family Dipsadidae; genus Erythrolamprus; species Erythrolamprus reginae. Next base: position 199,757,161 of record NC_091950.1, read on the forward strand.
GCTTTGTCTTTTTCTAATGTTTGCTTTCACATAGCGCTTTTCCAGAATAGTTGCAAGTACCGTATATGTAATTCTTGGAAAGAGTTTTTTTTAAAAGTATTTCTTATTTGGTCATATGATTATTTAAACAGAGCATTATGAAATTCCTGGTTTAAAATTTTAACTATTTTTCAGAGGCGAAATCTCAGCCAAGTATTCAGTTCCCAAAATACTTAATTAAACTTCCTGTGAACCACCATATTACCAATGTAACAGCGTATCTTACAGTGCCGCAACAGTTTTTAAAAGTGGAGCATTTCTTCTATACAGCAGGAGTTCTTTTAAATAAATCAGGTAAGTGAGATTGATAATTAATTCTTGAGGGTTTATTATTTTTAACCTCATTTTTAAAAGCTTTGTGCCAATATTCACCCCCTTATTGTGGGCCTTGCATGTAATCTTCTAGATAAATAATGGTTGTCTGATATACTAAGGAGACATAAGGACATAAGGAGCCATTATCCTTGAGACTATAAATTGATAAAAAACATAATGATGATATACTCAACGTTACAGATTGCTACAGTTCCAAAGCCAAAACTTCCAGCAATATCCCTATTTGAAATTTTATGCTATTTTTAATTTTAATGAAATACAGATGAAACTGAAAAAATTAGAATATCATGTAAAAATTCATTTATTTCAGTAATGCAACTTAAAAGGTGAAACCTAATATATGAGAGAGATTCATTACCTACAAGGCAAGATAGTTCAAGCTGTGATTTGTCATAATTATGATGTACAGCTCATGAAAACCCCAAATCCACAATCTCAGAAAATTAGAATATTACATGCAATCAATAAAAGAAGGATTGTACATAGAACAATATCGGACCTCTGAAAAGTATAAGCATGAATATGTACTCAATACTTGGTTAACGTGGCATGGCATGGAAGCTATCAGCCTGTGGCACTGCTGAGGTGTTATGGAAGACCAGGATGCTTCAATATTGGTCTTCAGCTCTTCTGCCTTGTTTGGTCTCATGTCTCTCATCTTTGTCTTGGCAATGCCCCATAGATTCCCTTTGGGGTTCAGGTCAGGTGAGTTTGCTGGCCCATCAAGCACAGTAAACCCACGGTCATTGAACCAGGTGTTGGTGCTTTTGGCAATGTGGGCTAAGTCCTGCTGGAAAATTGAAGTCAACATCCCCACAAAGCTCGGCTGCGGAAGGAAGCATAGAGTGCTCCAAAATATCCTGGTAGACAGCTGCACTGACCCTGGACTTAATGAAGACCCTTAGCCAACACCAGCAGATGACATGGCTCCCCAAATCAACGCAGACTGTGGAAACCTCACACTGGACTTCAAGCATCTTGCAGTGTGTGCCTCCATTCTTCCTCCATACGCTGGATCCTTGGTTTCCAAATGAGATGCAAAAGTTTACAGAGGGAGACATTATTTGATACAATATTAAATGACATCCCCTATATAAGTCACTGTTACTAATATCCTTAGGTTAAGACATTTGACTTGAAAGGAGTATCAGATCAATTATTTCAATCAAGGTTAGCTAATTTACATTAGCTGCTTGTTTGGCTTTTGAATTTCTGCAGAGATAAAACTCTCTACAAATCACAACTGGTGGTTGGTCCCTTTTGCTATTTTAATGCATTGGCAAGTATTCACATGCCAATATTCCTTGGAAAGTACTTTAGTACGAATTATTCATTTGCCAATTCTTTCCTGGGTGGTGAATGTGATCTGTCACTTCTTAATCTCTCTCTTGGTTTGGGTGTTTTCTAAAACATGGTTCCATATTTAATTATGAATTGTTGGAAATGTAAGCACTTTTCTGGTTTTAATCTCCATCTGGTGGTTAAGCTCAATATTGCCCACATTTTTAAACTTAGTGAAATGAAGCTCATGAGAGCATATGTTATCAGACTTCTTTTTACTTAGTGGGATAGTTTTACCTACAATTTAATTTGATAATCAGATAATTTGAAAAATACAAGTGAAAGGAAAAGTGGGTTTAGAAAATAGTATAGGGGAGAAAGACCATCTGCTTCTTTCAAGAAAGGTACTAAAATCTTGACAGTACTGTATTTAAATTCACATATGTTTGCTTTAATCAACTACTATGGTAAATGTCACCTTTTTTTACAGACAATCTATGCCTGGAATGTAATAAAATATTAAATAAAACAAAGCTGTTTCCAGTAATTATCCAGTAATGATGCAGAAGCACTTTTGCCTCTGCTCCACAAGTGGAATATTTCCAGATTCACAATAAATAGCTATAATAGTAGTTTAACAGGAGCCCATAGAAGATGGAGCCCTATGTACGACTTGCAAATAGCACTCATTTTATGAAACTGCTTCAAAACTATGATATGTTCCCATTATCAGAAAAAGTACATCAACACTTTTAAATTAATTAAAAGTGCATTAAAAGTAAATGTTCTGTATGTTTAGGTTTCAGAAGTATTGAACTGACTCCACTTGCTGCAATTTGTGTAAACATATTTTCGAGTGGGAAAGAACTGCAGGTGAATGGCTCCATTCAGATCACCTTACCACTTCTGCCTACAAGTGCGGTAAAAGCAGGAGATCCTATCTCTGCCTGGTCTTTTGATATGAAAATGGGTGAGTGCTTTCTAATAGCCAAATGGTTATGATTGTAAGAAAGCTTAGCCTTTGTCAGCTTCCTTTATTTGTTAAAAAATCCCAACAACACCTGAGATGATGATGATTTATTAGATTTGTATGCCACCCTTCTCCGGAAACTCATATCCTAAATACGTTTTCTTAGATGCCAATCCAGCTGATCCAGAATCCTTATTTCCAATTTTTTGAGCATAGATTGCAGTCTACAGATAGACCTCAGTTTAAGCCTATTAGTTCAGTGTTTATTCAAGGCGATGGCAGAGTTGAAAAAATAAACTTATGACCTTTTAAAAAAGTTGTCGCTGTTGCAGCACCGTATAGTCGTGTTATTCTAATCTAGGCACTCTGGTACCCAGCTCACAATTATGATATTGTCGTGAGGCATATCACCTGATTGGCATTTGTGACCTTCCTGAGCAGCTTCTCACAAGCAAAGTCAGTGAGGAAGCCAGCAGGAATGGTTACAGAATGCCCCACAAAATAACTCTCCCCCTCTCCCCCCCCCTTTTTTTAGGAGTCCACTATGGAGTACCAGATCCCAGGGATCATAGTGTGTAGCATCCCCTGCCCAAATACTGCACTATCCTGCCTGAAGACCTTTCCTGTCCTCCCACAACCTCTACCAATCTACTCGAGGCCCCCTAAGACCTGTCCAAGCTCCCTAGCAGCTATCTGTAGTACTCCCCACTCACCCGCAGCAACCATACCGACGCCCGACATGCCTTATCTTGGATGCCTGCGTCTTTCCACTTTAAAACCTCACATATCCCAGGTTTCCAGGATTGTTGCCACTAAGCAATGTGGCCACATGACACCAATCTGGATTTACATGCAAAATAAAGAAGGTTCTGTCATTAGAATTGGGGTGATCTATAGGCCTCCAGGGCAATCCGAGGAATATGACAACAAGATGGTGGATGAAATTACCCAAATGGCAGTAAAGGGAGATATTGTGGTTATGGGTGATTTCAACATGCCTGATGTTGACTGGAATATCCCCAGTGCCCTTACATGCAAAAGTAAGAATATAGTAGAGGCCTTTACAGGAGCAGCTCTGGCACAGCTGGTTAAGACACCAACTAGAGGGGAGAATATTCTAGATTTAGTTTTTACGAATGGGAATTGGGTTTCAGATGTCAAGGTGGGAGAAAATTTAGGTTGCAGTGACCATCTATGTTTGTGGTTTGATGTAAAAACTCATTGTGAGCAATCCTATAATGCAACCAAAGTATTGGATTTCAGAAAAACAAATTTTAATGCAATGGGAGAATATTTAGATAATGAATTAAAGGGGAGGGATAAAATGGCAGGAGCGAGCATCCAGTGGACTGTATTAAAAAAGGCCATCTTAAAAGCCACTGGACTGTATGTAAGACAAATAACTAAAGGTAAAAGGAAGAAGAAACCGCTATGGTTTAGCAATGATGTAAGGGCTATAGTCAATGAAAAAAAGGCTGCCTATAGGAGGTATAAAGAGTCTGGAAGTATAGCTGATAGGGAGGTATATAAAATGAGACAGAAGGAGGCGAAACAGATAATATATGCTGCTAAAGCCTCAAAAGAGGAAGAAATTGCCAAATCTGTAAAGAAGGGGGATAAAACCTTCTTCAGATATATTAATGATAAGAAGAAGAAAAACTGCGGCATCACGAAGCTTAGTACCGGGAATAATACATTCATTAATGGGAATAAGGAGATCGCTGACCATTTCAATAGCTACTTCTGTTCAGTTTTCTCAAAAGACACCTTACAAAATAATACTATAGAGGGATATAGCATTGCTTCCAGCTGTACGGATTCAGCTCCAGTGATCTTAGAAGCTGATGTCTTAGAAGAACTTGAACAATTAAAGATAAATAAGGCAATGGGTCCAGATGGCATCCACCCCAGAGTTCTTAAAGAACTCAGATCTGTCATTACTACCCCCCTGACTGATTTGTTTAACCAATCCTTGTTAACAGGAGAAGTTCCTGAGGATTGGAGAATGGCCAGTGTTGTGCCTATTCACAAGAAGGGCAGTAGAGAAGAAGCTGGTAACTACAGGCCAGTTAGCTTGACATCAGTTGTAGTTAAAATGATGGAGACTCTACTCAAAAAGAGGATAAATCAGCACCTAAAAAACAATAACTTATTGGACCCAAATCAGCATGGCTTTACTGAAGGCAAATCATGTCAGACTAATCTCATTGATTTCTTTGACTATGTTACAAAGGTATTGGATGAAGGTGGTGCCGTGGATATTGCCTACCTGGACTTCAGCAAAGCCTTTGATACGGTTCCACATAAAGAGCTGATAGATAAATTAGTGAAGATTGGACTTAATCCCTGGATAGTTCAATGGATTTGCAGCTGGCTGAAGCGTAGACATCAGAGAGTTATTGTTAATGGCGAGTATTCTGAGCAGAGTCAGGTTACAAGTGGTGTGCCACAAGGGTCTGTTCTGGGTCCTATTCTTTTTAATATATTTGTGAGTGACATAGGGGAAGGTTTGGTAGGGAAGGTTTGCCTATTTGCCGATGACTCTAAAGTGTGCAATAGGGTTGATATTCCTGGAGGCGTCTGTAATATGGTAAATGATTTAGCTTTACTAGATAAATGGTCTAAGCAATGGAAACTGCAGTTTAATGTTTCCAAATGTAAAATAATGCACTTGGGGAAAAGGAATCCTCAATCTGAGTATTGTATTGGCAGTTCAGTGTTGGCAAATACTTCAAAAGAAAAGGATTTAGGGGTAGTGATTTCTGACAGTCTCAAAATGGGTGAACAGTGCAGTCAGGCGGTAGGGAAAGCAAGTAGGATGCTTGGCTGCATAGCTAGAGGTATAACAAGCAGGAAGAGGGAGATTATGATCCCACTATATAGAATGCTGGTGAGACCACATTTGGAATACTGTGTTCAGTTCTGGAGACCTCACCTACAAAAAGATATTGACAAAATTGAACGGGTCCAAAGACGGGCTACAAGAATGGTGGAAGGTCTTAAGCATAAAACGTATCAGGAAAGACTTAATGAACTCAATCTGTATAGTCTGGAGGACAGAAGGAAAAGGGGGGACATGATCGAAACATTTAAATATATTAAAGGGTTAAATAAGGTCCAGGAGGGAAGTGTTTTTAATAGGAAAGTGAACACAAGAACAAGGGGACACAATCTGAAGTTAGTTGGGGGAAAGATCAAAAGCAACATGAGAAAATATTATTTTACTGAAAGAGTAGTAGATCCTTGGAACAAACTTCCAGCAGACGTGGTAGATAAATCCACAGTAACTGAATTTAAACATGCCTGGGATAAACATATATCCATCCTAAGATAAAATACAGAAAATAGTATAAGGGCAGACTAGATGGACCATGAGGTCTTTTTCTGCCGTCAGACTTCTATGTTTCTATGTTTCTATATGACACCTATCTAGCCAGAAGCAATTTTCCAGCCCTTTTTATGATGGTGGTTAATAGCAATAGCACTTAGACTTATATAAAGCCCTCTCTAAACAGTTTACAGAGTCAGCCTATTGCCCCCAACAAATTGGGTCCTCATTTTAACAACCTCGGAAGGATGGAAGGCTGAATCAATTTTGATCAGCACAGAATCAGACTTCTGGAGTAAGCAGTGAATTAGCCTTACAGTAGGGCCTTCTAACTACTTTGCCACCACAGCTCTGTAAGCAGATACTAGTCATAAAACAAATCTGTTCATTTGAAACCATCAAGAGCAGTCACATGACTATGTAACACTGTAATAGGTCATAAAACTGGCCCACCTGACATACAATTATGTGATCCCCTGCGGTACTTTATGTGGTTATCCTAACTTTGCACAATTGTTAAATGAAGAATACCTGTTCTAGGTATCAAAGATAGAGCACTACATCATTAATTACTTTTAGAAAAACAATGCTGGAGTAGATGGAACTGTCTCTAATATATTTATTATGAGTATAACATTATGAGTATAAAAGAATTGCCTACAGTTTTTGATTCATCCGTTTTTAATTGAAAGTCTGAAAGAAAGCATCTTACTTTAGTTTATTTTTGTCTTACCAGGTGCTTGGATTAATTATGGTCCAGGAATGGTAAAGAACGTCAATGATCATTTAGTATGGACGTATACTGCTCCACGTCTGGGATATTGGATAGCAGCTCCATTGTCTGGAACCAGAGGTAAAACTGGGGAAATGGATATTATTTTATGTTTGTCTTAATTTTTATTACTTTCATAAAGTCAGGACACAAGAAAAAGAAGTCTAATTTTTCCCAAATTTGTTTGAGATGATTAGATTTATCTCTTGTTTATGTTGAAGGTGAAGTTTCCTTAGGCTTATGATATATGACTTTGGGCCATAATACATTGTAATATTCCAGATGATGCCAAAGTTAATGCAATTAGGTACTACAGTATATGCACAGATTTTATATTAGTAAATACCTAGCACACATGGTAATTCAGCTCCTAACAAGAACCAAGGAAAGATTTCCTAGAGTGAAGCAATGTCCTGTTTAGAGCACGTGTTGCAAAATCTAATAGGCATGAGGGTCAGGATCACTAGTTTCACTCACATATCCAGTCTACTCAGATTGTACATTAAATTTTTGCTTGAACATGAATTCAAATTCTCAGCAGGAAGGACAAGTGCATGTGATTGTAGGATGCCTTACTTGTGCAATATGACCCAGATCTATGTATCTTGTTGGATTAATGCTCTATATACCAATATTGCAGCATCCCCATGGTCACATGATTGTGGTCCAGGTGCCCAGTGCCTGGCTTGCAATTATGATATTGCAGGGTGCCCCATAGTCACATGATCATGGTTTCTGACATTTCCTGCTGTTTTTCCCACAAGCAAAAATCAATGGGAAAGCCAGCAGGTCTCAAATCATTCTTGCTCCTGCTGCTTTTCCCCAGCTTGCTCTCTATAATACCCATGGCACCTCCCATCAATTCTGGCACCCATAACTCCATGTGTGCTTTGTAACACCCATCTGTAGCATCCACCCATATGCAGGCCTAGGTGTTTATTCCATAGTACCTCCCTGAAGTATCCCCCATTGCACCTGCCTCCCTTCCCTAGCACTTGCCTGTGATAGCTCTCTCCTGCAGCTCTTATCCACTAGCTTCTTTGCCTGGAACTCCCTTCTCTTCCTGCTTAACAACCTATGCTGTCTTAAGGGTGCAACAGCAGCCTAGATGTTGAGGTTGCTATTGCTTAACCATGAAGTTTGTGTGATGCCACACTTTATGACCACACCGCTAAGCAACTCAAATTGTTATCCGAATAGCTGGTGTAACCCATGAACTATTTGCAGGCATATTGCTTGAATGATTTTGACCCAGATAAAATCCCATCAGTATTGAGACAATGAATTAAACTGATCTCAGTGCCTCTTGCATACCATTAAACTGCTTCTTTAATAAATATGTGTACTTCATGCTCTCTGATGTGAACCTTTCTATTCTATTGTGATGGGAGTCTTGCAGCTGTGTCTCCTTGTTTTCTGAAAGATCTAGTGTCGGGATGTAAAGGAAGGACCCTTGCTTGAAAAATATAGGAATGCTGAGTCTATGCTAGTACAAAACCAGTAACCTTTATTCTCCTCTCTCCATCTCCCCCTGCATTTCCTTTCAGTTACTAGAGATTTCACTGCTTACCACACAGTATTCCTCACAGCGATATTAGGAGGCACTATCACCATCATTGCTGGGTTCTTTGCACTTCTGTTTTGCTATTGTAGGTAAGTCAGAATATGATGGTAACACATTTTTTGCCATAATCATTTACAGTTTGCACTGTTTGAAAACATAGGATCAGTGCTCGGGTTGTTTTTACTTTCGATGCCCATCTTCTATACCTAAAGGAAACACTATTTTTGCCCTACATGTTCTTTAATGCTCTTCTTTTATACCATTTTTGAAGAATCTTGATGAATGTACAATTAAAAAAAGATATAGATTTAGTCTTGGGAATAGTCTGCTTCAAATATAGGCAGGTAGGTCCATATGATTTGGTAAAATCCAAAATTAAGTCAATGTTTTCTTCCTTTACAAGAAAGATAAGCTTTTAAATTACATAAATAAATAGGCCTGGTGGTGTTAGACTATTATTAATTGCACTGATATGTATTAAAGTAAAGTTTTAATATTTCTTTTTTATTTTGCTTCTTTTTTTAGGGATAAATGTGGTCATCCAAAAAAGAGAAAGAAAAATCCAACTAAACAAGACATTTTAAAAAAAGACCAAACAACTTCAACAACTCACATACATCATATTGGTGCAGCCGGAGGATCTTTGAAGCCAGAGGACAAATCTAGATTGTATTCACCCAGAGCAGCATTTTATAGCCCCCAGAGACGAGTTTCAGCTGAAGGTGAGGAGAGGAAAGTCCAGGACAGTTTTAAAGTTTGCACAGAAGGTGCTCTGTATCAATTCTCTGGTAAAAATCTCCAGTGTAGGAGCCTGGAAGCCAAAACAGAATTGAGACATCTTCCCCCAGTTAAACATCTCAATGGAAACCTTCCTCCTTCCCAAAATGTACAAGGACAGAATCAGTATCTCCCAATGACTGAGGAAATCTATGGACTCTCTTCCCTCCCAGAACAATTAATGCATCTCTATAGTCAGCCTGGTGCTATGCTTCAAACATCTGAGCTATTTCACTCCCAAGAGCAATTGAATGCTGCAAGGTCAGCTACTTTACCAAGAAAAGGACAGTTAGTCTACACCCCTGTGGTAGAGAGTATGAGTCACGAAAATTACACCCAGACATTGCCCAAAATGCCAATGTATGCTCACTTGCAGGAACCAACTTCCAGAGATGAAACTGTGACTATAGATAGGCAACAAGGCTTATCTCCTCAGACTGCCAACTGGGGCCGCTACACTAGTAGCTTGCTGGAGTCGGTTTCTGTCCCAGGTACCTTAAATGAAGCAGTGGTGATGACACCATTTTCATCAGAACTTCAGGGCATTTCGGAGCAAACCTTACTGGAGCTTTCGAAAGGAAAACAGTGTCAACATCCAAGAGCATGGTTTGTGTCACTGGATGGCAAACCAATAGCTCAAGTGAGGCATTCCTTCATTGATCTCAAGAAGGGCAGGAAGACTGAGAGCAATGATACTAGCTTAGACTCAGGCGTGGATATGAATGAGCATAATCCAAGTCGAAAGCTGGAGAGGGAGAAAACCTTTATTAAAAGCACACAGCATTCTAAGATACTTTGCCTAGAAGACTTGGATCTGAGTACCAGTGAATGTGGGACCATGCTTTCAACCCCGGAGGATCAAGCTGTGAAGTACATGCCAGAAGGAAGTAATGACCCTATCATAGAGGAAGAGCTCCTGGAAGAGATGCCTAGAAGAAAAAACATGGCAAAAAACCAGGAAGCCAGCCCTCCCCCTGGGAAGAAACAGGGAAGACCACATCTAACTAAGACAGAAGGCAAAACAAACATCTGGAAAAAGAGAGATGAGAGACCACTCATTCCAAAAAATTAACATTACAGCGATGTTTATCTTCTGATTGTTTCATGTCCTGTAGACTTTACCTCCTCTCTTATCATTTTATTTGTAAATTTGCACTGGTCATTTTCATTGGGGCAGTCAGATTTACATTGCTTTTCTAAGACACAGAGCAGATTAGTCATAAAGAGTATTATTTTCTGAAAACCAGCTCATCTTTCTTTCAACAGTTGTTATAATTTCAAGATGTTTGTAAAACTATTTGTGAATTATTTTTGGTGTATCTGCAAGGACATATGTGCATTCTCTTGAAGACACCAATATGGAATCTCTTTTACTTGCTTTGAAGTTAGACAACCGGCAAGGAAGTTTTGTTGATACCAAATTGCATTGGTTTAGAAATAAGTGTTCGTTATTTTTGCATCTGGTGGCTGATAATGGACATTGTCATAATATGGTTTGATATTGTGTAGTATGGTATTTTTCATCAAAATGCTGATTGGAGATCTTGTATTTCGTATCTAATAGAACATCCTGCCTCAGTATAATATAGCTTTTTCTGGTGGGGGAGGAAAAATTAAGGACTTGTTATTCAGAAGGTATTTCTAGTGTGAAGACTTCTGCCATTCCAATTTGTATTGAGCCAAATTGTGCTCCATTTTTAGGATAGCTGGGTTTATATTATTGAAATAAAGGCAGAGTTTGGCCCTTTATGCCCACAATGTGTGCCATTCTAAACATAGTCAAAAAGATGCCTTTTTTGATATTTCCACCAGAAACAGCATTCTATACTGGCTTTAAAAAGACAAAAGAGAAGCAGTATTAAGCAATTTGATAATACGCCTCCATTTTTAACTAGCTTTATCATAAGTCATGAAAGACAATTGTTGCTTATGAGCTGTTTTAAATATATTGGAGTTAAATTTAGCCATAACTATAATTTGCTAATGAAAAAATTGGGATGGTGGGACCACTTTGTTATACCAAATTTTTTTAATCTGATAAATCTCTAAGGCAGACAAAATGAAGTGGATGGGACACCATAGTTTGATAATATGCAAATGGAAGATTTTAGAAAAATCCCTGGGTAAGGATCCAATGTGTATAGATAAGCTTTTCTTGATGAAAGTTATGGATTTTGGAATCTACATGGAAATAAACACATTACAGTCCTAAATGTACTTACTCGGAAATAGATTCTGTTGATTTCAGTGGAACTTGTTTCACATAAAAGCATCCACAATTAATGGTAAAAATACATACATCTCTACCTGAAATTACAAGACAACCTATTATTTTGCCCTGAACAACTTTCACCATCACCTTTTCAGTGGAGGCCGCAATTAAAATGTTAATAAGGTTGTATTATACCTTTCCTAATATTTTTAATACAAAATGGAAATATCCATCCATTTATGTTTAACATTTAAAAGTGTTATGAGACACTTAAGTAGAAGAATTGAGGTCAAAGTGAGAGACAAACATTTTTTTGGGATAGAAGGAGAACTTGATAAATAGGCATTAAGGTGGCCAAATGCTAAATGCCACTAGCCATTTCCGCAAATAGGGCAAAAGTAAAATTTCATGTCAGATAATAATACATGATGTCTTTGTATCAAACATGGCAAGTGTACTTTGTCATCTGATTTACCATTCACTAAAAGTAGCTGTGTCCTAACTGGATTGTGCATTATAAACATGTTCAGGGACTCTTAATTGGTGTGTGTGTATACATACATTGAATGGAAAGTGGGATTTGGCCTATAGGACAACAGCCATCCTTAGTTTATATAATTCATTAAGGAGTTAAAACACCAGTGATTATATGAAGAACTGATTGTAAGAGTTATAAAAGAAGAAACTATAGAAGAAAGAAATGTTTACAAATGTATGTTTGTTCTTTGAATAATAAATTTGTTTCTGATAATTTTTGGCTAAGAGAAAAATAGATATCCGTAAGTGAATTATTGCTAGAGAATCCTGTTAACAAAAGGGTTTTTTTCCAGAATTTCGATTTTTGCAGCTAGAAAAATCTAATGATATTTTATTATCAGAAAGTTCCTAAAGACAAAGGAAAATAAAACTTATGCAGACTAAAGGCTTTTCATATTCGCTTTTCCATTTGTCATCTCATAAACATTTGAGGACTGGCTTATTTCTATTGCATTAAGGCCGTAGCCTGAAATTATTGTTGAAGCATTAACCACCCAGTTTTTTCCAGTTCAAAACTCATTTGTCTCATTTATATTGAAATAAATAGAAAACTGGATACCAGCACTGTAGGTAGCACAGAAATCCTGCTCCAACTTATAGCAAGGCAACAGTCCTTTTGAGAGTGATCACAAAATATCCTACCTTGCTAAAAATCTAACATTAAATGTTAGAAACTTGAGATTTATTAATGGATAGAGAATCACTTTTAATTATATACCATCAGAAAATAACTCTATTAAAATTTTTGAGTTATCCTTTTAATACTTTCACAGGGCTCTCAATAATAAAAAGGCCTTCACAAATTTGTTACTATGGATAGAAGGATAGTAACATTTTAATCAAAATCAAAGATTTGTCAGAGCAAAAATAGAGTAGTTCTGATTGACACAACTTTTATTAAAAGGTTATGCTGTGGAACTACGTTTTTTCTTAAACGTGAAGGAAAAAATGGAACTTCAAAAGGCACAATGATACAGAAATCATAGATTTTGAGTAAAATATTCTAGTTGGTTTATCTCAATTTATGATATTTAAATTTCTATTAATTTGCAAGCCATTGTGTATGAGCTGATGGGAAAGAGATAAATAAATCCCCTGAGGATTTTGGTTACTTTTACTGGACTAGTGTTAATATGCATACTGTAGTTTACAATAGTGGGTTTTTTATAAAAATGTATCTGCTTACAGAATATATCTGAGACAAGATGGACATTTTCTTCAGTTTGGATATGAATGTAGCCAATAATAATTGGCTGCATAGAGATGATAAACTCATTTGTTATCCTGTTCTTACATTGAATCCTACAATGGTAGTACATCCAAAGGCTTTTTTAAAAATACAATTTACATTTTACATTCACATGTTTTACTTTGTTTGCAGTTTGGTAAGCAGGGCATGTCAAATTTTTAAACTTTTATTTCCAAACATTAGGGGTGCTCAAAAGTTGTGACATACTTTGGGGATTGTAAAGATATGTTGGTTACTTTAATATAATTTAGAAGTAACTACATAAGTATCATAACTTTTTAACATTTTCTTTCGACCAGAAAAATCTTTACCTCTTTAATTGTTCACATTATTCTTACCAGAGTGTGCATGAAAGGGTAAAACTATTTCAAATTTAATCTAAGCACAAATGCCTCTCTGAGTATGTGGGGTATATGTATAAATGACTTAAATATAATGTATATTAAAATATTTTTTGAAGTCACTTTCAGAAAAAAATGCTTTCCCCTTCATATGTGAGACATGCACTGAAATTGAAAATTTTAAGCATTTTGGAATATTAAATAATTTTCAAACAAAAAATGTTTTTGCTATTTTATATTTAAGCAGGGCTGATAGAATTATGCCTAGTAAACTTTTGATGGTGGTAATCCTCTTAATGCCTATTCAATATTTCTAAAATAATTCATTGTTGAGCATTTTGTATCAATTAGTTGTATTGGCTGAAATTTAATCTAATTTTGAAAATAACAAAGAATTTTCAAATAATTATACATTTCCCAATTACAATACACTGTTCTTTAAAATATACTGGTGTATAATTCTTCAGCATATATAGAATATTTGTGGGTTTTTAAAAATGTGTTTCTATGTCACATTGGTTCAGTTTTACTGTATTGCATGCATATTAACAGAGCAGTTCTATGCATGTTTATTCAGAAGGAAGTTCTTTACAATTCAATGGAATTTTCTGCTAAATAAGTACACATGCTACATATGCTTGCAGTCTTAAAGAGTATAGTTTGTATTGGAAATCCAATTTTGTGAGCAACAATGGCTGGAACAGAATCTGAAATAGACATGGAAACAGTTACCACTGGGGAAAAAGTCCCTTTAAGACACACATTATTAAAAGTTGAGGTGTTCTCTAATAGACAAACTGCTGAATATTCAGCAACAATTCCAACCCCGCATGCTCTATGTTGTTTAGATGACTATTTACAAAAATGGCGATTAAGATTACAAAGATTACATTTAGGTCAGTCTTGCTGCATTGGGGCCCACCTGTTCAGTTTGCCTCTCTCTACTATTCAGTAGTTATCATTTTTATCTACCACCAAAACAGACAGCCCATTTTCCATAGTTGCTGTTTAAGAGACTAGCTTGATACTTTCTCACACATATGCTATGCCACATTCATATTGCTGTAGTGCTTTGTTAAGGAAAAGCAATACAGAGTGTTTTATTTCCAAAGAAGCTCACAAAACTAATTAAGACTAGTCATTGAATCATGTAAAGGTTGATATTCTCCAATGCACTTGCAAGGAGAGTCCAACATGGGTAATTCTTCAGTCTGATTGGTAGGGACTGAGTTTAATTTAAATATTAGTCAGGCACCGCCCCCTTAGCCCTCCAGTCTAAAAAACTCAGTCGCAGTAATGGGACTTAGAGTTTTTCCTTCTGGATTTCATCTGAGTTGAATGTGGAATAAGTTAAAGTTTAAGCAAGTAAAGTTTACATTTGTTAAGAAATGTTTGAGTACCTTCTGTTAATGGGGTTTTCCCTTTTCCCCCCCTCTCTTTTTCCTTTTCTGCAGGCACAGATGGGGCGGCTCTTCTGTGGGCAGCATAGGGTTCCTACCCTCCGCGGGGCGAACCCTTGAGGCTGCGGCTCCTCTCCTCTGTTTCCCGATCCAGGTGTGAATTGGAGGGAGCCCCTGGGTTGCATACCTCCGCGGTAGTGCCCGGTGACCATTGCAAGCGGCTGACGCCATGGGGGGCCTGCCCCCTGCGGCGGAGACACCGTCAGAAGATCCGGAGCTGGAAGCGCCCCCTCCGATTCTCGCTGGCCATCTTGTGGACTTCTGGAAGGCGGCTCCTCGGCTGAGGTGGCTCGGCTTTTCATGGCGGCGGCCATGTTTGAAGGCAGATCGGGCGGGAAAGGGAAGGAAGCTTCCCGCCCATTTCCATGGTAACGGCGGCCATTAATTGAGCCGGGAACCGTAGCCACTCTGTGTGTGCCTTCGTGGTTGCCATGGCAACCGGGCTGCGGCCTCCTGATAGGCCGGGAAGCAGCGTGAGGTCACGCTGGAAGGCCAGAGTGTGTCAATCCTGCCTGGTGCCACGCAGCCGCACTTGGTGTCAGAGGAATGACAGTTGAGCTTGGCTTTAGCGTGCTGTGCTTCGCGGTCTGTGTATTCGAGCCGGTGATCGTGAGTGTTTAAGTTCAAGCAGAATAAAAACAAAAACAAAAAAACCACAGTATGGCAGAGACACCAGCCCTCCCTGCAGAGGAGTCTTTGCTCTCAAATAAGCCCAGCACCCCCAAGGAGAAGGGCCAGAGGGCTAAAACATCTCAAGGGGCCTCGTTGAGGGAGGCAGAAAAAAGAATCAGAGCCCTTGAGAAGCAATTGGAGGCTTCCCAGAAACAGGCCTCCTTATCAACTTTGCAATTTGGGCCCACTCCCCTGCCAGCCTCCCCCGTGATTACACCAGGGGTTGCAGGCTCGGCCTCAGAGAGGGATTGGTCCCCTGAGCGCACTACACAGCTGGCTCCGGGCTCTACACATGAAGCCTACTCCTATGCAAGACAGCCCGCCTTGTGGCCTGGAGTTTATCCACCTGCTCAAGCCTCTGCTAATTTATCATATGGCCCAGCGCCGTCTGCCACGTTTACACCGGCTGCGGCGGGGCTGCGTGGCCCTCAGAATGCTTGGCAGAGCATGCCTCCGGCCCTTCAGGACTTGATTACTCAGGTATACTCCCAGGGCCTGGCAATGGGGGCGCACCAGAAACAACCTGCGGGGCCACCACCGTTGAGGCTCCGCGATCCTTGGATAGCCCCAGCCACTCAGTCCTTGGCTGATTCTATGGAGGAGGAGGATTCCGCCAGGGAGACCTTCAGTGACCAAGGGGATGACCTGTCAGGCGATGAACAACCGCCGGAGCAGCCCTCCTTCACTGGTCTGTTCAAGTCCTCCCTTTACAAGGTCTTGTTAAACAAGGCCAAGTTGACCATCGATCAAGCTGGTGAGGGGAGACAGACGGAGCCAACAGCTGACACCCCTACCACGGGTGTCCTCTTCGTTTTGCCGAAGCAAGAGGCCGTGAGCATTCCGTCTTCGCAGATGTTCGAGACTATACAACGCCCTTGGGAGAACCCGGCAGCGGCTCAGGGTCCATCGGTCCTCGACCATAAATTTTATTCTTTTGATCAGGCAATGGAGGACCTGTTAATCTTTCCAACTGTGGACAAGCCCATCACAAGCCTGGTTTCTAATGCCCTGGTGCCTTCGGAGTCCCAGGAGGGACTGAAGGCCGAAGATAAACGGGCGGAGAATGTTGTCAGGAAGACTCACCAGATGGCGGCTTGGGCTATTCGGGCCGCCTCTGCAGCCTCGTTTTTTAACAGGGCCACCCTCCTATGGATTAGGGAGATTCAATCGAGGGTGAATCCAGAGGATGGGCGCCTCAGGCAAGATTTAAACAAGCTTCTGGCGGCCACTGAGTTTTTGGCTGACACCACGGCAAACGCGGCCAAGTTCGCGTCCAGGGCCATGGCCTCGTCGGTGGCCTCTCGCCGTCTGATATGGCTCCGCCACTGGCAGGCGGACGTGAAGTCGAAGTGGTCCCTGGCTTCTTCCCCCTTTACGGGCAAAAAGCTTTTTGGTGAAGTCCTTGATGAGGTGTTAATAGAGGACATGGACAAAAAGAAAGTGATGCCCAAGTCAAATAGGAGGCAGGATAGGCGTTTCACACCCTATCAAAGGCGCCAGCCCTTTCGGACAGAGCCCGCCTCCACCTCTACCCAGGCGTCAAGGCCTTATTTCCAGGGCTCCTCCAACCAGGTTTCTTTTTTTAGATCGGACAGGACCTACATGCAGGACTGCAACAGATCCTCACAGGGCCGCCGCCCGTTCAGGGGAGCCAATCGTGGCTTCAAAAGAAATAAGTGACTTTCGGGATTCCTTTCAGTTGGGCGGCAGGTTGGCGCAGTTCGCAAGCCGTTGGCAGTCTACATCAGCAGACACGTGGGCGACATCAACGGTAGCTCAAGGTTTAAAGCTAGAATTTGTTCGCCCCCCACCTCAGCGATTTCTCCCATGTCCTGTTCCTTCGGAGCCCCAGAAAAGGTCCCTCTTGCACCAAGAGGTATGGCATCTTTTGGAGATAGGGGCCATAGAAGAGGTTCCCCCAGAGCAACGGGGCAAGGGATTTTATTCTGTGGTGTTCCTTGTCCCAAAGTCGTCTGGAGGAGTCAGACTGATCTTGAACCTTCGGCAACTGAACCTTTACATCAAGTACCGAAGGTTCAAGATGCATTCGCTCCGGTCGGTCCTTGCTTCGGTTCGGCACAACGATGTGATGACTTCAATCGACCTCAAGGAGGCTTACCTCCATGTTCCTATTTGTCCTTCGTACCGACAGTTTCTGCGATTCAGTCTGGAGGACAATCATTTCCAATACCGGGCTATGCCCTTTGGACTGTCTTCAGCACCGAGAACATTCACGAAGTTGCTGGACGACCTCACGGCCTGGCTGAGACAAAGATCGGTACGCCTGATGGCGTACCTCGATGATATCGTCATTCTGGCAAGGACACGGGAGCAAGCGGACAGACATCTCCGCCTGACCATCAGAACGCTCCAGGCTCACGGTTTTTCAGTGAATTGGGAAAAGAGCCATCTAACAGCTACAACGCGTCTGGCCCATCTGGGGACGACTATAGACTCAACCCTGGGGATGGTTTTCCTGTCCCAGGAAAGACAATCCTCCATTCGGAAGCTGCTGCGGGACCTGGACAAGCAACGGTGTCCTCGCCTTTCCTTCTTGTCCAAGGTCTTAGGGACGCTGGTGTCATGCATAGACATCTTACCATGGGCTCGACACCACTTGCGCCCACTCCAGTGGTTCCTGCTCCCCTTTCAGAGGGAGAAGTGCAGTCATCTTCACAGGAAAGTACTCCTTACCGCCAGAGTGCGCAGGTCCCTTCAATGGTGGGTTTCCCCGGCGTTGGGGAGGGGATCCTCCTTCCTACAGAAGGATCTTCTCACGGTGACGACGGACGCCAGCCTCACTGGGTGGGGGGCTCACACTTCTTCTCAGATGGCCCAGGGCCTTTGGGAGTCAGAGGATTTACGGGACTGCAACATCAATCTGTTGGAGCTGCGGGCGGTCTCGCTAGCCCTCCGGAGATTCGCCCACTTGGTAAGGGGTCAGGACGTTTTGATCATGACAGACAATGTGTCCACACGGTCACACATAAACAGGCAGGGGGGAACACGGTCGCGGAGATTGATGGAAGAGGCCGAGTCCCTGATGTCATGGGCAGAGGCCAATCTAGCCTCTCTCTCTGCAGAGCACATTTCAGGGGTGGAAAATGTGTGTGCGGACTGGTTAAGTCGGGAGACTCTGGACCCAGGGGAATGGAGTCTGGACCCCTCACTGTTCCAGGAGATTGTTGGGAGGTTTGGGAGTCCAGTTATGGATCTTTTCGCCACTTGTTCCAATACTCAGCTCCCCCGCTTCCTCTCACGTTTCCCCTCACCGGGAGCAGAGGGGGTGAATGCGTTACGCCAGAGGTGGCCACCCGGTCTGCTCTACGCCTTTCCACCGGTCATCATAATACCAAAGGTGATCCGGAAGATTCTACAGGAGAGGGCGGAGGTGCTGCTGGTGGCTCCCTTTTGGCCTCGACGCAGTTGGTTTGCTGATCTCGCAGAGCTCTCAGTGTCGCCCCACTGGAGGATTCCCAACCATCGGATTTCCCTTCCACCAAGGGACAATGGTTCACCCGGAGCCCCAGTGGTGGCAACTAACCGTTTGGCACTTGAGCGGTTCCATCTAAAAAATCAGCTCGTGCCTGACAATGTTATAGACACAATGCTAGCTGCCCATAGGCCTTCTACTAGGAGGATCTATCAAGCCACCTGGGGGGCCTTCTGTACCTTTTGCGAGCATCAACAGTTAGACCCACAGGGAGCGTTGGTTTTAGTGGTCTTGTCCTTCCTGCAGTCAGGTCTAGACAAGGGCCTTGCACCCAATACACTTAGGCGCCATGTGGCGGCGTTATCGACAATTCTGGGTAAAGATCACTACAGGCCCCTTGCGAGACACCCTTGGGTCAGGGATTTCCTGAGGGGGGTAGCCAACGTTAGACCTCCCGTCGTTCATCGTTTTCCATCGTGGGATCTGCCCCTGGTTCTGGACGCCCTTACAGGCCCTCCCTTTGAACCTATTCGCCAGATCTCTTTAAGGTTCTTGACCATCAAGACTGCCTTCTTGGTAGCCATTACGTCGGCCAGGAGGGTGTCTGAGATCTCGGCATTATCAACTAGACACGATCTTTGTCAATTTTATCTCAATAAAGTGGTACTGAGATTGGACCCGACCTTCATGCCTAAGGTTAATTCCAACTTCCATAGGTCTCAGGACATTGTGGTTCCTGACTTTTGCGCTCGTGGAACTCATCCCTTGGAACTGAAGTGGCACAAGCTGGATGTAAGACGCGCTTTAAAGATCTATGTGTGCAGAACTCAGGCATTTAGGGTTTCGGAAGCCCTGTTTGTGTCTTTTTCAGATAGGACCAAGGGACGTAAGGTATCATCTCAGACTATCAGTAGGTGGCTAAGAGTCTGCATATCGGAGGCATACACGGCCAAGAACACTCCTATCCCACAGGGGATAACAGCGCATTCTACACGTAGTGCGGCCACATCATCGGCCTGGAGGACTCAGGCTCCATTAGAAGACATCTGCAGGGCGGCGACGTGGGCTACCCCGTCCACGTTCATTAAGCACTACAGGATTGACTCCTTTGCTTCTTCGGAGGCTGCGTTTGGGAGGAGGGTTTTACAAGGGGTTTGTTCCTTCTCTACGCCCCTGGTCCAGCCTTCTCCCTCCCTTTAATAGTAACTTGGGTATATCCCATGTTGGACTTTCCTTGCAAGTGCATTGGAGAAGGACCGTTGAACTTACCTGAACGGTCTTCTCGATGCACTGCAAGGAGAGTCCAAACCCACCCGAATTCGGCACCAGGGTCTCTGTTGGTTGAAGTTCTTGTTGGTAGTAGTTGTTGAATTTATTGTTCAATAAATTGTTTGTTTTACATTACTGCTCCTTCGTTTATGTTAGACTGGAGGGCTAAGGGGGCGGTGCCTGACTAATATTTAAATTAAACTTCAGTCCCTACCAATCAGACTGAAGAATTACCCATGTTGGACTCTCCTTGCAGTGCATCGAGAAGACCGTTCAGGTAAGTTCAACGGTCCATCTAATCCACTGCAGAAATTGGAGCCCAGCTGTTGCCAAAATATTAGCCCTTCTTTACTAGATTTGTTGTAAATAACGAGAATAAGGACTCCTTTTTCACAACATATTTTGAATTTGTTTTATGGTTTACTAATGCTGATCCTTTTCATTTATTTTTACATTGTTCTACCAGGAATATTCATGTCTGTGCAATTACTGCAGTGCCAATGGATTGTCTATATTTTATAATTTATAAGACACCGTTAAGTTTTATTTAAAAGAATCTTACCAATAACTTGGTGATTCTTGATTGTTTAAAAAAATACAAATTGATTGTTGCATCTCATGGAGAATGTGTTACAGTCATTCACCGTACAGCTACACAAGTGAATAGTAGTATCAAGAACTATTGAAAGGAAGAGCTCGCAGAAATTGTTAAGGTGCCATGCTTCAAGAAGTGAGTTAGGCAACATTAGATAATGCCTGGAGGTGCTGCTGCTTCAGAATGACAAGCCTAGAAATAATGAATCTATGTTTAAAGGGTTGCGACAGACTTGACAGTCATGCATGGTGAGCTGGAAATATAGTCATTGTTGATCCATACGGATGCTCTAGTATTAATTATAATCTTGGTTAGAAGACATGAAGTGGCATAAATGAATGACTGGTTCAAATCTTCCCATTATTTTATTCCACATTCTGTCATTGTCAATGATCATGGTGACTTTGCAATATGGACTGTATGTACTGTACACCCTAAATGTATATGGTGTTTTCTCCATAAAAGAAAATATCTTTGAATATCGCATTCTTTGCATCACTTCAAATCCAACATTTTTATTTTCATCCATATTCTGAGATTTTTTTTTAACCATCACAAATACTAACTTTAGTAATGATAGCACTTGAGCAATCCAGAAAAATGCTCTTTATTAACATAAACTGAAAGAAGTAACAGGATAATACTTGGGGACTTTTACACAACTTAACTTTAATACATTAATATGGGTGACAGGTTTGTAAAACATTTGTTCCAGTTTGTAGACCACTGAAATTGTACATCCAAATTGTTTGGTCTATAATTTGCTATACTTGGTATTTATTGTTCATATTATAAAAGTAATATTTCCTATTACATTTATTTGCTGGTTCATACTAGATCTACCTTTCATGATTAAATAAAACATTTTTATTACAATGCCATTACAAGAGCAATTTATCTCTTTGTAGGAGACTCCATTTCTGTCAGCAAGAAGGAGCAAATGTTTTTATTTACCATCTCTATCTCCCAAGGGACTTAAACACTGAAGATGCTAATAAGTATAAACTTGGTTTATAATTTAGATTAACATTATTAGTTAGTTGAAACAATAAAACAGTTACCAAATGTAGCAAGAAAAATATTTCCACATAGATATATAGTTTTAGTTTAAGCTGAAATTGGAGTTTAAATCAATTAAACAATTGGGACAAATAGTTGACTGTCAAACGATTGGGTCTTTATCATTTTATATATTCAAAAATGTAATCTAGATTCATCTTTTTCTTTAAGACTAAATAAACTGAATTTACTGGAGCCAAAACACCCTTAGTGACTTTTTTTATGTTGATAAACACTATTTTATGTAAAACACTATTTTATTGAACCTCAAACCAAATAAAAATGATTTTCACATTAAATTTTTAAAAACATTTATATAAAAAACTAAAACACCTGGATCCTTTGTACGTCCAAATAACTACAATAGAATTTATTTTCTTAAAAAATATGTAGCATTACAATTTTAATCTTTCAGTTTGCATATAATCTTAAATCAGTACCGACTACTTTATTGGTACATTTATCAGCATTAGCCTTTGGAATAAGGACTAAACCCTTCATATGTCTAGAAAATTTCAACTGTCTTGGTTTTTGAGTGTTAAGCAAGCTAGAACCAGCATCTCTGGTACAAGGAAAGCTGAAACCATTCAGTGTTAAATTTTGCTCAGTCTCTGCAGAATTTTTTTTCTTGTTACAGTTTCCTTGAAAACTACTTTGAGATGCCTCTGTAACATAGTGAGGCTTTATTTGTTTGGTAGACAATCCTGTGCCTGGTATAAAAAGGTCCAGCCCAGGCTGCTTTGCAAGGAGGTGCTTTGCTTGAGACCCTAATTGGTTTACTTTGTCTTTGCTTGCTGCCGTCTCCCAAGTTAATGGATTATATACAACATGGCCATCAATAGGACATGAATTTTCTTTCTGCAACCAACGGTCAATGCAGTCTCTGTGGAACTAAATAAAATACATAATATATTAAGACTTGGCAATTTTCCGCCAACATTATTTATGTATCCTGCATTAGTCAAATATTACATGTTAAATGAAATAATACATCTGAATTGCAATTCAGTTCTTTGAGGTAGGGAAATACCATGATCGAAGAGACATCTCTGATGTCTGCTTACATCCATATTATCTCTTGTGTCATGCATTTGAAGAGAATTGTTAATTAAGGTTTATTGGAATTGCTAGGAAACAACTAGGAAGTTGCTGACTTGCTTCCTTTGAAGCAATATAAGTTGCCTTTTTATGTATTCAAAAACTCAAAATGATTACCTCGAAATGAGTTCAGGTTACTGATGGATAGTTACTCATTTAGAAGGCTTTGAAATAAAATTAATTCTCACTGAAGGTAATGTTCTATGATGCATTGTGTTAATAGATTCAGTAAAAATACTTCATAAAATATTCCTACAAACTATTTTAAGTATAGGATGAATAATATGCAGTAACTAATTAATACAAGGCTGGAATAAAAATGCTGAAAGAGTGCAAGATATCGTCACATTCCTTAAATATCTGAAATAAATTATGTTAACTTACTCCTGACTATAGCATGAGAGAGCAGATTTAGCTTGGAGGGAGGCAGATCCTGAATGAAAAGCTTCCTAACAGGAACCAGACCCTTCGAGAGGGAAAAGGCTCCCATTCCTTGGATGTGTTCAAGCAGGGGCTAGATTGCCCTCTGTCTGGGCTTCTTGGATTTGGATTCATGCAAAGCCTATAATGGGACTTAAGCATCTAAATGGCTTCTACCAACTCTAATGATTCTAAAAATATCTGAAAATTGAAAAATACATAAGTAGCAAATACTGTTCATGTTAAGGGTAGCCAAACAGCCATACCCAAGTTTATAATGGATTCTGGATTCTGGGAAAGTGAAGTAACAGCTGAATTATGTCATAAGGTGTTGTGACAGAAAAAGGCATGATGTTCAATGATATTCAGAAATAACCTGGAGTGTGCCTCTTCCGTTGGATCTTGGGAGACAGTTTCCCTATCTTGCCAACTTATCATCTGCCAGTTGCTGGAGCTATCCTAATCTATATAGATGCAGATAGATAAAACTCAAAAAATTAGAATATTTTGCAAAAGTTCATTATTTCAGTAATGTAATTTAAAAGGTGAAACTAATATACAAGACATGCAAAGCAAGATAATTCATAATTTGAAACTTCACACTGGACTTCAAGCATGTGTGTGCCTCTCCATTCTTCCTCCATACTCTGGGTCCTTGGTTTCCAAATGAGATGCAAAAGTTTTCAGAGTCTGTGTTGATTTGGGGAACCATGTCATCTGCTAGTGTTGGTCCACTGTGTTTCATTAGGTATTACATTCATTAAGAAAATATTTACTGACTCCTTGCATCCTGGATATAAATTATTTCAACACCTACCCTCAAAATGATTAAGAGCACTGCACACCAAGACAACTAGACAAAAGAACAGTTTTTTCCTTAATGCCATAATTGCTAAACAAATAATTCCCTCACCATTGTCAAACTATTCATTAGGGCTGCATTATTATTTCTATTAGTCTTTTCATCATTCCTATCACCTGGTTCAATGACTGTAGGATTACTGTGCTTGATTGGCCAGCAAACTTGCCTGACCTGAACCCCATAGAGAATCTATGGGGCATTGCCAAGAGAAAGATGAGAGACATGCGACCAAACAATGAAGAAGAGCTGAAGACCACTATTGAAGCATCCTGGTCTTCCATACACCTCAGCAATGCCACAGGCTGATAGCTTCCATGCCACTCTGCATTGAGGCAGTAATTGCTGCAAAAAGGGCCCAAACCAAATGCTGAGTACATATGCATGCTTATACTTTTCAGAGGTCCAATATTGTTCTATGTACAATCCTTGTTTTATTGATTGCATGTAATATTCAAATTTTCTGAGATTGTGGATTTGGGGTTTTCATGAGCTGTACCCCATCATGATCAAAATTAAGACAAATCACGGCTTGATCTATCTTGCCTTGCATGTAATGAATCTCTCATTTATTAGTTTCACCTTTTGAGTTGCATTACTGAAATAAATGAACTTTTGCACAATAATCTAATTTTTTGAGTTTCACCTGTATATCCTTACATGTACAGTATCAGCACAAATAGGACAAAATAAGCATACATCAATGCAGGCAAAAGAGAAAGTTAAGCTAATAATACTAAACATTGTACAATCATATCTGCAGAGACTAGTGATTTTCATACCCAACCTGGAGGAGCAAATGGGGGAGATCATTTTATGCCCACAGATACCCTGTGATATAGGTTGGGATGAGAGAGTGACTGTTCCAAACTCATCCAGTGAGTTTACATGGTTGAGGGTGGACTTAACTAACAGTCTTGCATTGTACAGTCTAACCTGGATTTAGTAAAATCCAATTTAATTGTGGCAAGTATCTTAATTAACACCAAGGAATGTTTAAAAACTATAAATATGATCTGATTGTGGACAAGGCACCATTTTATCCTGAACCAGTTCATATTCTGGAAATGGATGTGACTGTAGTTCTAAAAATCAAGGTACTTATGGTAGAAAAGATCCTGAACCTTACCACTAATGATTGAAACAGAATTTCTTGATTTCACAAATAGATGTTTCAGACTCTGCTTGCTAACTATATAGATGGCGTCAATGCAAAATAATAATGAAAAAGGTATGTCACAGCAGAATGCAGGATTTACATTAAATTACACATACATTAAATAATTTCATGTTTGTGATGAATTGAAAAATCTTGTATCAGAAATTAAACTGGGTTTCCGAAAAACAAGATTTGCTCAAATGGATCTTCAGTTTACCTTGTGATGACATGGTAAGGTCCTTGTGACTTGGCCAAGGCAGAATGCCTTCAAGCAGAGTCTACACTGTAAACCTGGATCAAGTAAAGAGCTGCCCTTCCTAATCACTATATTGGGTATTGAGTTCAGTACCTGCTGTGGTATGCGGCTGAACCTGAAAGAGATATAACAGAACATCTAATCCATATGAATTTATGCATCTATCAGATTTTAAAATGTTGTTTTAAAGAAACAATGCAAGTAGTACTGATGTACAGGTAGACCCTACTTATATTTGGTCACTGAAAGTTACAACCATTGCAGCATTCCTGTGGTCATTCATCCTTATGACCAACTGCAGGATACTGAAGTGTCCCCCACTTATTTTCCACCCCCATCCCCCACACTGGGTCCCCAAATGTCTTAGGCCTGCTTTCCACCTCTCTGGGCCCCACAAATTCCTCCTAAATTATGTTTCATTGATCTCCAAAGCTCAGGAGGTTGGGAAGGGAACAGAAAGATTTGCTTTGTTTCAGTCATGTTAGCAAAGCAAAGGAAATCTCTTCATTATTTGGATCCCACAAGGCTCCTTTTTTCCCCCAAGCCAGTCAAGACAGCTGAAAATTGCTTTGGCCCAGTGATCCACGTGACCTAAAATGGAGTGGCCTATCCTCCTTTCCCACCTTAACTTCCTAAGCTCCAGAGATCCTAAGTTTGCAATTGTGACAGGAGGGGGAAGAGGGCAAGCCTCGCAGGTATCTGAAAGGGAGGGCAAAGGTTTGCAGGAACTTGGGGATGGGGAAAAAGGCACAAGGGCTGTGGGAATCCTAGAGAATGGGAAGTGGAACACAGGATGTCTCACAGTGTGTAAATCCTGGGGAAGGGGGTTGTGCATTTGTACTAGGCCTCCCAGGGCTTCTGCCACCTGAGGCACACTGTACTCCAGCTATCTGCCTGTGTGGTCATTCAAAAACTGTATCAAACAGAGCAGGAAGTCGGATCATCTCACTTAATCATCTCTGTCGTCAGGCATGGGGGAACTGAGACATCTCCCCCAGGCATATACAATTTATGAATGGTATGTTTGTATGCATGTGTGTTTAGAAAATGGGGTCTTTTAAATATTTTTAAACAGTAATTTAGATTTGTTGTACATTGTTTTTTTCACTTTGTTGTGAGCTGCCCCGATTCTACGGAGAGGGGCGGCATACAAATCTAAATAATAAATAAAATAATAAATAAATAAATTTATTATTTAGATTTGTATGCCGCCCCTCTCCGCAGACTCGGGGCGGCTCACAACAAGTGAAAACAGTTTACAACAAATCTAAATTACAGTTTAAAAATATTTTAAAAACCCCATTTTCTAAACAAACATACATACAGACATACCATTCATAAATTGTATATGCCCGGGGGAAATGTCTCAGTTCCCCCATGCCTGACGACAAAGGTGGGTCTTAAGGAGCTTATGAAAGGCAACGAGAGTAGGGGCAGTTCTAATCTCCGGGGGGAGTTGGTTCCAGAGGGTCGGGGCCGCCACAGAGAAGGCTCTTCCCCTGGGGCCCGCCAACCGACTGTTTAGTTGACGGGACCCGGAGAAGGCCCACTCTGTGGGACCTAATCGGTCACTGGGATTCATGCGGCAGCAGGCGGTCTCGGAGATATTCTGGTCCAGTGCCATGAAGGGTTTTAAAGGTCGTAACCAACACTTTGAATTGTGACCGGAAATTGATCGGCAACCAATGCAGACTGCGGAGTGTTGGTGAAACATGGGCATACCTAGGTAAGCCCATGACTGCTCTCGCAGCTGCATTCTGCACGATCTGGAGTTTCCGAACACTTTTCAAAGGTAGCCCCATGTAGAGAGCATTACAGTAGTCGAGCCTCGAGGTGATGAGGGCATGAGTGACTGTGAGCAGTGAGTCCCGGTCCAGATAGGGCCGCAACTGGTGCACCAGGCGAACCTGGGCAAACGCCCCCCTCGCCACAGCTGAAAGATGGTTCTCTAATGTGAGCTGTGGATCGAGGAGGACGCCCAAGTTGCGGACCCTCTCCGAGGGGGTCAATGATTTCCCCCCCAGGGTAATGGAAGGACAGATGGAATTGTCCTTGGGAGGCAAAACCCACAGCCACCCCGTCTTATCCGGGTTGAGTTTGAGTCTGTTGACACCCATCCAGGCCCCGACAGCCTCCAGACACCGGCACATCACTTCCACTGCTTCGTTGACTGGACATGGGATGGAGATGATACCTCACCCCATGCCCTTGGATGATCTCACCCAGCGGTTTCATGTAGATATTAAATAGCAGGGGGAGAGGACCGACCCCTGAGGCACCCCACAAGGGAGAGACCTCGGGGTCGACCTCTGGCCCCCCACTTACACCGACTGCGACCGACCGGAGAGGTAGGAGGAGAACCACTGGAGAACAGTGCCTCCCACCCTCAACCCCTCCAGCCGGTGCAGAAGGATACCATGGTCGATGGTATCGAAAGCCGCTGAGAGGTCAAGAAGCACCAGGACAGAGGATAAACCCCTGTCCCGGGTCCGCCAGAGATCATCCATCAACACGACCAAAGCAGTTTCCGTGCTGTAACCGGGCCTGAAACCTGACTGCCGGGGACCTAGATAATCGGCTTCTTCCAAGGACCGTTGGAGCTGGAGTGCCACCACCTTCTCAACAACCTTCCCCATAAAGGGAAGGTTGGAGACTGGCCGGTAGTTACTGAGTGCGGCTGGGTCCAGGGAAGGCTTCTTGAGGAGGGGGCGCACGAGTGCCTCTTTATAGGATGATGGAAAGGATCCCCTCCCCAAGGAAGCGTTGACAATCTCCTGGACCCAGCTCCGTGTCACCTCCCTGCTGGCCGAGACCAGCCAGGAGGGACACGGATCCAGTAAACAGGTGGCGGAACTCACAGCTCCAATGGCCTTGTCCACTTCATCTTAACAACTTAACAATCGTCACCATTTGCAAATATGATGAGCAAGTAAGTTGAGGATTACCTTTAGTTAAAAAAAATTAAAATCAAAAATTAAAAGTTTTTGAATGGATTTCATATAAATACCCCAGACTGATACATGACAAAAAGTTGATATAATGTCATTAATAATACAGAAATGTTTGTTTCACTGAAACTATGGAAGCCCACTGGGAATAGATTACACTTTTTTATAAATATCAAGAAATATTAAAATAAAATGGATTAAAATATATAACTAATATCAATGCTTTCTTAAATAATACCTCTCATTTAGGTTTTTAATTAAAAACCACTGAAATGAATTTCATTGAATTTTGCATCTTACTGTTCCTTGTTTTTTTCTTCTATAAACTTCTCTTCTGGATTAATCTTTAGATTTTCTTCTGTTGTTGACAGTTGCACTTTTGGTTCAAATGATTTCCATCTCTGATTCCTTTTCTGAAGTAAAGATATAAAGAAACTAAGCAATAGGATATATTGTTTAAATGGAACAATTAGCGCTTATCATTTCAGTAAAACTGATAGCAGAGAAACGAATTGATTTTATATTAAAAAAGATACTTGAAAAAACCTGAATAAATACTAATTTCTCATGCTGCTGTATGTTTTGCTTAAAAGGGAATACAAAACGAGCAGTAATGTGAATGGACTCAGTTACATTGGTGATAGAGACCATGGGAAGACCCACAAAACCAGATTGGGATAGATTATCTGGAGATCTCACATTGTGTGATCACTAAGTGTTAATACCAATTTGAAAGCCCAGGGTAATAGTTTATACTAATTAGTTAATAGAACACAGGCTCTGAAAAACAAAAAGCAGGTCTGAGGAGGATGACAGAATCCAGTTTATATAAATAATTCTGATCCAGGATTGGTATTAGCAAGTTACAAACTTCACCTGGGCTGGGTCTGTTTGGTCTCAGCATTCCTGACAGAAGAGTTGAAAGATTAAGTATGTTATATGGGCAAATAAAATTACACCTGGCTATACCAAGACTAGACAAGTTAAACAAGAGGTAAAAATCAGCAAACAAAACAGTAAATACATGCTACAATGCTTTCTTCAACTGAAGCCTCAGGCTGAAAAACCAGCTTCTTTCTGAAATATCTTTACACATTCACACACATGATATTTCAAAATATCTTTTGAATTACATCAAATAGATACTTTTATAGAGTTTTAGTTCTATGGATTCTTAGAATTATATTTTGGATCCATAATTTTTAATATCTGCCCATGAAGGAAAGATCAAACATAGATAACCCTTCCTTCTCAGCCTTACTTCCAGAGAAGCAGATTGGGGCATTTACTATGCATGACATATTACATAGAAACATAGAAGACTGACGGCAGAAAAAGACCTCATGATCCATCTAGTCTTCCCTTATACTATTTCCTGTATTTTATCTTAGGATGGATATATTTAAATTCAGTTACTGTGGATTTACCAACCACGTCTGCTGGATGTTTGTTCCAAGGATCTACTACTCTTTCAGTAAAATAATATTTTCTCATGTTGCTTTTGATCTTTCCCCCAACTAACTTCAGATTGTGTCTCCTTGTTCTTGTGTTCACTTTCCTATTAAAAACACTTCCCTCCTGAACTTTATTTAACCCTTTGACATATTTTAATGTTTCAGTAATGTCCCCCCTTTTCCTTCTGTCCTCCAGACTATACAGATTGAGTTAATTAAGTCTTTCCTGATACGTTTTATGCTTAAGAATTTATACTATACCTCTCGGAAAGCAAATGTATGTGACGGATGACAAAAGCTTTGAAAACATCCATGACATAGATGGTAATCACTGCATTCAGTACACCTTGTAATAAGAATATTAATATTAATAATAACATATATACAAATCTTCCTTAAAACACTTTGGTTTGATTTAAATAAATGTTCTACTTTAAAATTAAATAGACCAACAAGCTAAAATTTCAAGTTAATATGCATATGCATTTGGAGAGGGGCAACTGAATAGAAAGTGAAGAAACCTGCCTCATGACACTATGACACCAATTTTAGTAAATGTCAGAATGCAATGATAATAGGGTGAAACTGCCTCATTTTTTCACGACTGTGGCTCATTGTGAATACCTATGCTAAAATGAAAAGACTTGATTCTAAATGTAAAATCTTTACATACTGAAATACCAAGGTGCAATACCCACAATAGTGTTTTTCATGCTCTTGGATGCTATCAATAAATTGATTTATATTTTATTCAGATGAAATGAGGAAAGTTGGGGGGGGGGGGAACCATTGTCAAGTAGACACTAGGTGGTGCAAAAGTCTTTTTTTTTCTCCTTCTGATTTAATTGGTACTTCTGATTCATGGAGGAAAAATAATTTTGATATACAGTCTGCTGTTGTACAAATATATAATTAACATTAAAATCAATTGTACAGCTAAATATGTTTACATTTTTAGCATCAATCCTATTTTTAAAGAAACTAGAATCTAATCATTTCCTATCACGGATCTTTAAAAATAGTTGCAAATGTCACTTTGAGTTTTAATACTTCCTAATGGAAATATCATCTAGCCAACTATATAAATTGATATTATTAATATGACTAAAACTTGAGCCCTATGATTCAAGATATATAATCATAGATAAAATAGAGTTTTGTTACAGTGTTAGGGAGCTAGTTGTGCTGGGTGCCAGAGAGCTTATTAATAAGGCAGTGAGCTTAAGATTTTCATCAATTAACTTTTCATGAAACAATTTTTAAATATGGCATTATTTAAACATAGATGAAAATTTGAGCCCAAATTGACATATGCTACTCATAATAAACACAAAGGTTTCATCTTTGATTCCTTACAGAAAAAATGTTTAAAATATTACAAATAAATTGATTTAGGTGTAACTAGTTAAATGCCTTAAATGCTTACTTGTAGCAATTTCCTTCAATGGGTAGTGCTCTGCAATTATTGCAAGGTATTCCAAGGTGTTTGCTAAGGCTTTGTTTTTCTGCTGCAGTCACAAGTTTTTTGCAGTTTCTGAATTCTTCCAAGATAAGCTTCAATGGTGCAAAATTTTCCCTGCATAGAGGGCACTTCACTAAAGAATTTTTCTCTAAATCTTGCTGATGATCAATCCAAATTTTCATACACACTATATGTATGTTGTTCCCACAACCAAACCTGTGTACACAAGAAATTTACTTATTTACTTTTTGAAATGCTACATAAGTTAAATAAATTTAATATACTTTTTAATACATTTAATTGTCAGTAGAATTACATTATCTTTCATTTGCTGCCATGGAATTTTATGTATCAAATCCTTAATGACAAATTGTCAGGTAATAAATATATTTTTAGCATGTATACATCTTACTAAAAATAATGAAATTCAAGGTGATCCATTAGAAAAGGGATGGACAATTTTTATAACATTTGAAAACTGTACTAAGCCCATGATGTGAAAGTTGTGTCATGCAAAAATAATATCCATTAAAAAAAAAAATAACCAAACCCTCAAGGCCTTTTGCAAAAACATTGTAACTGATAAAAATAAAGAAATATTTAAAAAATAGAATCTGCCACAAAAATATGATGGCATAGATCAGGCTCTAGAGAGTGCAAAATAAGGACTGAAGTCATAAGTATCTTGTATAGACTGGGCTCTGCAATCTTAAACACTCAAAGAACCATTTGGACCTGTTTCCCACAGAAAAAGAAAGCACCGGGATCACAAAACCTGGGTGGGCATGGCCAACTAACTATCACTTCTGTCCAATCACATGACACACACACCTAGCCACCCATATCCAGGTTTTGTGGCTCCCAGTGTTTTCTGTGGAAAATGGGTCTCTCTCTCTCTCTCTCTCTCTTGTTCCTTTTTCCTCTCTCTGATTCTTACCCTCATTTTCTCATTTCTCTCTATCTCTCTTTTTCTCCTCTTTTCTGTCTCTCTCTCTCGCACACATGTGTGCGACCTGGGTTGGGATCATGGTAGCAGCATTGGCAACTGCGACTCCTCCCACCACTGTGTGCTCTGGTGAATAGCCAGCCATGCAGCACAGGAGAGTTGGAGCTCTTCCCTCCCTATGGTGACTCCTCCCCATTCCCCTTCTTCCTTAACCAACACAAAGGGGAACATGGCTGGTGCTGAGCTGCCCAGAAAGGACATGGAATTGCAAAAATCAGCCGGTTGCAGGCAGTGCAGAGAAAACTCTTGAGGCACTTCAGTCTCTTGGCTCTGCAGACAGGCTCACACCTTCTTGGGGCAGAGCACAGGTCATGTGACTAGGTCAGGCCAGTGTCTCAGGACAGAGAGCAGGTCATGCGACTGAGTTGGCAGAGAGCCACAGGAGAGGGGTCAGTCACATGCTGCTCTGGAGCCATGGGTTGCTGACACCCAGACCAAATGATTCCATCAACAACTCTGCCAATTGTCTGTAACATGATCTACCAAATTCTGGTCACAGATTTATTTAAGAAATTCTGTTCGTTATGTATAAAAGCAAAGAGGAGAGTTTTATCAAGATGCTGAAATGTATGGGGTTTTTTTCTATTTGTATGATTTTTTTTCTATTTGTGTCGTAATTAATTTGGTAATTAAGGAATCACAGATTGCTTTTAGTGTAGAAAAAGATAGAGGTTTAAATTCCAAATTAAAAAAGAATACATTTCCTATTTATCTACTTACAAAAAGAAACTATTTTGATACTGATGCAGGGCTTTCATAGCCAGCATCATTTTGATGAGCATGAATTTTCAGGTTTAATCTGAATAGTTTAAAAATAGATCCTACAGTAATGTGAAAACCAACATAGATGATTTTTACATAAAAAATATCTAACCCTGCAAGAAGAGAAATATCACCAAAATTATGACAGAGAATTCTACCGGTAAATGTATTTCTGAGCCTGAAAATTGTGAGTCCAGATATCAAATAGCCTATCCAGGGATCAACTTGAGATTTTCCAGCTGTTGCTGCCAAACTCACAGCAACAGTGCCTGCCAAACAAGGCCATTCTAGGAGGGCTGCAAGCTTTTGCTAGTAACACATGGAATATTTCTACTAGAGCACACTGAAATTATGGACATGAGTCCAAACGAGGCAGCTATGTGCTTCCTAAAACTCCCCCAAAAATTATCTCTTACAAATTTATAAGAAAATATAGGAAAATGCCATCAGTCAAACTGCATGATTACAAATATGTTACATTCTCGTAGCAATTTAAATTCAACAGGAACTCACCTGCAATAAGTAACAGGAAGCATTTTTTTGAGTAGCGTATCCTGGCAAACAGGACATATAGCTTCATTATCAATACATTTTTGTTTAACATATCCATCACCAACTGTTTTCAATTCCTTAAGAGAATGAGCAATTACTTTTACTTGATGAGCAAGTTCTAGACTTTGAAGCAGATAGTTAATTTCTCGTTCTAGCAGACCAATCTGTAAAGCATCTGTTAAAAAAAAAACCTTTAATATGTAAAAAGAATCCCTAAAATATATAATACATTTATTTGTTGGGAATTCTGTCCTCCCTCCAGCTACAGGATGATCATCTGAGTGATAGCGAACATAGATGCGATTTTCTGGGGAATGCAAATAGAATAACAAATGTTCCATTCAATGAGTTCCAAATAGAAAATAAAATTAGAAGATTAACTTATACCTACATTCATGGTCTCTTGGAAGTTTGAACTTTTTTAGTAATAACCTAAAATAAAAGCAAATTGAATATAATTTATTCAGTAACTTTATAATGTAAATGCAATTGGATTTTCAATTTTAAAGACATACGAACATAAGCTCAATTATGCAAAAATCCCAGTTACCTATATTCCTTAGAGTTGTATTCCATCTGCTTGACATTGACTAAAACCTATTTGCTTATAACTATCATTCATATTTCTTATTTTATCCTTGTAACCCACAACAAACAAAGTAAGGAATTATTTGATCCTCTTCCCAATTTGTATTTGGTGAAATATTATGCTGTCTTCTCTTTTCCTTGATGGATGTTTAGGAGCTCTCCTTATGCAAAGATTCCAAACCAGATATTTCCTTTTTTTGGTACATGCATACTTTCCATATCCATTTTTTTAAATTAAAGAAAAATAAAAATGGAATATTGCAAAGTGCTAGACTTTCATTATTATCTTTACTGTACAGTATTTCCAAAAATGCCTCTGAGACCTGAATGAATTCCCTGAATACTTTGTCTTCCAATATCAAAAAATCAATCTAATACTTTATAGAAGAAAATCTTATAATTTGCCTCTACTTTCTTCATACATGAACCTTTTTCCCCTTTCCTATCTTCTTTTGTCCTTTTTGTCCTTTTATCTCTTTTTAATCTTATCTTGATTCTTCCCTCCCCAATGGCACAATATCTGACTTTTAAAAAGCTGAATAATATTAAGAGGCATTGCAAAATGTACACCAAATATAGAATGAGAAATTTATATCATTTTACATTTTAATGAAAATAATTTACCAGCAGATATGTTTACAAAGGTCCTTCTCTTTCAGGAAAACTGAGCAGCTGCATGAATGAGGGTTCCCTAGAAAAACCTTATACCAAAACAATAGAAAACATGTTTAATAATTATGCATTCAGCATTTATAAAATGGAGAAAAATGCAGAAAGACAGCAGTTACTAAACTGTGTACTATACACACACACACACACACACACCATATTATCTATATATAGTACATCTGAAATAGTACTAGAAAACAGAAATAATAGTACCTGTACTAGAAATAGTGTAACAACTATTTCTCTTCTAATGTACTATTTCTCAGAAAAACCTATTTACATTCACATACAGCACTTTCAAAATATATAACATCTATCATTCATTGAAACAGAAGAAAAAGACAACGGAAGTCCATTAATGACATCAAAATGCACTTCTGTAAAGCTATAAGAATATACATACATGTTTGCTTCAATTATTAGTGTATGCACTCCATATTATGAATCACGTTTTATAGCATAACAATAAAAACTTTTTTTGATCAGATACTCCCATTAACATGGGAAAATATTCCTCCAGACTAGAAATGTTGTGACACACATCAAATTCCCATTTGAAAAGTATTGTTCATTATGTCCCACTTTTCCTTTGTGTGTGCTATACAGAAGACATAGACTATTTCTATTCTTTTTCTTTCTACTTTTAAATAATTTCTTCTTGCAAGTAGAGAATATATTTAGCATCTTGCAACTTAAGTTTTTAATCTCATTCAGGTAGTTCTTGATTTACGACCATAATGAAGCCATCATGATTTTGAGTTGTGTGAGAAAAGGTCAGTTATGTGACCAATCCAATTTTATGATCCTTTGGGGGGCAATCAAGTTAACACAATTGTTAAGCGAATCACTGGATGTAAATGACATTTTGGCAACTGTTGTAAAATGCAATCATAAGACCATGGGACAATGCAAATGACCATAAACATGGTTTGGCTGCTGAGTGCCCAAAGTTTGGTCATGTGACTGAAGTGGAGAATGTGACCATCGGAACTTCAAATCCAGGTCATAACTAACCCCCAGATAAGTCTATCATTGCGGAATGAAGACTATCTGTATTATAGAATTTCAAAATGTGACTGGAAGCTGCTCATCAATAAAGAAACCAAAATATACCTAATGGAGAAAATGTGAATGGTATTTTTAATACTTTTAAAATTAACTCTAAGCCTACACTGGAGAAGTTTCATGCATGACTACCGTTTTATGACACAAGATGTGTAGCTTTATTCTTTGCAAGTATGAAGAATAGAGCAACTAATGCTGTTCCTGAGGAGAAACAAAACTGGCCGCAGGAAACTGCTTATATCTACCAAAAAAGAATTGAGAAAAATAATGAGATAGGATCCCCATAGGTACCTCAACTAGCAGGAGGAGAAAAAGAAATGAACAGGTTTACTATAAAGTGTAATATAAGAAGTCCAGTAGGGAGCTTTCCGTTCAAATAGCAGGTGTGTGTTAGTACATGGAGCAGCATTCTCTCACTAAATGGGGTAATAGATATATCTCTGTGGGCCTATCAGTTGGGCTGGGATAATGAGAAGATAATAAAACCAAGGAGATTTGTAGAATGAGTATACAGTGACAAGTATTACTTATCAAGTAACAGGGCTTCAGACAAAAAAAAAATCTTTGTGGCTCATGACATGAAAGCAAACAGCAGTAATTGCACATCAGTAATCAATTAGTTTTAAACTAATCTTATTTTAATTTCAATCAAGTCAAGGTCAGTTCAGCAGTATTGGTCTGCCATAGGTTTATAGTATCCCTTCTTTAATAGCAATACTGCTATAATCCACCGCTAAATCAACAAAAGTGAGCATATAATCACTATTTCACTTGGTTTATGAACTCTGCATGAGTATGAAGGAAAACTTTCATCTTCAGAACAATAAAACAAGATCCAATCAGCAGTATTGCTAGTACAAACAGAATTGGCCATAGGTTTACTCAGGTAGTCCTCAGCTTACAACAGTTCATTTAATGACTATTCAGTTACAACGCCACAGAAAAAAGTGACTTATGACTATTCTTCACACTTACAACCGTTGCAGTATTCCCTCTGCACCTTTCTCGTTCATGTGATTAAAATCTCAAACACTTGGCAACTGGGTTATATTTATGATGGTTGCAGTGTTCCAGGGTCCTGTGTGAACTTTTTGTGACCTTCTGAGAAGCAAAGTCAATGGGGAAGCCAGATTCACTGAACAAGTGGTATAACACAGTTACCACACTTAATAACAACAGTCATTCCCTTAAACAACTGTGGCAAGAAAGTTCATAAATCAAGACAAAACTCATACAACTATTTTTTGTTTCACTTATCAACAAATTTTGGGCTCAACTGTGGGCGTAAAAAGAGGACTACCTGTAGTATTTCTTCTAGGTGGTGCAGTGGTTAGAGGGCAGTACTGCAAGGTACTTCTGCTGATCACTGTCTGCCAGCAGTTTGGCAGATCAAATCTCAGTAGGCTCAAGGTGAACTCAGCCTTCCATCCTTCTAAGGTCGGTAAAATGAGGACCCAGATTGTTGGGGGCAATATGCTGA
This sequence comes from Erythrolamprus reginae, assembly GCF_031021105.1. Taxonomy (NCBI): domain Eukaryota; kingdom Metazoa; phylum Chordata; class Lepidosauria; order Squamata; family Dipsadidae; genus Erythrolamprus; species Erythrolamprus reginae. Next base: position 199,794,833 of record NC_091950.1, read on the forward strand.
CTCTCTGTAACCACTTAGAGAGGGCTGTAAAGCACTATGAAGCGGTGTATAAGTCTAAATGCTATTACTATGCTATTCTCTAATAGTAATATTACTATAATCCACCCCAAATCAATAAGCAGTGAACATACAGTCACTGTTGTATGAACTTCCTGTATCACTATGAAAAAGGAAAACAGTGACACTCTTAAATGAAAAATAACCAAAACAAAACCCCAAAGTGCAGTGCTTGGGCAGAGCATCCCTTCCTTCACTTTCAACTTCTCAGGCTTCTCTAAGAGAAGGGAACATGTTGAACTAAGATATTAACACTATAGAGAGCAAAAGGCACTTTCTACATGCTCAGAAACATTCTCCATCCACAGTTAAAACATCCCAAACCTGGGAGTTCCTGTGTTGTAACCATACAGCGGAGTAAAACTAAGAGATGCTGTTAGTTTCAAAAGTAGTTGTGAAGCTAAAAGCAAGAAGGGGGTGGAGTGGGGGGGCGGGGCGGAGGAGAAGCCAGGTTCGCTTTGCAAGAGGTAAACTCTGGTCTCTTGGGGGTGAAATGCAAAGCCAAATACTTAAAACTGACATCTACAGCCACATATGCCCTCTGCCGGGCTGTGTAAACGATAATGAGGGTCCCCATCATGTCTTTGCCCTCTTGACTCCCTCTTCTACCCTGAGCTCCGCTGCCCTCCGGTCTCCCTCCTGCAGGACGAAAGCGGTGGGGCCCAGCTCCCGCACGATACGCATGGTGGTGCCCAGCGCCTGATCCTGTCGCCAGCTCAGCTCCGGGCTGGCGGAGACGCGCCTTCGCGACATGAACGCCGCCGCCGCTGCTGCCGCCACTGCCGCCTCTGAGACCAAAACCCGCCTCCCTCCGAAGAGGCGCCGCCACTCCGAGAAAAGGGGAGCAAGCCGCGCGAGGAAGGCCTCACGAGGCTGAAGGAAGAACGGTCGTTGGGAAGCGCGCGGGTGGTCTCCATGGAGACGGCCGGCAGAGCGTGGAGTCAAGGTGACGGAAGAGGGTTTCTCTCACGCTTCTCCGGCCTCTTTCCTACGTATGCGCTTTGTCCCTGAGTTCTGATTCGTTGAAAGATGCTACAGTATATCTATCTGTGCTTATTATCTTCCCTTGAGTCCCACTGGCTCTATTCTTCTACCTGTTTTCCCCGCCCAGAGAGAGATAAATCACTAGTTAGATAGCTACAGGTAGATAGATGGATGGATATCGATGATAGATATATATGATAGATATCAATGATCGGTATTGATGATAGATATCAATAATTAGAAGATAGATAGATAGATAGATAGATAGATAGATAGATAGATAGATAGATAGATAGATAGATAGATAGATAGGGTGGGCGGACAGACAGACAGACACAAGACAGGACAGGACAGACACAGACAGACTCCATCACTCCCTCACTCACAGGATGATGCAGATTAGTTTAAGTATATCCTGCTGCATAAAAAGAGATGAAAGGGAATATACATTTTAAATATTCCTCAGAAGTGATGAAGTCTTGCCAGCTCAGTTAATCAATAAAATTTAATATAGACTCAGAACACTATTGGCGATTCCACTTCATATATTTATAATGCCTGCCTTCATTTTGAAGGGAAGCTTCTTTCAACAGGGCTTTCCAGGGAGCATCAGTTAACAGCACTTGTGGGTATAGGAAAGATGCCAAGGCTTGAATTGCTCTGCCTGGATGTGGCCCCAGTCATAGCTCTGTTCAAAATATCTCTGTTGTGACCTATACATGACTGCCACTCTTAATTTCAACAGAAAAATAAAGTAGGAGAGGGAGACAGGGTTTTTTTCCAGACAAATTGAACTTCCTATCTCATAATTTTCAGTCACACTTCTGGTAATGAATATATATATCTAATCTGACAATGTCTGCATATATGAAAACAAATGGTTCATACTTCATATCTTGACATGTCCAAATGTTCATTAGAATGAATACACACACACATTTATTTATTTGATCAGATTTCTATGCCGCTCTTCTCCGCAGACTCAAGGCAGCTTGCAACAAAAGAATACAATATAATATAATATAACAAGTAAAACACTAATACACACACACACACCATATGTGTGTGTGTGTGTGTGTATTAGTGTTTAACTTGGTACTGTATATTGTATTGTATTCTTTTGTTGCAAGCTGCCTTTTGTCTGCAGAGAAGGGCAGCATACACATACAAGAGATTACCAAAAAAAAGGAAGAGCTTTTATTATGGAACAAAAAGAAGGAACCAAATAAATATAAAAAATAGATTTCACTTCTGTATCCTGTTTAAATTTTCAACTTCCTTCCCAATTTCATGGCATCTAGTAGTTAAGACTCTCCAAAAATAGAATCTTGTTCCAGTTATTTTTATGACAATCATTCTTCCTCATCTGGGAAATACAGAAACTTCAAGGATTATTTCCATTTCTGAAATATTCACAAAATCCTGTTGAAATTCACTGACAAATATTTAATTGATTTTCAGTACTATATTTTTACCTGTTGAAATATAAATTATTTTTAGACATTTCCAAATGATCTCATCATTTGATAATTTCAGTGACTTCTCTATCTTGAAGCCTTCCTTCCTTCCTTCCTCCTTTCTTTTCCTTTCCTCTCCTCTCCTTTCCATTCCTTTCCTTCCTCGCTACCTCCCTTTCCTCCTTCCTTTCTTTTTCATAGAATTATATGTTTAAGAATTCCAAAGAATTTCTTATTTGGTAAAAAAGAACATTAGAAAAATAACTCTTCAGAGCAATGTATTTCATATAATTGAAATCAATATATTTCATTTTGAAGTCACACAAGCCATCACAACGTAAATTTAAAGAATACACATAATTTGCCGAATAAAGTGTTTGCCTTGCTATTTCCCCATTATGCAAAGTGCATAGTCTGGAAAGAATAGACTCAAGTGTACAGAAATGCTTATCTAATGACAATTTAAAAAATGATTATTACCGACATAAGAAAAGTAACATTTCCTAAATAGGGCGAACCCTCATTTTCTATTTCCTTAAGAAATATCTGGAAAGGATCTGATAAGATTCTGCAGTTTCCCTAGGTCAGAGGGCATTGTCTTCTACTTTATTTCACCAGCCAGTAATAAAGCCAGACATGCATTAGTGTTGCCATACAGGAAACCGAGCATGGCCTTGTGCTTGATGGAATACAAATGCAGGAAAAGAGTCAGGTTGGTTTGAAATTGAAGGCTGGTTTGTTGAGATTCATTCAGCTCATGACACAGTGTTGTACGTGTGATAAGATTTGACCAGAAAGTAACCAAGTAATGTACTACAGTTGCTGGTACGTGGTAGAAAAAGCATAGTTGTCTTTATTGGATGTGGCTCATTAGCAAGCAGCAGTAGTAGACAGGACTCCTTGAATGGCCATCTCCCTGTTCTCCAACCTTTGAGGACCTGAATAGACATACAGGTGTGAATGGCTATGCATAGTGGTGCCTTGGGATTGGAAATCCCGCAGATGAATTTAGCCCTAGGTGGGCACTTTCTGCTCTGCCAGAAAAAATGAAGGAGGACAGGGAAAAGTAGAGAGGAAAAAAAGAATATGGCTATTTCTGCTCTACCTTCTGGTTCTTCTGAAAGTTCCTGAGAACATTTGAGAAGGGGTCATGTATAACTGGGCGAGATCACAGCACCTACTGTTTTAATGAATTTGAGCAGCACTTTTTTCAGGCTCCTGTAGGGTGAGAGTGGGATCAAGAAAGGAAATGTAGTTGGTATAAAAATACAAGATATTATTATTATTATTATTATTATTATTATTATTAATTAGACTTGTATGTAGCCATAAAATGGCTATTTTGCCATCTTGCTTTTTTTTATATCAAGTACCGTGAGATCAGTGAAGGGCTACCCAAATTTTTACTACCACACTGTGGGCATGGGTTATGCAGGACACCCTGCATTTTCTTTCAACATCTTTCAGTGCTAATTGGGTGCTCCCATTGTGTCCCCCCCCCACCCAGTCTGGGCAGTGGCCCATCCCTGCCTGAGATGATAATGATGACAAATTATAATGTAATGTAATGATATGGTATTAATTATATATAATATATAATATAATAAATACAATGCAACCCTTTATTTTTACCATCACAACAACAACCCTGTGTGGTGTCTTAGGCTGAGACAGAGTAAATGGCCCAAAGATGCATGTGTTTCAATACATATACATACACAATGACCACAGAATGTAAATACAAAACTTTGAAATATAAATTGTTCTCCCCCTGCTCATTTATATGTCTCTGGAAATAAAAGAGAGAGAAAAAGAGGAACAATCAGGCAAGACGAGAGAGGCAAGAACCATATTTCTATTAATTTTAGCACAGAATTTTTTTTTCTAAAATGAGCATTCAACTATTATATAAAATAGTTCTTGGTTAAGATGTAAATATTCTTCTATACTATTCTTAAATTATATCTCTCCAGTAGATCTGAAGTGTATAATTGTACATTCATAGGCAGATAATGATCATCAATATGTGCTGGTTTGTAAGTAATTACATATTATACTACATTTTCAGTCCCTAAAAAAATTATTGGTGCCATGTCTTAGTATACTAATAAAATACTTTCTAAAAGGCAATGAAAATGAACTCCTACTGATCTAATTGAAAGAGAAAATTATATGTAGAAAACCTTTTTAAAAAATGCATTACTTTGATAGTGACATCATAATTTTATTAACTCTACCTCTTGTTAATAATTGTTTTGAAACAGACTTTTTTGGCCATACATACTTCAGGGATGTTCTATAGGAGATTTAGACAATAGAGTTATACAGTATTTCATGATAACAGAAATTAATTTATTATCATTAGAAAAATACAAAATCATGTGTTTCATTACAGAATGCTGTACTATTACATTGCATCAAATTATGCTACAACCAGAGGTGGGTTCTTCCCGGTTCAGACCAATTAAACTGAACCAGTAGCAACTTGCTGGTGAAGTCACAATTACATCACAGAAACAGATCAGTCAGTGTCAGTCTGTGGAGGCTGCCATCGTTTTTTTTAAAAAAATAATTTTTACAATCGTTTCCCCCCCTTCTGCACATGCGCAGAAGCTGATTTTTGGGCATTGTGCATGCATCACCATCTCGTTTACAGCTTTTTTTTGGGGGGGGGGAATTTTTCTTAGTTTTTTGCTACTGCACATGCAGAGGCACAGTCATGAGGCACAGCCTATGAGGGCCGGCCATGCCGCACAGGAGGAAGCGAACCAGCAGCAAGGTAAGTTAAAACCACACCTGGCTACAATCACCAATATAACTGAACTCTATGATATGGAGTATGGGATCAAATATGGGACATATATTTACTATTCTGCTTTATTATAATGTATCTATTAGCAACGTAATTGTGCTGCCAAAGTCTTTCCTTTTCACTCTATGAAAGTGAAAAGTAGACTTTGAAGAAGTAGGATAGAAAGAGTAGTTACATTTTTGTGAACTCTGCTGTTTGAGAAGACCTGTAAGAACATCATGAATTATGAAGAAAAAGAGCAAATGGCTCATGGAATAAATCAATCCATTCTCACTCAAGGCAGAAATGGTCTGATTATTGTATTTTAGGCACATTACAGAAATATTAATTTCACAGAATTAAGATTACAATGCTGAGAAAGATGGAAGGTCAGAAGTAGAGAATAATCCGCATCAAAGTGGATGAATTATACCATGGCAATAGGTATGCTCTCCTCATCTGGGATTTACTCCAAGAGGAGGAGACCGACCTCTTGTGTATTACTGAAACCTGGCTGGGCCTGGAGGGAGGAGTTCCTCTCTCTGAGATGTGCCCAGCTGGGTTCCAGGTGTGGCACCAGCCGCAACCCCAGGAAGGGGGGAGGAGTGGCTATTCTAGCCAGAGAAATCTTTAACTTACACAGGCTCTCTGCTCCTGAGATAGCGGTTTGTGAGTCTCTCTTCGTGAAGCAGGACCTAGGAGTTCAGGTGGGCTTGTTGCACATGTATCTTCCTCCCAGCTGCATATCAATAGCCCTGCCCATGCTACTCGAGGAGGAGGCCGGCCTGGCAGTGGAGTTTCCAAGACTTATTGTTCTTGGGGACTTTAACACACCATCGCTCGGTGGGTCCTCTGAGTTGGCACAGGAGTTCATGTCTTCCATGACAACCATGGACCTAATTGAAGTAATTCAAGGTCCGACTCACAAAGGGGGGCACACACACTACATGGTATTCCTCTCAGAGCAGACTACTTTCGGGACCGTCTTCTGCCTCATGTATCCCAGCGGCCAGTTAGGTCCCATAGAGTTGGCCTTCTCAGAGTCCTGTCGGCCAGACAGGAATTTGATGAATGTATATGCTGTATCTGTATATGGAGTTTTTAGCAATTTGTATCAGTCTTTTAAAGTAAATTATATTTCTTTTATATATTGTTGTATTTATGATGTTGTACACCACCCTGAGTCGTTGTGAGAAGGGCAGCATAGAAATCTTAATAATAATAATAATAATAATAATAATAATAATAATAATAATAATAATACTGCCATGGGAATATTTGAAGGACTAAGATGGGTTTAGAGTATCTTGGAGAAAATTAATGCATTTGCTAAGAGTTGACATTGACCTGATAGCACATAATCAATAAATGAGACCCAGAAAAATCTGTTATAATGCACATAGAACAATATAAATGAAACTGATAAGTAAATTGAGATATTGTCTTCAGTTCAAGAACATATATGCCTTCCTCACAAATATAGGTAATAATACATAATATTTTCAGATTTGATGCAACTTACAGGGAGTTGTTGTGGGTAACCTTTTTTTAACTTAGCTAACTGCATTTCACTTATTAATGCGTATTTAAATTTATAGAGATTCCACAAAGCAATGATGATGAACATTAGTTTCCCCAAGTAAGACTAAATAGGTGCCAGTAGGGAAAAATATGTATGGATGTAGTATCTTTCTGGGCTATCTGCTATGATTAGGCCTTAGTGGCAATGTTTTGTAGTAATGATCCTTAATTTGATTTAGTATTTTTGTACTGATTTTACTTTAAGTTTTTGTTATGAGTAATTTGTCCTAATTATTGTAAGTTACAATGGTACTTATGTAAGCAGGAAAACAAGGTATGAAACACACAAACGTAAAAAACCCACACAGATTTCATTCAATTGTGTCCAATTTTCAGAAACGGTCTGGATAAGTCCCTGCAGTTTTCTTGCTAAGGTTTTCAAAAGCGGTTTCCATTGCTTCCTTTCTAGAACTGTAGGGAAAGTGACTCGGTCAAGATCACTCAGCTGGCTTTGTTTTATTTACACACACATACAAACACATGCATATATACATGTACACAGTAATGGGCAGCCAAAATTTTGATTGCCACACTGTGGGTGTGGCTTATTTTGTGGGTGTCGCTTAATAGTCATGCGACTGGGTAGGAGTGGTTTTCTGGCCATGTGACCCGGTGGGAGTGGCTTGATTGATCATCATCGTTCAAGTGAACGGTTAAGTCCTTGACTTACAACCTTACCAGTGTCGCTCTCTGGGGGGACCATTTGCTTCACGTTTCCCACGCTCTCCTTCCTGGGTCACCCCTCCCACCTCAGGCTGGGTAGCTAGGTGACCAGCTGCTGCCAGAAGCATAAATACTGCCAGCACCGCTTTCACCCGTACCTTCTGCTTGCACCTCAGGTGGGAGGTGGCCACGTGAGGCTGGAGGGGAGCTGGGCAGGAGAGAGGGAAGCTCGTCCGAGGCCAGGAAGGAGGAAAGAGGAAAAAATCAAGGAGCGCAGACGCAGCAGCAGCAGCAGGGGAAAAAAGGAGAGCTGAGCTGAGACCAGTTATCCAGGAAGTGACAGCCACTGATCAGCTAGAGCTGCACATCTTCATTTCCGCTGGTGGAACTGTGTTCCACCCCGTCCCGCCCACTGCCCATCCTAGCATGTACACAGAGAAACAGTTTTCTCTCCCCCAACCCCAAAAAATTAGATCACTGCAGTTAGACTTCTATGACCAGTCCAAAGAAAAGTGCATTTTCACTTGTGGTTAGATAGTCACAAGAAGGCAGCAGAAATCCATATTTGTAGTTTTTGGAAGCATGCCTTTAATCACAGTTGTAATAGCTTTCTCTCTTATATATGAATCTATGAGTTAGGCTAGCCAAGACAGTTGCAACCACACAAACCTCTTAATATAGTGCATTATCTGTATATTCACTGTTTATTTATGCCTTAATTATATGCTACATTAGGTCTTAATTATATGCCATCCTATGCAAACCATAGGGTAGATAGGGATATCTAGAAATAATATCAGTATGTTCGTACAGGTAGCTTGTGATTAGTGCAAATTCAAATAATGCAACATTAAGTTTAGTGTGAATTGTAGATTGATACCTATTTAAAGGTGACTCAAAATCAATTAATCTAGTGCAATGCACAGTTGCAATTGGAATTGTAGTTGCTGCTAATTTTTTATGTGCCAAATGAAGTAAAGGAAGATTACAACACAGGAAAGCAGTAGAAACCTTTTTTAAAAAAGAGGCTTATTGCATTAGAGCAAAAAGTCATATGTGTTTGACAGGCATGAATGTGATCATAAAGTAGGTTGAGATGTTGAATTGTCTAAGTAAATATTTTTGTTTTTATTTTGCTTTCTATGATCATACTGTGACTTTGTTAACCATAAATTTAAATTAGAAGCATATTCTTTTTATCATTTGCCATAATACAATAAACATATAAAAATGTATCTTTGAAAATTTTCATTGTTTATCACTATCAAGCTGGAACCAATTACTGTATTTTCCATAGAAATATCACTTCAAATAGTGTGGATGTTTTTTAAAAACATGTAACATTTTTTGGGATTCATGAACCACACCAATTGAGACGGTTTAGTAAGTACAGTAAATTCATGGTTCACATTTAGTTGTAAAACCTTAGATTATAAAATGTGCAAAACATTTCAGATGCAAAGCTCTGAATGTTGCAAATAGGGGGGGAGGGGGGTAGAAATGTGATTTCAGAATTTTTTGGAAAGTAGATGCTCCGAGTAGACATAATTCAGGTGTGCTGACTGTTTATTTATTTATTTATTAGATTTGTATGCCGCCTCTCTCCGTAGACTCGGAGTTTTGAGCTCTTTGTGCTGCTCTCTTCTCAAGCTTCTTCCAACCAAATTACTAATGCAGTAGTAGGGGTCTATTGGGTTTAGACCAGTGGTTCTTAACCTTTTTTTGGCTATGCCCCACCTAAGCATCTCTAAAATCCTGAGGCCTCCCCCCCCCATGACATATAATTCTGATTATTCAAAAAGTGAACTACTCACGCAGAGGAAGTCTAAAAGGCCATTAACTAAGTTTAAACAAGGTTCCAATTTCTCCCATTTAAAATGAAGTTACCTTCCTGTGGGGCATGGGTCCCCTATTGGGAACCAGGGTTTTAGACTAATGTGGTATGGATGAGCCTGGAACACTCAAAGGAAGAAAGCAGTTATCTGATCAGACTGCAGATGAATTTTTGCTGGCCTGCCAGGTAAATGTATTGGCTGCTGTTGGTTTTCTTTTCTTTTGCTAATTTTTGCTAAGGGATTATTGCATACTGGTGGGAGATGCATTGTGAATAAATACTACATGCGCATTGTGCTAGGCTTTATTCTGTAGGCAAGTCAGGCAGATCTGAAGGTGTACTTTGTACAATATTTCATGCAGTCAGCAGCCCTCCTTTTATTTTTCTACAGCCAGCAGCTAGCATGTGCAATCAAAAGTGTCAGTAAAGCATGCCACAGTTTCTTGTTCCTTGCTTTACCCCTGGCAGACAGATACCAAAAGTAAAAACAAAAAACAAAAACAGATCAAATTACTTGATGCAGCTACATAGCTCGGCAATTGTACCTATGGACAACTGACTGCATTTCATTTATTTATAAAGTTAAGGAAATCACATAAGAATCAAGAAATGCAATCTGTGCCTACTTGGTTTGCGTACTTATTTTTTTTAAACTGCCTTTTTTATTTTCAAGCTGTGCTATTTAACCTTTAATCTGTTTATTAAAGTGGTTATGTTCTCTTTCTCAAATAAGGAGAAATCTCAGGAGCGAGATGCTGTATTTAAACAAATTAAAACAACTTTCTCTTCTTGAGAAGCAGAGAAGGTGGGGGAGAAAGAGACTGCTTGCAATAGACTAATCTAAACAGATTTTTTCAATAATTGAGAGAGGATGTATATTCCATTGTTTTTGATGGGGATTTGTTTTCTTTCTTTTTTAAAAAATAACATGTTTTAAAATAAACCCCTTGGGTTAGAGTTATGGCAGGGATAGGTTCCAATTTACCTTACTGTCGGTTCGTTTCCTCCCGCACCACATAACCATGCCGCATGGCCGTGCATGCATATGCACAGTGCAACCCCGCCAAAAATAAAAACAGCAAAAACAAGATGGCTATTGCATGCACAGGGCTAGAAACTCATCCTCTGTGCATACATAAGAGATTAAACATATTAAAAATCCACCTTGGCTGGATGCTAAAAATAAAAAAATGATTTTTTAAAAAAAAGATGGTGGTGCTCACGCGCCGGCCCGCTCATCTGGTTCAGTGACATCATTGTGATGTCACCAGCAGGTTACTACCGGTTTGGGTGAACTGGTCCGAACCGAGAGGAACCCACCCATGGATTAGGGTTTATTTTTTTCATTTTTCTATTTTTTCTTTTGGGTTTCTAATCGTATACAAAATTTTCTTTTAATACAAATTGTATTTTAAAATCCCAATTTTTTTCTGACATAATGTTTTGAGAGTCGCTGTTTTGTTTCAAGCTAAAGCAAATATCTTAAAAAACAATCATGCAGAACTGTTTAGCTTCATGTCTTGGTCTTCATATACTTATTTCAGTTTAAGAGTGTTGGAAGGTGTTTGGTTTGCAAGCATTATTTCAATCATTCCTCTAGCAGTCCTATGGGGCAGGGATGTCCTACATTCAATACCAAGTCATTTAAAGAGAATCTGGACTGCCCTCCCCCCCCCCCAAAAAAAGGGGGGGAAAGCCTTCTCTGTCACAAGACCTGTAGAACATCTGCCAAGATATGTCTGACCAGCACCCTGACCACGTTTTAGGAGTCTTTATTCCTTCTCCCAGGCCTTGGGCTAGATGAGATGGTGGGTTATTATTATTATTAGGGTTCTCCGTGCCATGTTATTTTAGAATAAATAGTGTTTATTTTTCTAGAAAACAGTGATTGTTTAATTTGTATGGTCTTTTTAAATAATGATTTTATCATTAAAGTCATAGAGTTGGTTTAATTGATTAAATTTATACATATAATAAATATAGAAGTACAGTACTCCTGATTTCTGTCAAAATCTAGCTTGCATCAGAAGACTTTTCTTTGAAGAATTAAAAAATATGGAAATATCTCTCTTATAGCAGATCACTAGGTTATCTAATTCAGTGTTTCATTCATACAGTGTTTCATTCATACATTGTACAACAAAATATCTACAATTAAGCTTCCCACTTTGAAGCCTATTAAAACCAATGCACACTGATTTTCTTTATACCTGTCAACATCCTTGCCCTACTGACTTTAAAAAAAAGTTACATGGGAATCTGGAGTTACAAATAAAATCTCCTCTTCATATATCATAGTTACTCCTCAGAACAGTTCTGGGGCTTATAAACATTCTTAGAAATAAAGTGGCTGCAGTCTGACAGACTGTCTGAGAGTGTGATATCAGCTCGCAAAAAAGAACCAAGACAATTGGGGACAGTAGAAAAGATCATGCATTTAGAGATATCATGGGCAGAGGCCTTTCTTGTTGTAGAATACTTTACCCATGACTGGCAATGCAAATCATAATACAGGTAATCCTCAATTTATAACTGATTGCTTAACAAATGTTTGATTTTACTATGGATTAAAAGAAAGTTCCTTATGAACTTTCCTCAAAGTTACGACTGCTGTGCCACTCCCATGGTCACATTACTGCATTTCAGATACTTGGGAGCTGGCACTTATTTACAACCTGTTGCAGTGAACTGCATTTACTTGATCGTGTTTTGCAGTGTGGTGGTGTGGGTGGGGTTTGCTGGGGGTTTTTGGCTAAAAACACTCAATGGATTAGCTGAATTCAGACTTACAATCACACAATTTGCTTAATTGATCACTGTAAAAAAAATGATTATAAAATCAACTTCTGTCACATGGTGAGTTGATTTACAGCTGCAATGACTTATGACCAAAATTCCAGGCTCAGTTGTATATTGAGGACTACCGGTAACTATGTTAGGATTGGCCATTTTATGTGATGCCAATAAAATAATCTCAACACTCTAATCTAATCATGTCTCTCAATTAAATCACGCTGGGAACCAACCTCTGATGTATGGGATTGACTGTTGATCAGGTTTCAGGACACACTTGTTTTTATTATTATTAATTTTTATTGAGATTTTTTTTTACCAAGTAGAAACAATAAAAATTTAAAGGAAAGAAAAGAAAACTGGTAATTGAATAAGTAAAACATAAAAGAGAAAAGGAACATTCTACTTTTGCTAACTGTCGAATTCCATCAATTGTAAGATCATTTTTTGCCATTTTCAGCAAAACAAAAAAAGATTTCCAGTTACTAGCAAATAATTTTCGCTAATTAGGCAAGTCTTTTTTGCCACCTCTGCAAATTCTGTCATCTTCACCAACTGTTCTTCCACTGTGGGTATTTTAATTTTATTTATTTTTTATTAATTTTATTTACCATCCTCTTTATTTATGTATATATTTATTATGTTTTATCAATAGGAATAAAATACAAAATAGTAAACACAACAGGAAAAAATACATCCAACAACAAAAAAGAAAAAAATATGTACATAAAGGGGGGGAAAAGGGGAAAAAATGACCAAGCATCTAAGATTAAACATATTAAAAATCTACCCTGGCTGGAGTGAGATTTGGCTTCTGCATATGTGCAGGAAGCAAAATCTTTTGTGAGGTTGTGTGTGTGTGTGAGAGAGAGATTTCCGTGATTTTCAGTAATTTTTTTTTTGCTTCTGTGCATGCGCATGAAGATTTGCTTCCTGCACATGTGCAGAAGCCAAAGCTTGTTCCAATGTACACATGCCTGCCATTCACCTGGAGCTATGCGTGCATCAGCACTGGTAGCTGTGGTAGGTTGGAATCCCCACCTGGTACACACACACACACACACACACACACACACACAAATCCAGTCAACAGGTTAGCTCAAATATTATACTGGTCTTCAAATCCTTCTGTTAGCCATCTGTTATTGTATTTAAATACATAGAAAGTCCACAAATGGCTTCCAGCCTCTTATAAAGCTGTCTAGTCTAAACAATTTATTGGTTACCATATATTGGTTTATTTATTGGTTTACTACAGGGCAACTCTAGGTGGCTTACAGACAGTATTGTTTCAGGTACCAGCACAATTTTTGGATTACTATAGGCCTTATTGAAAATAAGGCAGCTCATAACTAGCTTATACCAGGAAAAAGGAGGCACAGGAAAAGTATTTAAAAACTAAGCAGAAGAATCCAAAAAGCCAATGCATAAATACTTCTTGATGCTTTTGGCTAGGAAACACAGGGGTGGTCTATTTCCTGCAAGTACAATAAAAGCTTACATACACAAGAATAGTAATTTGTCAGAGAGTGAACAGGCAGACTAAAGAGAGAGGAGAATGAGAAAGAGTAGTAAGGACCATATTGACCATATTCCCTATATTGACTTCCATATACAGTGATACCTTGTCTTACAAACGCCTCATCTTACAAACTTTTCGAGATACAAACCCGGGGTTTAAGATTTTTTTGCCTCTTCTTACAAACTATTTTCACCTTACAAACCCACCGCCGCCCCTCCTCTGGACTTCCGTTGCCAGCAAAGCACCCGTTTTTGCGCTGCTGGGATTCCCCATAGGCTCCGCTCCATGGGAAACCCCACCTCCGTGTTTTTGTGATGCTGCAGGGGAATCCCAGCAGCGCAAAAACGGGCACTTCGTTGGCAACGGATGTCTGGAGGTGGGGTTTCCCAGCGAGGGGAGCCTCAGTGAAATCGCAGCATCGCAAAAACACAGAAGTCCAGAGGTGGGGTTTCGAGGACTTCGGTGTTTTGTGATGCTGCAATTTCACTGATGCTCCCTTTGCTGGGAAACCCCACCTCCAGACTTCCATTGCCAGCAAAGCGCTCGTTTTTGCGATGCTGGGATTCCCCTGCAGCATCACAAAAACACAGAAGTCGGGAGGTGGGGTTTCCCATGGAGGGGACCCTCAGGGGAATCCCAGCAGAGCAAAAACAGGCACTTCAGCTGGCAAAAGGGGTGAATTTTGGGCTTGCACGTATTAATTGCTTTTCCATTGATTCCTATGGGAAACATTGTTTCGTCTTACAAACTTTTCACCTTAAGAACCTCGTCCAGGAACCAATTAAGTTTGTAAGACAAGGTATCACTGTATCTGTTTTCTTAATTTTAGCAGGAAAAGAGGTGTATAGAAATCAATATAGGGAAATGTAAAACTGACTGAACCTTCCTTTCCTTTCCTTTCCTTTTCTTTCCTCTCCTCTCCTCTCCTCTCCTCCCCTCCCCTCCCCTCCCCTCCCCTTTCTTTCCTTTCCAGACAGTGCTGACTCCTGATGACTGCCTGGACTAATCCCAGCACAGTTTTTCAGAAGTGGTTTGCCCTTGTCTGTTTACTAGGGCCAGAGTAAGTGATTGGTCTAAGGTCACTTAACTGGCTTTGTACCTAACGCATGATTAGAATTCTGCCTCTCCATTTCTAGTTTGATACATTAACTACTACACCACTGCCTCTCTTTTGTTTTAGAAAGCATTTATTTATATCTCCTTAAGTATTCTTTCTTAAGCCTTTATATCATCATTTAAGGAACTTTCCAGAGGAGTTTGCTCACTTATGTGTTTATGGTGTTTTCAAAATGTTTTATATTTCTGTCTGCGGCTTGCTTTGCAAAAGGGCTTCTCTCAATTTGAACTGAGCACTTGGGACCAATTCAAAATCCATGTCTTGATGGCTCTAATCCAATTCATATAAATCTTCAGAAGAACTTAAAGCACTTCATTTCAGCAATGTCCTATCAATGACCACATGTTCTTTAGAAACACTTTTATTTTAATACTGCAGATATAACAACTCCATCCAGGGGAAGAGCTATAGAATAAACAGTCTACATAAAAATTATGATATGATACGATACAGATGTGTACATTGTATATAATGCATTTATACTTTATTGTATTTATACTTTATTTCTTTATTACTTTATTCACCCTGGGGGGAGAATCACTGGCCCCCTCAGAGAAGGTTCGCAACTTGGGTGTCCTCCTCGATCCACAGCTCACATTAGAGAAACATCTTTCAGCTGTGGCGAGGGGGACGTTTGCCCAGGTTCGCCTTGTGCACCAGTTGCGACCCTATTTGGACCGGGAGTCACTGCTCACGGTCACTCATGCCCTCATCACCTCGAGGCTTGACTACTGTAATGCTCTCTACATGGGGCTACCTTTGAAAAATGTTCGGAAACTTCAGATCGTGCAAAATGCAGCTGCGAGAGCAATCATGGGCTTTCCCAAATATGCCCATGTTACACCAACACTCCGCAGTCTGCATTGGTTGCCGATCAGTTTCCGGTCACAATTCAAAGTGCTGGTTATGACCTATAAAGCCCTTCATGGCACCGGACCAGATTACCTCAGGGACCGCCTTCTGCTGCACGAATCCCAGCGACCAGTTAGGTCCCACAGAGTGGATCTTCTCCGGGTCCCGTCAACTAAGCAATGTCGCCTGGCGGGACCCAGGGGAAGAGCCTTCTCTGTGGTGGCCCCAGCCCTCTGGAACCAACTCCCCCCAGAGATTAGAACTGCCCCCACCCTCCTTGCCTTTCGTAAGCAACTTAAAACCCACCTCTGCCGCCAGGCATGGGGGAATTGAGATCCTCTTTCCCCCTAGGCCTTTACAATTCTATGCATGGTATGTATGTATGTATGTTTGGTTTTTATATTAATAGATTTTTAATCATCAATACCAAATTACTATTGTACACTGTTTTATTGTTGCTGTTAGCCGCCCCGAGTCTCTGGAGAGGGGCGGCATACAAATCCAATAAATAAATAAATAAATAAATAAATAAATAAATAAATTTCTATGTAGTTTGTGTGTTTGTGTTTGCTTACGCTATATGTTTTAATTGTAAATAACCAATAAATAGAAAACAGAGAGAAAAAAATTCAGAGGCGCTGAATTGTCTGGTATTTTTAGAGCTTTGCAGCAAAACAATCATTTTGCTTTTTAAATCCCAATGGAAAAAAGTAGGATGATTCTGAACGTTTTAAAAGGTTAAATGTGTAATTAAACAAAGACTTAAGGCACTCATTTCTCTTCCTAATTTTCTCAACTCATCCTCTCCCCCAAGAATGCTAAATATTTAGCTCTAAGTGCCTGAGGGCTACAAAACTATATTAGGAACACCAGTAGCTGATAGACAAAGCACTGCCCACCCTTGAATTTCAAGTAGGCATGTCCAAACGTTTGACCACATACAGGGAAGAGGAATTATCTTGGCCAGATAT
This sequence comes from Erythrolamprus reginae, assembly GCF_031021105.1. Classification (NCBI taxonomy): domain Eukaryota; kingdom Metazoa; phylum Chordata; class Lepidosauria; order Squamata; family Dipsadidae; genus Erythrolamprus; species Erythrolamprus reginae. Next base: position 199,811,455 of record NC_091950.1, read on the forward strand.
AAAATAAATAATATAGTTAATGTGTATATGTTTTTGAGTGTATACATACATACATACATACATACAAACATACAAACATACAAACATACATACATACATACATACATACATACATACAGTTACAAATTTACAATGTTGTGGGATCATATTATTATTATTATTATTGTTGTTGTTGTTGTTATTGTAAAAATTTACAATGTTGTGGGATCATATTATTCATTGTGCAGGGCATCATGCAGCCAGGAGGCTGAAGGTTGGACGCACCTGGTTTAAAGCCCCAGGTAATGGGAAGGGCTTCTGTCTCAGGCTTTAAACAACCATCACCAATAGCATCAATGAACCTTCCCTAATTTAGGTTCACTCTAAAGGTATGAACTTGAGTACCCAAATTCTCAGCCACAGTTATACTGTTTGGGAAATCTATGCTGTCAGGCAGTAATGGGTTTCATTTACCTTTGCTACCGGTTTGGATATGTGCACACACACTCCACTTCTGTGCATGTGCAGATCATTTGTTATGATGTCCAGGCAGGTAGGCAGACCCTCCTGCTGCCACCACTACCGGTTCGGCCAAACTCACCACTACTGTCAGGACTGCATTGTGTCTAGCATGTGGAGATTTTTCTGACACTGTATGTCATACAATAGATAGATAGATAGATGGATGGATGGATGGATGGATGGATGGATGGATGGAAGGATGGATGGATAGATGGATAGTTTGAGGATGTGGAGGATTTAAATCACACATTAGAAGAGAGATCCAGTTAGCAAAAAAAAAAAAAATCCTGTAGATTAAGAGTAGCAATAGAGCAGGGGTCCCCCCCCCCAATCTTGGCAATTTGAAGACGGGAATGCTGGTTTAACTTGGAGCGTTAAAGTCCATATGACTTTGAATTGCCAAGGTTGAGAAACAGGGCAAATAGAGTGGAGGGAAAGGAACCCTCTCGATGAGCCTTACTCATTCTGTTTCTGAGACTTCATGGTTAGCCCTAACAGTGGAAAGACTTCTAAAGGAGAAGGATACAAACAGTAATCCCATGGGCGTAATGTAGCCATTTAAAGCTCATACATCCCTAAGATTTATGGCATTCCTCCTGCAATGGGAAGGATTCAGAATCTTTCCTCTTGTTAATATTGTTTTTAGAAGGACAGTCATATTCCCAAATCAAGTCCAGTAACTTAGAAAAGATACCCACATTTTATGAGTTGCAGTAGACTTTGAATTTGTCTCTGGGAATGCTTGACAAAGGTCACCCTTAGCTATGCCATCTCCATGTTTTGTTAGGATTTTCCCACACTCCCTTTCTTTTCCCACACTAAAGTGTCCCTTTCAGACTGGACTCTCTTGCCTTCAGTGAGGGATAGACTTGACTTTGCATCAAAATAATCCTTTTAGATTTCTATTGAAAGCCCAACAGTGTTTCCGAGAATGTCAAGATACTTCCACACCAAGACTCTGATCTCATGAAATTGATGGTTCTGAGGAAGTGAATCATTTTTTTAAAAAAAATTCAGACTTATTGGGCATATGAGCTACATTGGCATATTTCTTTGAAACACTGTAGTATATGGATGATTACTTTTTCTAATAGGAAGAACATTTTCTTGGATACTACTCTCCCTTTTTTTAACTTTGTACCATAAGATGAATAATAATAATAATATTGGACAGACAGACTGACTGACGATGATAGATAGATAGGCAAGCAAGCAGGCAGGTAGACAGACGGAAGTATGGATGGGAAGATAGGAAAATAGCACATTATTATACTTCCTTTGGGGAGAGGTAATTTTATTTTGTACTCCATGCCTGATGGTGGCTGATCAATTAACCATTGAATGACATTCTTGGCACTTTTCTATTGGCCAGCTGGTAGGAAAGAAGGTGAACAATACTAGGCTTATGGTGTTCTCTTTATGTCAGGCTCATTATAGTGAAGACAATCAAAGGTCAGTTTCAAACTATTTGGGAGTTTGTTCAGCTTGTGTCATGCATGGGGGTTGGGGCGTGTTATGTTGTAAAGGAAGGAGTTTTGAGATAGTCAATGTAGATATGCCTTCCAATTGCCATTGCTGGTTCCGTGATGCAAGAGTTCTACATTGTTCTCATCTGAAAAGTGAGAGGAAGGGAAAGACTGTGTAGGTTCTGAAGTGTTTGGAGAAGACCTTCAAGTTATTTTATGCTACTGGTGATGTCTTCAAGAGAACAAAGAAGCCTGATGAGTTTTAAACATGCATCCACACAAACAGCAGAAATATATATCACAATACCAAATTCAGAACTCAAGATTAGGATAGACATTTCAACAGTTCATACCTTACATATATACCGCTTCATAGTGCTTTACAGCCTTCTCTAAGCAGTTTACAGAGTGTCCATATTGCTCCCAACAATATGAATCCTCATTTTACCAACCTTGGAAGGATGGAAGGTTAACCTTGAGTCAGTCAGGATCGAACTCCTGGCTGTGGGTAGCCTGCACTACAGCATTCTAACCACTGTGCCACTATAGTTTTTTGCTTAATTCTTTCTGCCCACAATTATTGTTAAGATTTCATTCCTCAGAAGATTTTGAGATCTTGAGATAAGAGGTTTAACCTTCATTGCCTAGATCAACTTTTGCCATGAGCTTCTTTGTTTGTAGATTTTGAGCCCAAATCCACTGTTGAACGTGCCATTTGCTAAAACCTTGCCTATCAGTCTTCACACTTTCCAGACCTCACATAGGCTTCCACACATCAAAGGGCACCAAAGTTGGAGCAAATTTTGTTAAAGAATATACAGAAGTCTCTCTCATTAATTAACTGATTTTGCTGTCAAGAGAGGGCAATATATTATTGATTATCTAAAATATTTTTACTGCACTTTTTCAACAAAAGACATGGAGAAGATCCTTTTTTTCCTGGTTTCAGTCAAGCAGTTAAACCAGACTTGTGGAATATTTGCATTACCTTACAATAAAGTGCCATAATTCAGGACTGAAATGAATACAGAGCAAAAAAATTATTATGATAGTGATGAATGGTTTTATAGAACATTTATTGGTTTCTGTAATACATATATTAAAATACATAGTAAACATTATTTATGAAGATGAACATTGAAATACAATTCTAGTTTTTTTGGTTAGGAATGTCTTTGTATTCTCCACTGAATTAACAGAAGAATTCAGTGCCCTTTGCATTTGTGTAGCTGTTCGGCACAGCTGCTAATATAGAGTGTCCAGAGGTCAAAATATTCCCATCGTAAAGTCTCTGAACAGATCTTCAGCTGTTCAAATAATGCAGTTTTTCTTATAGTCCCCCTGCTGAGACAGTTCTTTTTGAGCCTAAAGAAACAAGTGCAATATAGAAAACACACAAAAGCTTTATTTCCAGCATCTTTTTAAAGAAGGGATCACAGTTTGTACAAGGATCGCCCAGAAAGTAATGCACCACATTTTTTTTCTTCAACAATTATTTATTGAATACAATGAAACTTACACACAAGAAAGAATGATGTTTCTTCTATACTCCCTATTTTTCCACATAATCTCTGTCCTGTTCCTACAGCAAGGCTCTAGGTACCACTCCTTGTTCTGGTCACTAAGCCATTTCTGCACTGCCGAACCATCTTGTAATGGCCTCACCCTCTGTGCCCAGTGACTAATCATACTTCTGTTGACTGCAGATTCTCCATAAACTGTAGACAAACATTTGTGAATGTTCCCAACAGTTTCTTTCTCCGCAGTGAGAAATTCCATGACGACACGCTCCTTGTAACATACATCACTTACAGACGCCATTTTGAAAAACTGCTGCAACTACGCTATCTGTCTGAAGAAACACAAAATTTACACAAGCATTCCTGACAATTCAAATAATATGTATCTAAAGTTTCACATTTGTACCATTACTGTAGCCTGAGAAAAAAAATTGGTGCATTACTTTCTGGGCGACCTTCGTATGATTGTCTTAAACAAAGAAAGCTATTTCATACCTTCATACCCATAATGTACCCACAAAATTATCAATTTGTTTAATCAAAAGTGATAATTATGCAGATAAAAACCTAAAATTATTTTCTTACAGCAATATGAATTTGTGCCTTTGGAAAATGTCTTCTCAAAGCAAGATAATTTATAAGGCAAATGTAGCTACCAGGTATGAAAAGCTGAGATCAAGTGGCTCAAAATATCATTTTAATGTCTAGTTCATATGTTGAGCTGTATCACAGTTTTCCTAATTCTGGTTTGATTCAAAGTTGGCTGAATTTATTTATTGCTTTAAATATTTACTGTATATATAGCCTGGTTTTATAAGCAAAGGCAGTTGTGTTCACATAACATCCTAAGAGAAAGCCACAACCTCATTCTTTATTCAGTCTTGTTTTTGTATTAAGCATCCTTTGATGATTTAAAAGGATGATTCCAAAGGAGATTTCAGATCAGGATTCCAGCAGAGATTGTCTATTACCTAACCCCTTGTAGTACAATTTAGAGCAGAGGTGACAAACTCAAGGTCTATGGGCTGAATTTGGCCGCGGGGTGTTTAGATCCTCCCTCCCACCCTCCCTCCCTCCCTCTTGAAGCCATTGTGCTCCCTTGGCAACTGCCTGGACCAATCCCTGCAGTTTTCTGTGGCAAGATTTCTGAAGTGATTTGTCATTGGCTTTTTCCTAGGGCTGAGGGAGAATGACTGGTCCAAGATCCCCCAGCTATTTTTGTTAATAGTACATGGGAATGACCTTGTAAGACAGGGGAAGGAGCTCCATCTGGAGGAATGGTGGGGCAAGCAGCAACTGAAGGGGGCAAAAAGAAATGGAGCATGGCATACTTCCTACTATAGTGGACTACTTACAGTACCAACATCATTCTTGCTAGTTTCAACATACATTTCATCCCAGTTGCCTTTGAGTTCTGCCAGGATATGAATTATTCTCTTATACAAACAGTGTCAAACACTGAATGTCTGATTCATTTGGGGCAGATTTTGCAAGACAAAGGTCTTTCCCAGGACCTTTCTTTCCCCAGCTTTGACCATCACACAAATTCAACCAACATGAGTGTGGCACAATTGTGAGTCTGTTTAACCAAGCAAATGTTAGATAGGGAACTCTTATTTAGAAATATGGTAAATGCCAGGACTTTCTTGAAGTTGTTTGCCTGTCATCTCTTTCATCACAAGAACTGTTCTATGGAGTGGTGTCCATCAACTGTACTTTCTGATTTAATTGTCAGGATATGTGAGTGACAGGCAGCTAACCGATTTTATCTGAAGAAAGGGAGGGGGGAAAACCCGATCTGCATATTGCTCTTTGCAATTATTGTAATGGGACTTTAAAGTCCAGATGTTGGATATGTGGTCCTTGCTTAAACTTTATCTTCCTTCCTATCATAGAAAGTGTGTGAGAAAAGCTTTTTGTGAAGCTATTTTTGTCCTTCACTTGGTTGTGCATTAAGCTTGCCAGTGTCAGGGAACTCCCTTTTTCAAATGTGGGAAATAAACATCTGTCTTTTCCACAGACTTTTGAATGAGCCTATGTTTGGAATCTCCTGAACAATGTCTTTTGAGTTTCTGTTCTTTTTTTAGAGGCAAAATGAAGTCAAAGTGTGGCTATGTCACATTTGCCTCATAGTATTTTCTTGTTTATTTACTCACATTTGCCTCATAGTATTTTATGTCATAATTGCCTCATAGTATTTTCTTGTTTGTTTATTTACTTAATTTATTTATTTAAATGTAATTCGTGTATATGTTTGTACTCAGAGACTTGAAGCACAATGTTTATATTCCCAGAAATGTAAATATTTACATAACAAAATTTACATAATGATTCTCTATTTGACCAATTCATTTTTTTGTTATTTTTTCCATCAAATTTGCTGAGAAAAGCACCATGTATATTTTACAATTATTTCTGTGAAAAGTTTAAATCTAAACTAAAGTACAGCAAGTGTCATAGGCAACAATTCTCATTATTTACATTAGTATATCTCAACTTTAGCAATATTAAATAGATGGACTTCAATCTCCAAATTTCTCAACCAACATGCTAGTTGGAGCATTCTGAGATTTGAAGTCAACATACCTTAAAAATGCCAAGGTTACAAAAATACTACGCTGTGGGACAGAAGAGGGTAGAGTGTGAGAAAATTACATTAAGAGATATTTATAAAAACATATAGTAGCTTTCTTCAGTAACAAGGGGACATTATTGTTGACTACTGCCACCCTTTTCTTAGACCGCTACCCTCTCCTGTGTTGGGGAGAGTCAGGCTTGGCACAGTGGCTGGGCAGTGCAGATCCTTGCTGGGATGGTCCAGGAGCAGTAGCAGCATCCATAGCCCCAAGGCCCTTTGCTCCAAGTCAGAGCATACCGAGCCATGCAGGGCAGAGAGCAAGATGGAGAGACCTTTGGACCTTCAGGCTTTGGTTGTGATCCCTCAGCACAGTTGGTTTTGGAGCACAGTGATGAAGGGGCTGGGTGGCTCCCGCCATACTTTAGTGCATGCCTCTCCTTGTAATGGCTCAGAGAGAGCTCCAATTCCCTGGCTGCCTCCTCCTGCACTTTGGCACACCCAAAGATGCCAATTTTTTTTTTTGCAACAGCTGAGGATGGAAGAGGTGCCTCTTCTGTCCTTGGCTGTTGCAAATTAGTGGCGGCTTTGGCTGCCACTGTGCCTACTCCGTTCTCCAGTCCCTCTCCTTCCCTTGCTCGGTTGCTGCTATGAAGTGCTGCCAGGACAAGCGGTGTGTGTGTGTGGAGGAAGGGGTCATAGACCATTCAGCCCTGAGGTAGAATAAGCGACGGTGGTGGGAAAAGCAAGGCTTCTTTGCCAGCCTCCCAGCTGGCAAAACAATTTTTTTTGCCATGACAAGGTGCAGTGGCTCAGCCAGGAAGCTGCTGCAACAGCCATGGGAGGAGCAACCCTTCTTGCCTCCGACGGGCCTTCCCCGCTGCTGCAGCCACAGCACCCTTCTCTTGATGGTGCTAAGGTAGAAGCCTCCCAGTTGGCAAAACAAATTTTTGCCAGTTTTGTAGTCATGACTAGGTGGGAGGCATGTGACGTAGGGCATAGACATGAGTGATGTCAAGTTGGCCATGCCCATTCAGTCACATGGCCATCAAACAGCAACCACAAAATAAACCACGCCCACAGAACCGCCAGTAAAAAAAATTTGGAACCCACCCCTGCTAGTATGCATTTTTTGTTCTGTTTTAGTGCGTTGAAACTCATAGGCAGTATGTTCCTAAGCCTTATCAGTTTCTAAATTTTAGAAACTAAGCACTTTAAAAATGACTGTTAAACAAACATGGTTAACTTGTGCTGAACTACTGCCTTTCTTTTAAGACCTTGTTAAAAACAAGATCTGGAATTTGAAGGTTATATATGTCATTGGACACTGCTAAAGCTGACACAAGTCAGAGCACGGAAAAATTCAACATAGCACAAGAATGAAGAAGGGGAAGAAGGGGAAAGATCTGGTCCATAGAATCTGCAAGAATTGGAGATGACGGAATAGATATTCAATCATAATCATATATCATTTATGGCTTCCCCGTGCTCAATTGATGGAAAAATTTAAATTTGATCCAATATTTTAAAAGTTGTAAGGTTGAACTTGAGATGGAATTGTGGAAAAATGATGATCATGTTATTGCTTTAGATATTTAAATGTTTATTGATAATGAAAATGGGATAAACATTTTGTTTTGGGTTAATGCACAAGAGATTGAAAGTCCTCATGGAACATTGTTTTTATATATGATAAAAGTGGCAAGGCTCCTGTGCTGACCCAGGGCACAGCACAGAGGCAACACAGGCAGCTGGCAGTTCAAATTGCTCCCTTATTGCTCCAAATTTTCCCAAGCACTCCCATGTTTTTGGCACGTCCCAGTGCAAAGTGATAACACACACACACACACACACACACACACACACACACACACACAGGACTTATAAATGCCTATAAAACTGAGAATTAATAACATTTTGATTTTGGGATCTAATGCTAATAATTACATGGGATTATAGATGTAATGTAGACTATTGTTAATTTTATAATAAGAATTGGATGAAGTAAAGAAAGTCAAACTTTTCTACATCAAGCCAAAGTCATTAAGGACATTCTGTCTTGCCAAAAAATAATGCTTGATAATTCTACAAGCCACAATGAATTGTTTTAAGGAAGAATATGTGGGAATATCAGAAAAGTAGCTCCTTGTCTGATTCTTGGCTGGATATTATCCATTTTATGTAACTTGAGATGTTTCGATGTTGGCGCTGTTATTATATTTTTAGTGTTACCCTTGGGATGGTGACATTGTTTGATGGGTGGGGTTTTTTCTTTCAAAAGTGGGTATTGGAATTTCACTTTTATGTGTGTCATTGTCTACACAGAAAAATGACAATAAAGGTTATCTTATGTCATATTATTTTTTCTTTTCATTTTATTTCATTACAAGGAAATGTGTTGGGCCTCTTTATTTGGAATAACATACCAGCACATGCTGATTATGCAAAAACTGATCACCTGGGATTCATTATCATGTAGAATCCTAAGACTTCTAGTCAGCCCACTACTGTTAATAATTCATCATTACATAATATGTCTCTCTTTTTTGTTACTACAGTCCATTTGCTTGTGATAACCCTAATTGAGAGTGATGCGGAATCAGAAGTTGGGGGGGGGGGACACAAAGTGGATGTTTTTTTCCCTTCCTATGAGAGAATTTGGCGATCTCTTGTCACATAGTTTCATTTAAACCATAGAGAAAAAAGAATGAGAAGGGATGGGGGAGGGAGTGTACAGATAATGATTAAGATGAAACTGGAAAAGCGTTGCCTGCACTGAAGCATGTTTAAATTGTTCACTTCATATAGTGTTCATGTTGTTCATAAACACATTTACAAGTATAAAGCAGCTTTCAGCAGTGTGTCCTCTCAAGTAACTCTAATGAAAATGTAACTGGACACAACTGAATAGAAGAAGGGGACAAGACAAATCTCCCTCTTCTTTTCTGCCAGTTTGCACAGGAGCATCTAAATTATTGTAATGAGGACTAAGAAAGATAAGAGTCATGGTGGAGCAGTTGTTAGAATGCTGTACTGCAGGCATTCAAAACATTTTTTAGTTTTTAAATTGGTTGGTTTTAACTTTGATTTCTATTGTGCTATGTTTATGTAATTTATTCTTTATGTTGTAAGCCGCCCTCCATCTCCAGAGAAGGGCAGCCTAGAAAATAGATAGATAGATAGATAGATAGATAGATAGATAGATGATAGATAGATAGATAGATAGATAGAGAGAGAGAGAGAGAGAGAGAGAGAGAGAGAGACAGACAGACAGACAGACAGACAGATTGATAATTCTGCTGACCGTCAACTGCCAGCAATTTTGAAATTCAACTCTCAGTGGCTCAAGATAGATTCAAACTTTCACCCAACCAAAGTCAGTAAAATGAAGACCTAGATTGTTGGGGACAACATGATAATTCTGTAAATCAGCTTAGAGTACATAAAGCACTATGAAGCGGTATAGAAGTCTAAGTGCTAATTCGAGTGGACCAGTAGGAAGCAAAATCTTGCAAAGGGACACATGCTCGCGCGAGGTTTTGGCAATCTTTTTGCTTCCACATATGCGCAGAAGCAAAAATCACCGAAATATCTCTTGTGTGTGTCCATTCACAAGATTTTGCTTCCTGCAGAAGTAAAATCTCATTGGGATGCCCACTGGGATGCCTAAAGCTACGCGCACAACTCCCAATTTTCGACCAGTGCACAGTGTGGCCTGTACTGGGTAGGAACCTGATAACGTCCAGTGCTGGTCCTTCGGGCACGACCATCTTTTTTCTTACATTTTTGGTCTTTTTTGCTTCCTGTGTATGTGCAGAAGCAAAATCTCATGTGGGGATGCATGTGAGACTTTGGTGTGAGATCGTGGCATGGGCGGAAGCAAAATCTTGCTGGGGACACGCACATGTGCTCAAGAATCTTTATGCTGCACGGGCAGTTCACCAGTAGCAGCAGGTAAGAGGAATTCACTCCTGTTACAGACTCCTTGCATAAATTGTTTCAACTCCTATCTTCAAAATGATGCTGTAGAGCAGAGGTCCCCAACCTTTTTTGCACCAGGGACCGGCTTTAAGCTAGACCAGTTTTCCATGGCCCGGTGGGGGGGGGGGGGAGCTAGCTGTCAGCGGCGCCGTAAAAGGGGCGATCAAGAGAGGAATGGGTGAATGAATGGACGGAGGGTGGGAAGGAAGGAAGGAAAGAGGGAAGGGACAGGAACAGAAGAAGGGTGCAAAGGAAGCAAGGAAAGGTGTGAAAGGGGAGAGTAAGAGAGGAAGGAGTGAAAGAAGGGAATGAGGGAGGAAAGAAGGGAGGAAGGAAAAGGAAAGCAAGAAATGGAGGGAGGAAAGGAAGGAAGGAAAGAAAGAAAGAAGGGGGGAAGGAACAGGAACAGAGGAAGGAAGCAAGGAAACTTATGAAAGGGGAGAGTAAGGGAAGAAGGTAGGAAGGAGAAAGAAAAGAAGAAATAGAGGAAGGGAAGGTAAAAGAGAGAAAGAAAAAGAGCAAGAAAGAAAGCAAGAAAGAGAAAGAAAGAAAGAAAGAAAGAAAGAAAGAAAGAAAGGCAACTTCAAAGAAAGGCTCACTGAGCATCTCTCACTCTCTCTCTCTTTCTATCCCTCTTTCTTTCTTTCAGTTCCTTTCTCTCTCTGCTCTTCCTTTATCTCCTCTCTCTCTCCCTCTCTCTTTCTCTCCCCCCTCTCCCCTTTCCCTCTCTCTTTCTCTCTCTCCCTCTCTTGCTATCTCTCCCCCCTTTCCCTCTCTCTTTCTCTCTCTCCCTCTCTTGCTATCTCTCCCCCCTCTCCCTCTCTCTTTCTGCCTCTCCCTCTCTTTCTCTCTCTCTCCCCCTCTTTCTCTCTCTTCTTCTCACTTTCTCTCTCTTGTTTTCTTTCTGTCTCTTTTGCTTTCTCTCTCTCTCACTCTTTCTTGTTTTCTTTCTCACGCTCTTTCTCTCTCTTGTTCTCTCTCTTGCTATCTCTTTCTCCCCCCTTTCTCTCACTCTCTCTTTCTCACTTTCTCTCTATCTTGCTGTCTGTTGCTATCACTCACTCTCGTTCTCCGTTCTTCTCAGCGGTGACGCGCGCACGCCCTGCCCGCCTCACCTTTGCGAGAGCACTTTCGCCCCGGGCTCTCAGCAAGGGGGTTTGCAGGAGAGGTGGGGCCGGCGAAGGTGATATTCAATGTCGGGGGCGCACAGGCGGTTGCACGCGCTCCCTATCTCCCTGCTAGCCCACTCGGAATATTCAAAATAAGAAAAGCCTTCGCCGGCAAAGGTTTTTCTTATTTTGAATACAGTACTCCGAGTGGGCTAGCAGGGAGATAGGGAGCGCGTGCAACCGCCCGTGCGCCCCCGACATTGAAGACCTCCGCTGAGAAAAGCCTTTGCCGGCATTTCCTCTCGGCGTCAAGGAGGCGCAGCGGCGGGCGGAGAGAGGGAAGGGGGGGGCAGCGGCGTCCCTCCTGGCCTTGGCGGGCCGCCCGACCCTCCCCACCTCCTGCAAACGCGGCGGGCGGCGGGGGGAGAGCGAGGAGCCGGTTCCGGCGGGCGCGGGGCTTGGCTGGCTGGCGGGGGGAGCGCCGCTGGTGGTGCGGAAAGGCCGAGGGGGCCCTGGCGCCGCGGACCGGCTGAAAACCCCCAACGGCCCGGTGCCGGTCCGCGGACCGGCGGTTGGGGACCTCTGCTGTAGAGCACTGCACACCAGAACAACTAGACACAAGAACAGTTTTTTCCTGAACGCCATCACTCTGCTAAACAAATAATTCCCTCACCACTGTCAAACTATTTACAAATACTGCACTACTATTAATCTTCTCTTTGTTCTTCTCTTTGTTCCTATCACCCATCTCCTCCCTCTTATGACTGCATCACTGTAACTTTGTTGCTTGTATCCTTAAGATTTATATTGATTATTTCCTAGAATGGATTGATTGCTTACTTGTACCCTATGACTATCATTAAATGTTGTATCTTATGATTCTTGACAAATGTATCTTGTCTTTTTATGTACACTGAAAGCATATGCACCAAAGACAAATTCCTTGTATGTTCAATCTCACTTGGCCAATAAAAAATTCAATTCAATTCAATTCTATTGTCACAATTGTGCGTAGCAAAATAAACCAGAAGCTTCACAAATGACTGCATTTTGCTGATTCAAATATTTTATAAGCATAACAAAAGATTTCTACAATACCACATTCTTCCTTAGTTTCTGGACATGCTCAGTCAACACTTTCTTATGATTGGCTGACTAAGTCACCAGACAAGATGCATTGACTAACCATGTTTTGATTGGTTCTCCCAGTCAGGAATAAATCTCAACTTCTATTCTATTCTATTCTATTCTTTCTATTCTATTCTGGATTCGTCCTGAGTCTGTGGGGAAGGGTGGCATAGAAATCCAATCAAATAAATAAAATAAATAAATAAAATTCTATTCTATTCTATTCACCACTGTACTCAATTTCTGGCTGATCTGAAAAGCTAAGCATGTCAGCGATGGTTCCTTCTTGGATGAGCGATTCCTGGGAAATGTCAGAGTCTTGGACTTGATAGGAAAGAAAGCAATGGCAAACCATATCCATATTATTGCCAAGGAAATTATATGTACTGAATGTCTTCATGAAATCACCAAAGAGCCAAACTAAACTTCAAGAACAGTTTACTTTTAATGGTCCATTTATACGTAGATCAATATATTTTATTCTGTTTTATTTGCCAAACATTTTTTAAAAAATCAATATGTAATTTTATCTTCAGTTAATTTTGTAATTTCAGATTTACTTCCCTACCCCACCCCCAGAGTTATATATTTGAAAGATCACAATGCAGTGATTTAGATGTTGGTTGTACTAAATTTTATGATGTCATTTAGTTTTTGTCTGTGGGAATAAAAGAAGAATGATTTCTTCTTGAGTTAGTATAAATTGCAGCCCATATCATGTTCTGTTCAAAAGTGCTCGGTTGCTCTATATTTGGTGCATAAAATGTAACTAATTCCAAAGTTGCTAAAATTAAAACTACTTAGCATTTGCTCATGTTGCTTAAATTTTAAGAGACATTTTATTTTTACTCTCCTTATGATTGCAGTGGGCAATTATTTTAGAACATTGTTGGCCTTAGGCAATTTCTCCATTAGTAACTTACAGTGCTTTTTACAATGGACCAACCACCATTTTGCATGTAGATCAGTGATGGAGAAACTTTTTTGGTTTGTGTGCCAAAAGAGGGCGTGTGCGTGTGCTAGCACACGTGGAAGTGCCCATACCTATTCCCTCCCCAACACATGTGCACACACACCCATGCTGCCCCTGTACATGCACACAATCCCCCTGTCCCGACACATGTGCACAGCCTTCATTGAAACCTGGGATGGTGAAAAAATGGCCAAATGGGCAAACCAGAAGTTCAGAAAAACGGACTTCTGGTTTGCTCGTTGTTCTGCCGGGCTTCTTGACATGAGCCCCCAATTGAGTTCAAAAGTAGGAATTCAGACACACACAATTTTAAAGTCAATAACACTGTTTTATCGAAAGGAAAATACGAGCCAAACACACTTTTAGTCAGTCAAAGTGCTCACCTTCAAAGCAACAGCCTTGAATGCTGTGAAGAACAATAAACAAACAAACACAAAGCAGATAAAAGGCAGCTGTAAAGACGTCACAGCCACCCTCCTTCAAGAGTTCTCAAGTCCCAAACTTAACTATGAAGTAGTCAAAAACGTCCTGGAAACAGTTCAAATAGTCCTAGTGGAATCCTGATTCAAAGTACACTTCTCTCCTTCATCGAATGGATAAACTTCCATGCCCAGAGGCAAGAACGCAGACAATTTAACAGCAGCCCATTAGCCTAATTATCCCCAGCCACAGGTACTCTCCCTTATTTCCTGTAGTATTTACACAGTTGCTCTTTCCTTGACATTGCCCTGCATCTGCGCACATCATTGAATGTCTCCTCATCTGTATCCAGTGATGATAATGATGACTATCTAATGGGCTGCCTGCAATTACCTCTTCTGAGGATCCCATTTCACTTTCACTATCTTCTACAGACACTTTGCTGTCAGAAGCAGTTGGCAGCAAAATTGGCCTCTGACATTGGGAAGATTCACCCACATCCACCCCCACAGTGCTTGGAGCAGAAGCTGGTCCAGAGCCAACCACAACACCCGTTGTGCTGTTTTTCACACTCTGGGGTCTCTCTGAAGCCTCTGGAGGACAAACATTCTCCAAAACTGAAAATCACTTGGCTAGCACACACATGCGTGCTGGAGCTGACATGGGTTAACACCTCGCATGCCCTCTAATATGGCTCCGTGTGCCACTTGTGGCAAGTGTGTCATAGGTTCGCCATCACTGGTTTAGATGGTTCCTAAGGAATTGGACTGAATCCTTGGTGAAATGAGCTCTGTGGATTGTGTTATGTTTGCAAGTTGTTAGAATAAATGTGATAGCTGATTGGAGCAGGGCGACCAATAAGGAGCCTCCGGGAGCAACCAATAGGAAGCTCCGGCGCGAAGTCTTGAAACATTGTCACCAATCCCAGCGCTAGTAACAAAGTATATAAGGTGCGGTTTTGGCCGCTTGTTTTTTAAGTCGCTACCTGCCTGCGAGCTGGTCACTTTAGATGTTCCTGATTATTAAATAAAGAGCTGTTATCCTCTTCATCGGCCTCCAGCCTCTGATTTAACAGATTGTATTTGGGCCTCAATTGGCATGTACATGATTCCAGAGAGCAGCCAGAAAGTTGTGGTAAATATCTCGTTGCAGGAAGGAAAGTGCTGATGAAGATGGCATTGGTGCATCTCATCTTAATGGGCAAACTCTGGACCTTACAGTATAAAGCAATTATTATCCAATTTTTAACCTTTTAAAAAAAATTATTTATCTATCTATCTATCTATCTATCTATCTATCTATCTATCTATCTATCTATCTATCTATCTATCTATCTATCTATCTATCTATCTATCTATCTATTAGATTTGTATGCTGCCCCTCTCCGAAGACCTTTTTAAGGAAGCTGACTGATCTATCAGCTCAAAGATCTCCGGACAAAATAGATGATCAGACCTAAGTATGTAAGACCTAAGAATGTAAATTTTGAGATTCACTCTTTTTGATGAACTATGATAGAACTTAGATGAGACGTGAAGCATAACTGTACTAATTTTATTTGGTCTCTCAGGATTCTTCAGGACTATCAACTATGTTATCATGATATGATCCAACTACACAGGGGCAAGAAAATGTGCTAAGCGAATGTATATTACCTAATGTCTGTGGAAATTCTCAGTCATTCAGGTCATAGTTGTCTCAAAAGTGCTTTTCTAAAAGGCGAATGGACTGTTGTTTTTCTTCCTTATATTACCTAATGTTGCAATACAGAAAATCACATCTCAGTTATTCTGGATCGTGGGATGTTTATCTTCCTATTATAAGTTGCAATGTGTATAATGGTATGTAGTAAGACTATATTAAGAGTGAACCACTGAATGGCAATTATCCATTTAGTATGCACTTTCAGGGTAAGACAATTGAATCATGATTCTAGATTCTATCATATCTCACGACTTAAAATAGTCACCTAAGATCAAAAACATAATCAAAGAATCACAACAAAGAATGTTCTTTCTGTGCAACTCAGGAAACTCAAACTGCCCAAGGAGCTGCTAATACAGAGGAATCATGGAGGCAGTCATCTGCGCCTCTGAAACCCAACAAGACCGACACAGACTTCAGAGGATAATTAGAACTGCAGAAAAAACAATTACTGCCAACCTGTTTTCACTGAGGACCTGTATACTGCATGTGTCAAAAAGAAGGCTGTGAAAATATTTACTGACCCCTCGCATCCTCGACATAAACTGTTTCAACTCCTACACTCAAAATGCACTGCACATCAAGACACAAGAACTGTTTTTCCCCAATGCCATCTACTCTGCTAAACTAATAATTCCCTCAACACTGTCAAACTATTCACTAGGGCTGAATTATTATTACTTCATTTATTGGAAGGGTATATCGCCATATTAACTTGAAGGCTTGCCAAAGCATCAGTTACCAAAATATGATGCTACATGTCTGCGATATGGTAGTAGGTCAAAATAATAGGCGTTGTCACGAATGGACAATTAAATTGTGCATTAACTGCTGAAGTTACACCAGGGCATAGACAGTTGAGTCATATCAGTAAAATCCCACTGTCAGGAGATGATCTGAGGCATTTCATGTAAGTTGCCCTAAAATAGATTGTGGTGTGTTTCAAGCAAATATATTTAGAGCTCCGAATACAAGGGAAAAATGGCATTTTTAAGGGAAGCTATAAGGCACAGGCAAAAGTCTCTGAAATGTTGTACACACTGAAATATGAAGTCCTTCATTACATTCATAAGTCTCAAGGGAACGTTAGAAAGCTGGTGGCAGGACTTCCTCTGATTGTTAAATCCCTCCCTTCCCCAGAATTTGCAATAATTACAATTCTTATCTCAAATCAGCCAGAAAATGGTTGAGGAACTGTTTCTTAATGAGGATCCTTTAAAAAAGCAAATTATGAAGTATTTAACAAGCCTGTTAACAAGTCTGCTCAATGTTTTCAGTTGCTTCAATTGAGTGCAAAGCATTCATCTGCTGAAAGTCATCCAGCCTTAGTCAAACCACCGAAGCTATACATAATTGATATTACCACCTTATTATATTACTTCATGATTTATTTTGCCTTGTATTGTTTGGTATCAGATCACAGCTCTTCCATCCCTGTGAAGTATGTTTTCTTTTAGTTTGGTTTAAAATTGAAATTTAAACTCTTAGCAATCAAAAGGACTGAGCTATTTTTAAAATGCTTCTCCGATTTAGTATTACTGGGACATACCATGATGTTACATTGTGTTCAAAGAAGATTAGTGTGCCTTCTCTCTCTCTCTCTAGAACAGTGTTTCTCAACATTTAAGATGTGTCATATCTGCTTTAAAGGGAAGATTCCTAACACTACCAAAGA